>NW_028274808.1:13739166-14060833 GCF_037043125.1 Eumetopias jubatus
TCCATCAACCACTCCCTACTTTCCCCTTCTGAAAAAAATATAATCGCCGTGGCAAGTATGTGAGGAGCAATTCATGCACTTAGAGAATTCAGGGGTTTGTCTCTAAAGTGCATTGGGTTTCTTAAAAGAACGTTAGCATATAGATACATATTCATTACAAATTCTGGAAGATAAACAACATATAAAAAGTGGAAAACAGCCTCTTCCCAACACTATTTAGGTGGGTTTTATTCTATATGCAAGATGTAGAGCATTTCTGAAATGAAGAAAAAAGGGCGAGTTAGATTAGACAATTGGCTCATTGTTTGTGACTTCATAAATTCCAGAGATCATTCAGCATTAGGAACCCGAATTACATTTATAATAGTATAAAATTCACATACCGATAAAGGAACTTTTTGCAAAGGCTCTAAATAGCACTTAATGTTTTCCCAAATTCCAATTGAGCTTGTTGTCTGGCCTCTCTGGGTTTGGGGCTTCTTGAGGAAAAAAAGTTAATAACACTTCTTTTACATTAGGAAAATATATAAACGTCTCAAAAAGCAACCTCAACATCCTTCTGTTAGATCCCTGCCAAAAACAAGCTCTTTTAAAATAGACCAAGTTTCCATAGAGAGAAAGCACATTTACTTCAACTCATTTCCTGATATTTCACTAACACTGAGGTGTAGGAAGCTGTGCATGAAGTGAGTCTGAGTTGATGAAGATCAGGGGTTCAGATAATCACTGGAGGTGGAGAGGGAAAGGGCTTCTTCCTTTGGGTAAAAACTCATCACTGACAGCAGGAACAGTCTTTGAACTGGGGCTTTTTCTTCTTCATACCTGTAGGTCATGGGGCACCTGTCCTTCCTGAGGACTTACCCTCACGTCTCAACTCTTGAGTGCTTTTCCCAAAAGCAACCAACATTTACCTGTCATCTCTTAATACCCAGCCTTCTAACAAAACAAAAACAAAAGCTCATACTGGCCTTGACTCTTGACTTTGCCTTTCTTATGACATAGACCATTACATTGAGTCTGATACCAATGTCAATAGACTTCATTTTTTATATAAACTTTGTCACTGGATAAATTGACATATTATACTTGTTCAAGTGAGATACATTGGTTATGTTTTTCGTAATTGGATGGCCACTAATGATTTGAATAATGGGTATTTTCGAAATACAAATTGTGGATGCACAGCATGCTGGTAAGTTAAGTACCAACTCTACCTGGGAATCAGCAGGTATTCTTGATGACTAAGTACCCACATTTACCTTCTGGTAGCTCAGCATCCCTCTAATTACAATTATATTTCATGTCCATCTTATCAGGGTTCTTGGAAAAGAATACTATATATAAATCACTGTAAGCAGGTGGGCTACCAACATTTTCTTTTAGTTTAGAATAATGTGATCTAAGCCTGTGACCAGTGCTTCCTCCCAAATCTCCTGAAATTAGAAAGCTCAGTATAAGGGTTTGGAAATAAAATGAGACCTAACATACTATATCCACGGGTCACCAGCTTAAAACTAACTAAACATACATGCATATTAATTATTTTGACAAAATATCTCATGGTTAATTATGAGAATATATTTTAAGTTAAGTAGCATTTAAATAAGATTGTAGGCTTTCCCACAATGATTTTCTTTTTCTCCTTTTTGGATGCAGTAGATACATTACTGTTATGTGCACAATTGACATATTGACTTTGTTTTCTCGTTATTTAGTCATTGTGTACTTGAGGTTGACAAGGGCAGTTATGTCCCACTAATGTTTATCAGTCACTACATGTACCAACTCTCCAACTTTTTATAAAGCAATGATTAGATTTATAATTCTACTCCCTTTCATTGCTATGTGCAATTATCTTAAAACTACTTTTAACCTTCTGGATCTTTGAGTTTAAAAAATATTTCCCAATAGAAATGTTTGCTGTTCCAATAAGCATTTTAAAGATAACATATGGTTTTATTTAGTTAATCCATTTATGAATACTGAAAAAAGAAATAAGACCTTTTAAAACTTAGCTTGTTTTTTTTATCCTCATTATTTTAACGCCAATGGAAAAGAACATTCATTTTTGTAAGTAAAGAGATACGAAGAATATTGGATCTATAACCATATTGTGGTTGGCTTATGTTAAAAATGTTCTAGTCTTGTTAAAATACAGCTCTTTATAAGAACATAATGAAGTATTACTTTGTTCTTCTCTTCAATTTTGAATCACTGAATTGGATTTCATTCTGAAAAAGACAACATTCACGTTATGCTTACTAGTTTCTCTGCATGCATACAAATATATATATGCAAATATATTAAAAATTGACCAACTGGAAATAGAAATGTGCTTTAGAGTAATTATCCGAATATGGTTGAAGAATAATTTATATGTTGACATAGGTTGCACCCATAATTACACATATTCCAACATACACAGGAGTTTCCAGTTTAAAAATAAACATCTATCAACTGATGTGTTATATAAAGTGCTGTAGGTTAAAATCAAGTAATGAAAACCTGACTTTTCAAAGAAAAGATTAGTATTAGTATGGTTAAGTTCCTGAGGAGACACCTGATCCTCTATGTTGAAACATTCTCTTCCTTTCTGATGCCTATAATGGAATAAATAATAGTGTGCTTCATATAGCACAGTATTATATTATGCTTTATGAAATGCATACCTTTTTAAAGTAATTCTTCTATTTTTTAGAGTAAAATATTAGAAAATGAAAAACAGCAATGAGGGGTGGCTGGGTGGCTCAGTCAGTTAAGCATCTGCCTTCAGCTCAGGTCATGATCCCAGGGTCCTGGGATAGAGCCCCGCATCCGGCTCCTTGCTCAGCGGGGAGTCTGATTCTCCCTCTCCCTCTGTGCTCTCTCTGTCTCTCTCTCTCTCAAATAAATAAACAAAATCTTGAAAAAAATAAAAGTAAAAAACAGCAACAAAAACTCTAATTTATTAACCAAGTTTCTGTATCTCATGCTGTATCTCATGCAGGAAGTTGAACTTGAATCCCAGCGGTCATTAAATCCAGTGAATATGTTTAGACCACATGTGGTGTGAACTCTTGCATTATACACAGTTGGTGGTGACCTGCCTCCAGCACCCCCTTCTCTGGCTCTGAAGACACCACTCTGTTCAGTTTCCCTCTGGTTTCTCTGCTGTATCTTCTAGCCACTTTGCAGAACTATCTTCCCATATGCAGCTGATATCCTATACAAAATGTTTACACTCTCTCAAGGAAATCTTAACCATGCCAGCCCCTACAATTACGGCCTATACCTGCATCTCTCAAATGCATATCTCCAGCCCTGGCCTCTTCTTGGAAGCCCAGGCCCATGTACCCCACTGCACACTTGCACGTGTCCGTTCATCTCTCTCTCTGAGACTCAAAACTGAGCTCATGATCTTTCCTTTCAAGCCCGGTATGTGCTTCCATTTTTCCCTTCCTCCGGATTGGCGCCGCCATCTTCAGAGTTGCACACCCCAGATATTGGGAGTTGTATTTTATACCACCCTCTCTCTCACTTTCCATAACCAGATCCACGTGATTTTACTCATGCATTTTTCTGAATCCATTCACTGCTCCTTTATCTTGCCACAGCCCTGGTCCAAACACCCCTATGTCTTCTCCTGTTCACCCCCTGAGTTTCCTAACTGGGCTCCTCACACCCAATTTCGCTTCTCCCTCATCCACTCTCTATGCCATAACAGACCATAGTTTGATATTCATGTGCTTTTACTTCCTGAAGACGTTCCATGTGCTTTAGAAAAGAAGACCGACATTCTTAATGTAATACACAATATTGTGAATCATCTGACCCCTGCCTACCTTCGTAGTAGCTTCCTTTTAAGCCACTTTCCCCATGGCTCCTGCACTTCAGTTGCTGTTGCACTGTCTTCCCGAAGTAGCCACTATACTCTCTAGACCCATGCTGTTCTAGAACCTTGCCCTTCTCCATCAAGACGTGGGGTCTCTTCCCCTTTCTTGGACATTGAGTAGGCTTGTGGCTATTGCAAATAGTAGATGAAGGTGGATGTGATGCTGTGTGACTTTCAAACTAGGTCATTTTAAAGGAATGATGCTCCTACCCAGCTCCTCACTGGAGAATGCAAACCCAGCCCTTCCAAAGAGACTTCGTGGAGAGGCCTAGATGAAGAGGAACTGAGGCGTGAGGCCAACAGTCAGCCTCAACTCCCAAGTGCATGAGTCACAGGCCTTCAGATTATTCTAGTTTCCAGCCTTCAGGTCTACCAGCTAACGCCCCAGAGATCATGGAGCAGAGACAAGCCATCTCTACTGTCTCCTGTCCAAAGTTTTGAGCCCCCCAAATTCATGAACATAACACATAGTTGTTTTGTGCCATGAATTTATGGGGTGAATTGTTATGCAACATTAGATAATTTAGAATGACCATCCTGGCCTTTTTCAGTCCCCCACTCTTATAATCCATCTTCTGCTCTAGCACTTTCCCTCTCCTGGACTTTTTTACACAAATCCTCACTAATCACTCAACAGTTAGTGTTTCCTTATCTTTTGGAAATCAGCTTGTGTTTCAGCAAAGGGCAGTATAGTTATGGAGCATAGGAAGAACACATTACCAGAAGACCATGCATCCTGTACCAAAGGAATAGATGTAAATAATAGTGGAATTATCTGGCATGCCATGGCTGTCAGACACAGGCCTCAAGGGTGTCCTGGAAGCTAAAAATTTTACTAAAACCTAAGAAAAAAACAATAGGAAATAAACTCGAATTTCATGGGCCCTGCCCAGGAATATGTGCCAGATAACACTTTTGGGGTCATTTTTAAGTTCTTAGTAATTTCTTACCCCCTGCAAAACACTCTTGCTCACCTCAGGTCAATGTTAGGATAAACCATGGCCAAACAGTGGCAGCCGTGGCACCCTCCCTGTGGCCAGAGGATAATTCTTACAAGGATCTTGGCACATAGAGGAAGGAGCTTCGTTATATTTAGAATATTGAGAATAACTGTAAGAAGATATAGGACCATGTAATAATTTTTTTTTTTACCAAAAATCTGTTTTATTTTTGTTTGTGCTTTCTTTTCACCAATTTTCCCAAAGCAAGCATACACGGTTTCTTCTTACAGAGTCTGTATATCATCAGAGCAGTTTCACATTGTATCTTTATGGTATTTTAGGCATTTTTTAGCCTGTCAAATAACCCACCAATTTACTGGTCCATCATATCAAATTTCTGCACTTTTCTTTCCAAATAAATGGTGGGTATGCAAAGAGGTATGTTTGATTCAGAAACAGCATCCAAAGAATTTTGTCTCCGTCTTGAGCCCAGTACTTTGCCTTATCCCAGATTGCTGCTTGTTACTCAAATGAAGCTTTGGTTTTGTGTGGTTTGGTTTTGTTTTTCAGTTTTTTTTTAATTGAGGTATAATTGGCAAATAACATTATATTAGTTTCAGGTATATGACATAATGATTCGGTATTTGTATATACTGCAAAACGATCACCACAATGAATCTAGTTAACATCCATCACCCTAACATAGTTACAATTTTTTTTCTTGTAATGAGAACTTTTAAGATCTACTTTCTGAGCGACTTTCATGTATGCACTATAGCACTATTAACTAGAGTCATGGTGATGACATTTTAAAATTGAAAGTTTGTACTTTTTGACCCCTTTCATCCATTTCGCTCACCTCCACCCCTTGCCTCTGGCAATCACCAATCTGTTCTCTTTACCTATGAGCTTGGTTTTCTGTTTTGTTTTGTACTTTTTAGATTCCACATATAAATGAGACCTTATAGTATTTGTCTGAATTATTTCACTTAGCATATGCCCTCAAGGTCCATCCTTGTTGTCACAAATGGCAAGATTTCATTCTTTATGTGGCTAAATCATAATCCATTATATAAATTGACTACATTTCCTTTATTCATCCATTAATGGACACCATGTCTTGCCTTTTATAAGTGATGCCACAATGATCATGGGGGTGCAGATATCTTTCTGAGTAAAAGATTTTCTTCAGATAAATACCCAGAAATGGAATTGCTAGATCATGTTCTATTTTGATGAACGTCCATACTGTTTGCCATAGTGGCTACCCCAATTTGCATTCCCACCAACACTGTACAAGGGTTCCCTTTTCCTCACATATTCATCAACACTGGTTATTTCTTGTCTTTCTGGTGAAAGTCATTCTAACAGGTGGGAGGTGATATCTCATTGTGGTTTAGATTTGCACTTCCTTAATGATGAGTGATTATGAGCATCTTTTCATGTGTATTTTGGCCATCTGGATGTCTTTGAAAAATTTCTATTCAGATCTTCTGCCCATTTTTTAAATTGGATTTTTTTTTTTTTTTTTTTTTGCTATTGAGTTGTCTGAGCTGCTTATGTATTTTGGATATTAATGCCTTCTCAGATATATGATTTGCAAGTTTCTGCTTCTTTTTGAGATAATGTATAAGGATCCAACTCATAACTGCAATAATAACATGGATTTTTTTTCCTGTAGATATGCTAGAGCTTATACAGTCAAATAAGTGGCCTCCTCCAAACTAGTCTGCTTGGGCGGCCCTTGTCTTGTCAGTCTGTATTACCTTTGTTCAATGCATGTTGCAATCGCCATCAGAGAGTAGATTTCAGTTACAGAGGAGTATCAGGGGTTTGGGGTTTTTTGTTTTGTTTTGTTTTTTATTTGCTTTGTTTTGTTTTAGAGAGAGAGAGTGTGTGCATGAGCAGGAGGAGGGGCTGGGCGGAAGGAGGGAGAGAATCTTAAGCAGGCTCCATGCTCAGTGCAGAGCTTGATCCCACAATTCAGAGATCATGACCTGAACCAAAATCAAGAGTCAGACACTCAACTGACTGAGCCATTCAGCGCCCCAGAGGACTATCAGTTTTATTACTTCGGATTCATTCAACACTTTTCCTTCTTCTGGTATTTTTTTTTTTTTTTTTACCTCCCGTCCCTTGTTCTTCTGGGCCACTTTACTCCAGGCCTCCCTTTCTCCTCTGATGCTAAAGTCAGCAGCTCAAGGACTTCTAGGGACCAGTCTAGAACCGAAAGCAACACCTCTGGGAAGAAGAGCAATGAGGCTCAAGGAGAATCTGTTGGATCATCATCTATGACTAACATGGATACAATTAACTGAGCACTCTGAATTTGACCAGAAGTCAAATTTTGTCTAAAGTTACATTTTCTTTTTTTTTTTCTAAGATTTTATTTATTTGAGAGAATGAGATAGAGAGAGAGCATGAGAGGGGGGAGGGTCAGAGGGAGAAGCAGACTCCCCACTGAGCAGGGAGTCCGACGTGGGACTCGATCCCGGGACTCCAGGATCATGACCCGAGCCGAAGGCAGTCGCCTAACCAACTGAGCCACCCAGGCGCCCTCTAAAGTTACATTTTCATTTTAATGAAAGACCTGACCTTTCTCTGAGTCAAGTAGTCTACATAGAATTTTGAGAAATTTGGTTACCCTAAAATTAGTAAAATCGGGCGCTAATACGCTAACACACTGCAGCTACCTGCCATTAACCTCCCGCTCTATTGGAAAGAGCCAGGGCACCAAATCCATGGCATCCATTCTCGACCTATGGGGACGTCACTAATCAATCAAAAAACCCTTTCCCAAAAAGCCCCAACTAGACTTCACCATCCTCATCACAGCCGTCCAGCCAGGTTCCACCAGTCAGTATAAGCTGGCTCAAAAAAAAAAAAAAAAAAAAAAGGAATTTCTTTGCCATTTCAGAAATAAAGATAAGCCCATTTTCTCCAGAAACATATTATGAAAAGTGAGAGATTTTTATGAGGAAAAGAAGATGCTAGCAGGGAAAGAAAGGACCTAGAGATGACAAGAGGGCCCCTCCTGTGGTTCTCACAGCAGCACATTAGACTAAATTAGATTTATTAAATTAGCTAATTGTCATGTTGGAAGGCACAGGCGAGCTGATCCTGAGATGAGAAACAAAACAAATAGGTTGCAGCCGTGCAGATGGGGCA
This sequence comes from Eumetopias jubatus, assembly GCF_037043125.1. Lineage (NCBI taxonomy): Eukaryota > Metazoa > Chordata > Mammalia > Carnivora > Otariidae > Eumetopias > Eumetopias jubatus. The sequence continues at coordinate 13,747,147 of NW_028274808.1, forward strand.
CCGGGGAAGCATTTAGCCTCGCTCAACTCCAGGCAGCCGGGCCTAATGAGGTGCACCGGGGGCTGTGGGCGCTGTAGAAGTCTCTGAGCTCCGGAGGACAGGCCCTGGGACCCAAGACCCATCTCAAAGGGTCAGCCTCTCCAACTGACATGCAGAGAGATTAACAAAATGTTTAATTAATGGTAAAGTTCATCAAGCCAAACAAGCCACTCCCGGCTGTACTTCTAAGAGCAAAAGTCTAGTCTGCCAGGAAACATTTTTGCACAAATAGTCCAAATGAGACTTAGGATTTTAAATTCAGGGATGCAGGATATACCCATTTGTAAAGGGGAATTCAGGGGAATTAAATTCCACTCTACTTTTTTCTTTCTCCTCCGTCACCACAACTGGTGTTCAGGGCAAGCTCTACAGGGTCAGCTGATGCAGGAGTGGTCTCGAGGGGCCGGCACAGGAGCACAGGTTTCCTCAGGGACTGCCCCCAGATGACCCCACCCTCCTGCAAAGGCCCTTTAGTTGTCAGCAATGACTGAGGACCCAACTCTACATAATGGCAGCCAGGTGGTCTTCCAGTCCTCAAATCTCCTTGCCTCTTGTTAGAATGTTAATAGCAGGGGAAAAAAGAAAAGTCACACTTAAAAATAGCATCCTGAACATCTTTGTTTTTCTCCCATTGGACTTCCTACTAGATTCATAAAATGGCAGCTCTCACCAAACACGGCCGTGTACTGTGCAGGTGTCCCCAAACCCCCATCATTTCATTGTTGTGCTTTTTAAATTCCTCAGTGTCACATTTTAAGATGACCGTGTTAATTCTACCTTGCCCCGAATATGTTAGAGAACACTGGCATGGTCCTTAAAAATACCGAGCTTGTTCTTTAAAAATCTTGGATGTTCCTCAGCATGCGTCAGGGAAAAGTTTCATAAGTCAGTTAGCCTTTACTGGTGATTTGGGGAGCCTGATATTTTTCAGCCACTTACAATACCTGAGTGGTTAAATATCCCTCTCTGATGATTCAATTTACTGAGGGGTATGGTTTTTCTTGCCCCCTGTTTTAGATACATTGATACTTCCATGTGATATTACACAGATGACAGAGATAAATAGGGGAATGTGTAGAAATGTGCTACATAAAACAAATTATTACATCCATTCTTCTCTTTTTCTTTCTCTGTAACGAATTTCTTGAATTTCTCATACTACGATTGAGACCCTTAAGGTTATCTGATCCAGGGAAGCTTTACTGGCAGTAAAACTCTTTGCCCTATTTATAAAAAATGTACTTTATTCTTAATCCTCTCATAGTAAAACATTATTTGCTCTTACTGCCTCGTTAGCTTGGCATCGTTTTTGTTTTTTAGATTTTTACCTAATGCCATATATTTTTTAAGATTTTATTTATTTGAGAAAGAGAGAGAGACTGACCATGAGCAGGGTGAGGGGCAGAGGGAGAAGCAGGCTCTCTACTGATCAGGGAGCCCGACACGGGGCTAGATTCTGGGACGCCAGGATCATGACCTGAGCCAAGGGCAGACGCCTAACCGACTGAGCCACCCAGGTGGCCCCCAATACCATATTTTTAAAGGCAGTTTTCCCAACTGCTTTGTGCTCAGCCCCGTTGATGTCCCCCATGAAGCTCTTTTAAGTCTGGTCTGGGTGGTCTCTGGAAAAACCCCTGACTTCAGGAGGAAACTTGAGAGCAATTGAAGCACTGAGGTCTAACTAGAAAGTGTGATAAGATCCACTGGCCAAGCTTTTGTCCCCAACATTCTCCACAGGCAACATCTACTTGCCTAAAAGAGCACTGGGAGTATGGGATTGAGTCCATCCATAATTATCTTTATATAATAGTATCAGCAAGTAAGAATTATTTTTTTTTGCCAAGGAACATAGGTCATTAGCATATAAAAATTAGATGCTTTATTTCTTTTTTAAAAGTTATCTTGAAATTTGTTATTAATATTTTTAGATTGTTTTCCAGCATATTTTTATGTAAAACAATGAAATAATTTGTAATGGCACTGTATGAATTAACCTACAATTTAGAACAATTTAAGTATAAAATGTAGCATTTATAATTTGGGCCCTTTCAATTTTTTCTGGATTTTCTCAGGAATTAATTTACCAAATGTCATAAAATCCTCCAAGTATGCCCTCATTGTTTGCCTTATAATTAACACATATTCCAAATATAGACAAGACGATATGCAAAATTAGGTGGTCTGTGGAATTTAGATATAGGCCGGAGAGAGCAAGTTTTGGAATTGGCTACCTTACCCTCACGGACAGCCCTGCCTCCCCAGATCCTCCCTCCCTTGCCAGTGTCCCCTGCTGCCATTCTCATCCAGTCCCCTGACCTCCCAGCTGTGGCTGGCACTGTGGATGAAGCTCTACTCCAACCCAGTCCTGCCAAAATACGGGTATGAGCAAAGCAAGAAGTTTGGTAGATTATGGACCTAGGTCGGTAGAGAGGTTTGTTTGTCTTTAATCTTCTATCACACGGAGTGAAAAGTAGCTTAAAGTAGCTTGGTGGTATGTATAATAAAATGGACTTTTTCCTGGATTGAGTTCTATGTGGTAATGAAGTTGAGTGTTGTAAAGATCAGTGTTGAAGGAGGTAGCACTGTTTCTGCTGGTATGCAATATTCAGCCGTTTCTGTTTTGAAAGGGGAATATGATTTCTAAGACTCATTTCTTCACTCTAACCTCTTTATTAGGAAGTTTAATTGTGGCAACATATAAAATCCAGATACAGGGGCGCCTGGGTGGCTCAGTCGTTAAGCGCCTGCCTTGGGCTCAGGTCATGATCCCAGGGTCCTGGGATGGAGCCCCGCCTCGGGCTCCCTGCTCCGCGGGAAGCCTGCTTCTCCCTCTCCCACTCCCCCTGCTTGTGTTCCCTCTCTCGCTGTGTCTCTCTCTGTCAAATAAACAAATAAAATCTTTTAAAAAAAATAAAAAGTAAATAAAATCCAGATACACACACAGCTTACTTAGATAAGAACTTAAAAAATGCAGTTTCCACAGAATAAAATAATGATTCAGGCTTTTTAAGGCATTTTTGTTCTAGTCATTGCATGCTTTACATGAGGACCATATGAAGGGAGTGGGAGAAGCCTGTAAATTACCATAGTATTAATTTGCATAAGAAAAGTCCATCAGAGACCCAACTGGAACTTCTTAAGAGACATTTTCAGAGAGATGGACTGAGACAATTTTCTCTTGCTCTTTTACAAGCTAAGGGCACACGTTATGATTTATTTGTGATGTCTTTAGAGGAAGAGAAAACAGAACAGAGACCCGAAAGCTTCTGAGCAAGGAGCTTATGATGTTATATCAAATGATAATGCAAACCACATGAAATTTATGGTGACGCAGGAAAATACATTGTAATACTTCCCGAGAGCTGGAAATGGCATTATAAACATCTGGGGTTAGGGAACATCTAATTCTGAATGAGTAGTTATTTGCTTTACACACCCAGATAAAGGACCATTTAGTTCTCTTCCGGTAGGGGATGATTCTTTTGGTTTTCAATATTAATTAATGTATGTGGAATGCGATCAACTTGCTAACTTTCTCCTGGTCACCTTGTGAATTTATGCCGAGAATCCTGAGCTTTTGGTTCTCTGCAGCCAACCACCCTGGTGAGCCACGGTCACCATCACAAAAACTTGTAGTATTTTTTTTTTCTTAACTATTTGCTTAATTAAGAGATGTGAGCTGAATGGGAAAAAATGTGGCTGGGTTGTAATCATTTGGAATGTTTGAAATGCTTTGAATGGACGGAGATACTTTGCTTCAGAGAGCCTTTATTTAACAGTGTTCATAGGAGCCAAGAAAGCCAGCATTCCAATCTCAAACTCACACATTCTTTGACAAGTTACTTGAGTCCCCAGCATCACTCTGACCCTCATGTAATGAGGATAATAATATTTATCTAGCTTGGATGAAACCTTCTGTTGCATGGTTCATACTACTTCACATTGACCAAGTGGCATTCCCTTTAAGATTCTACGTGCTTTACAAATAAGATTGACTTAACAGTTTGGTGCTTCCTATCACAGAGTTGTATAAGCAATAAATAAACAAACAAACAAGCAAGCAAGCAGAGAAATCACATTTTACCCCAGATCTTGAGATATAAGAATAGCTAATATTTGCTAAGCAGTCATCTTGTGCCAGCCAGTATACATTATCCCACTTAACTCTCCAGCAATACTGTGTGGACTTTATTCCTATTTTTATTATAAAAGACGAAGAAAGTTCCCCCAGCATTGTCCAGTAAGTGGCCGTGTTCAGGTCATGGTGCAAACATCCGCAACCTCCCAAGATTGCCAACAGCCAACGATGTCAGAGTTGTTTCTCAGCAAGGGCCACAGGAAACAAGCTCATGGAACGCCTGCATTTGGATTTCGTTGTCCAGTTGCCCGAGCCAGTTACCTCATTAATGATAATAGTGGTATTTCCCTTTGTACTTCTCAAACTACTCTCATGGTGTAATGTTTGGTGGCTGTCTGGTGTTTCTTTGGCTGCACGGCACCCTATTGCCCTAGTGGTGGCCACCCCTGCCCCCGTGGTTTGGAGATCTGCCCCCTCGCTCCAGATCCATGTGGAACTGAACATAAAAATAGCAGATCCCCTCTGAGTCATGTTCACCGTGGCCTGCCAGTGTCCCATGGGTTGCTTCCTTGGTTCCAGTGCCCCTGGCAAGAGCTCCTTCTCATGCTGTGCTCTCATGTCCCGCGTGGGGGCATGCAATGAGGCACGAGGACTAGTGTGTTCACCACATGGGCACCTCCTCCTTTACTGTACACACAGGGTCTTCGCTTCACTACACTGTATGGCCAGCACCTCCAGTTCAACTAGTTAGACCAGTTCCCACAGTGTTTTTCACTGAGACGTCTTGCTTATATGTACTGATTCTGTTATGAAAGGATACCACCAAAGCCAAGACTTAAAAACTAAATAAAGGAGGCATTGAGCCTCCAAACCAGAACTGACCTGTAGTCTTGACCTTATTTCTCTTGGAAATATTATAGTAGAAAAAATATTTAAATGTTTGGGTTTTGGGGAGAGGGGAATTTATTTTTGTTTTTGGGGTCTTTTCATTTGTTTGTTTTACTTTGTTGTATAAGACTCAGAGGCCTGAAGGAGCCAACAATGAACGGTTTCTGTCATTGCAGAGAGCTGAGGCTCTCTCACCAGCTCCATTCCAAAAGTGTGCGTAGCTTCTGCTCTGCCATGAAACATCTGGTGAAGTTGTGGGGACAGCTTAAACATACGTAACTGTGTAACAGTTTAAAGTGATCGCTGGAATTGAATCATGAATCGTGTCATCTACCAACTTCAAAATCCTCCAGTGGTTTTCCATCACTCCCAGGATAACAAAAATAATTTTCGCCATGGGTCTCAAGGCTCAACGGGGGCAGGCTCCTCCCCCACACTCCAGACTCACCTGGCGCCATGTCCTCCCGGCCCGTCGGTCCTGCCAGTTCCTGACCCTGCAGCAACTTCTGCTGCAAGATTTTTGCACACACTCCTGTCCTTTCTCACACTGCCCTACTTCCCCTCAACACTTCTACTTATTTGTCAGCTCTCATTCCAACTTCCACAGGAAAACTCGAAGATGCCCCCAAGATTAGAATAGACCCTCTGTTACACCCTCCCGTACAACATCGTTCTTTTCCCTGAAAAAACTTACCAAACTGTGTAATTATCATGTATTTACCTACTGGTTTAATGTTCTTCTAGACTTCCTGGCCTGTGAGAGCCTTACCTTGTTCACCACTGTGTCCCTATCACCTCGGAATATTCCGACAGGCATTAAGTGAACAATGAATATTTGGTGAATGAAATAAATTTAAGTGGGGAAATGTAATATCTGAATGTTAAGAATAGTCAGTCTTTTACTTTCTCCCTTAAATGTTTACTTATTGAAAAGAAAGAACATATATCATCTTTCTAACAAAAAAAATTAAAAAGTTCCAAAAGAAAAGAAAGAAAAAGAGCCACTTACTGAATTCCTAAACATTGGTCTCCACAGATGAATACACATATTCTAAAAATATGTTTAGGCTAACAAATTCATATTTTAATAAATACAAAGATGAACATAATTCCTACCGTGCTCTTCCCAATTCATTTTTTTTTCTTTCTAAGTCTACCTTGTTCACAAAGCATTCCAGAGAAGGAAAACAATGTGACTATTTTCTAGCCATTTAACTATCAAACGCAACATGCAATGTCGAAATTTGTGCTCAGAGTATGAATCAGAAAATTATTTTCAACATACTTTAAACACGTATAAACTGTAATAGTAGTTCTTCACTCAAACCATGTTAGCAATATTAACAGCATTTGTGGGCCAAAGTGGATACTGGCTGAGGGGAAGGGGGCGGAGGGAGCCACCAGAAAACAAAACAAAAAAAACAAAAAACAAAAGCCCTCTTCCAGCTTTTTAATTTTTTTTTTCAAATATAAAAGCTTGCCCTGAGCAGAGGCATTTTTCACAGTGCTGTCAGCAGCAGACCTAATTGCTTTTCATGTAAATTAAGAATATGTACCTTTGTTTAAACAGTAATCTAGGTCAAAGCGAGGTGGTTTATTTGTTTTAGCCTATTTGGAGCTTTGAAGTGGCACTGAAAGCCTGCCATGAAAGTTCCTCCTGAGTTGCATTTATTTAAGTAAGAAAATGTTTCTCTCTCTCTCTCTCTCCCTTTTTAAAAAATGTTTCTCTTTTTAACTTTTTTTTTCCTCCAACTTCCACGAACCAATAACTGCGATCCACTCCGTGCATCATTTAAAGATCCCCAACAGCTTTGTTATTTGAAAAACTTGGGGTTTGGGGTGGCTGCTATTTATTTTTTAATATTTTATCTTTGTGGAAGCTTGATGAATCTGAAAATGCCTGCAGAGGGGAAATATTGACTTAAGACCATTTGCGTTTGAGTTTGCCTCGGTAGATTTATGATCGGTTTTTCCTGCCATCCTAGATACAGACACATTGGGGTTTTCTTGTCCAAAGAGATAGAGAACTACCCTTGATTGTCAGAAAAATTTTGAACATAGATTATATCACAGGGAGGAATTTCTGACTGACCCCTTCTGGTTTATGGCGCCAGTGATTTTAAGTGTGTACGGCCGATCATTGGCCCCCTGCGCACAGAAAATTGTGTCTCAGCAGGTTTTTCTACCTGGGATCTGACAAAAAGGCTTGTTCGTTTGTTTGTGTGTTTGTTTTGAACATTCCATGACAGGGGAGTATTCTGTGGACAGGATGCCAAAAAGGGAGCTTATTTTTAAAGATCAAAGAAATGTTTTCTCACTTACATAATTTGTAGTAGCATAAATTCTCACCTGTATCAGAAGGCATTGTCATTGTGATCTCTTGGTTGTCATGCTCTCATGAATATGAGGAATTAATTAAAAAAATAATTTAGAGGCATTCCAGGTCCCGTGGAGGTCACAGAACTCTAAGTCTAAAATATAGGCACTTTATAGAGAGGGAACCAATTCTTCACTGCTATGGGACTGTCATGTTATTTCACCCACCATAAGAGAACATTACAATAATGCACTCCTATTACACGTGTCATTCTTTGAATGTGTGCTTAATAATGAAGGAAAAATATGGAATATGAACTGTAGCTCTGGGGAAAAAAGCAGTCATTCTAAAGATTAACTAACTACTGGTCAGAAAGAAAATGCAGAATCAGGATTCTAAGAGAAATGTTTTTTTGTTTTTTAAGAGGCTATAATAATTTTTCTTTTACCGAAAACAAATAAATAAACCACATGTTGTTGTATTTTGTATTTGTTTTGCTTACCAGAAAGTGGATATTTTTGATGTCTATACTAAATACTTCCATCAAGCAAAAGTTTAATAATGGGGGTAGAGAGGAGGACAGAAAAGTTGAGGCACTGTAGCAATTTAAGTATGAAAGAATAGAATTATTTTCTACCTGTTCTGGGAGTGGGGTGGATCTGGGTAGTGCTTGTTTGTGTTACGTTTATGTATGTGGTATTTATTTATAATCTGCCTTCAGATAAATGATGTACAGTGTACTTATTTAAACTCAACTTTCTATCAAAAATGTTTAGGGTGGTTAATCTTGCTGTCACTAATTTATAAAGTGAACTTCCGTTTTTATTCGTAAAACTCTGAAATGCACATAGACCACTGAAAAAGTCTTCATGTTATCCTTATATTTGCATGAAAAATGAGAATTGTGAAAGGAAAATATACTGGAATGGAATATGTTTAACCTCATAAGATTAGAAGAAACTAATAGAAGCCCCAAAGATGCGTAGTAGAAAATTGAGGTTGAGTTGGATCGTTCATAATACCCAAGTGCTCGCGTTCTTTATTTTGGACAAATGCTCACATTGGAGCTGGTTAGCAGGTTCCATGAACAGTCTAAATGGTAACTTCGTTTTCAGCAGAAAATATATTTCATATAATCTTGTAACATAGTGAAATATCCTACAATAACATGTTGCAAAGTTTCAAATATCAAGAAACCTGAAGGTTTGTTTCTATCAGGAGTCAGTCAGAGTTCGGTTTGTTATTTAAATTAGTTTGTTCTGCATATTGAGTTCAAAGTTCACATTTCATTACTTCATGTATTACATGCATTGCATGGAATTGAAGACTTGGTAAGACAACCCAAATGAGCAGGTTGAACTTGTTATCAGAAATACCAGCAAGATAAACAACTTAGTTCAGTGAGGTTGTGGCTGAGAAGCGATCTTGTTTTAATCAGCAAAATCAACGGCATTTTTTAAAATCTCACTTGCCATGTTAGTACTAGCATTTATCCTCAGGATGGGCAACAAACTTTAGTTTTTGAAACTTCAGCATGCATGAGACGATAAATTCTGGAACTCACCACCCACAGAATTCACAACTCTGAAAATTCTGCGCATGCCCCCCACGTGTGATGTTATCTATGGACTGTTGTTAATCTCACCTCCTCAATTTCACCTGAATCCTTTTCATGTTTTTCATCCATAAGGGTGTCTCTCGTTTTTATGGTTCTCTTGCTTCTGCTCTGGCTGTTCTGGCTTGGTGTAGTTCCAAGCTCTCCAAGCTGTAGCCAGACTAATACTCTCAGAACACAAATATGACCATGACACCTCCTGCTTACCTCTCTTGGAAAATCCCCATTGGAATCAGGATACAAACTAAAATCTTTACCGTACCCTACCTTGTGCTGTCCGGTCTGGCCCCCTCATGGCTCCCCACCCAACTGCTGCCCCACCTGAGTCCCCCACATCGGCCTTCTCAAGTCTTCAACCTCACCCTTCCTTCCATCACAGGGCGTTTGTTGTGTCTGGAAGACGCCCCACTCCCATTTCTCACTCTTGCTCCATTGGGTTCAGGTAAACCCTACCAACTTCCTCATAGAACCTTCTCCGAGCTTCTTAAGTCTTTCTGCCAAGTGGTCTTACAGCACTTACCCTTCCTTCTTGTATGTCTACAGCTCTGTGATAGTTGGGTTAATATCCATCTCAGCTGCATGAGGACAGTGGCCATTGTCAGCTTTTGTCCATCTTTATATCCCTAAAACCTAAAACGGTGCCTGACCATGTGCACACCATCATATCTGCTGAGGAAATGAATAAGTAAGAGGCTAGCATTTCAATCATCTAGTTTTGTCTTTCCAGCATGCAAAGACCACTTGAGCCAATAATTTTTAAAATAGTTTTTAAAGGATCTGCCACCCTTGCTTTTTTTCATGCGTTTCTGATATTAAAATGGTGAAAACAAAAAATGCTATTAATTTGCTGAGTACAAACACATTTCTTAAACTGCTCGGCCACAACTTTATTGAACTAACTTGTTTAGCTTGCTGATATTTTTTATAACAAGCTCAGTTTGCTTTCCGCAGTGGTTTTGACAGTCAGCAGACCTCGGTGTGTTGTTTGCCAGGTTATTTCTTACTGTGTTAAAAACAGCTGTAAGGTCCTAAAATGTCCCCTCCTCTTGGTATGTTCTGTATTTCATAAACAATCTTCCTCATGTTTATCTACAATGATCAGATAGAAAAAAACAAAAATAAGACGAATAGAGTTCTACATACTTTCATTCTGTTGAATTATAAATATTTCAAGCTATCCCCATCTCCAAATTTCTTCACTGAATATTTTGTAAGTACGGTTTTAGAGTCTTCTCTGGACTACATTACTGAAGTTTTCTATCAGTTGTATTTTCATAGTAGGTAATTGTCTGATATCAGCAGAATAGGGTTTAATAATTTTTCTGCAGGAGTGAGCTGCCCCCTCTAGAGCAAGGCAGCAACTCTCTTTGAATGAGGTTATTTGTCTCTTTGCATTGGCAGATTTAAATGCAGTTTGCACATATTTCTTATCTATGGTGTTAAGCTAATCAATGGATACAGAAGGAATCTGCCTCATTGTTATGCTCGTTGTGCTTTGTTTCAAGAAAAAATGGAAGCCTGGTGGGGAGTACAGGACATATTCGCTACATAAAAACATGGAGGATTTAAGAAATTTTTAATCACCCTAAAAGATGAAACCTAATGATACAAATTGTCATTATACTTTCTCTATTTTACCCGATTTTGCACGAGCATTCTCAACACAACTGTTCCGTCCTGTATTGTGTGTTTCAGGATGCTCTATACTAACTGAGAAGGTAGTTGGTTCTGGAAAGAATATGAGTAGTTTCATTTTGAATCCAACCAATCTCAAACATTCCTTGAAAATTTCCCGTTATCAACCAAGATTCTGTTCCTAGTCTTAAAAACAATAATTTCACCTAAGACAAAGCTGCTTTTTCAATGTATGGATATAAATAATGATTACAATGTAGAATTTTAAAGGTCTCTCAAAATATTAGCACTCGAAGTGCTTTACAAATATTAACCCTTTATATCCTCACAACAAACCCAAGGGAAGGTGTGCTTTTATCCCTATTTTAGAGATAATGTAATGAAAGCACAGAGAGATGAAGTGTCTTGCTCAAGCTTATCCAGGCACTGGCTGTTCCATGGCCGAGCTGAGGCGCATTCTCAAGCAGTTCGGTTTCAGAACCTGAATCTTAAGCATTCTGTAAATGTAAGATGAAGAAAGTAGCACCAAAGAGGTCACTGTTAAGCAGCCGTGAGAGCATCAAGCATCAGCCCCAGAGCTGATGGTCTGAGCCCAGCCCGGCGCCTCACTGGACCCGCTACCTGTGTGCTCTATAGCAAGGCTCACGCGGCCCCAATGACACATGAAACATCTGCCCAGACTTGAGTTCAAGACCAGTGCAGAGCTGTAAACTTCCGGAATCTCTACAAGAAACTAAAATATACATTTTGAAAGATGAAGTTCCAAATCCGACTCCCTAGAAACCCTAGAACGCGTCCTCAAAATCTTGCTCTTCGGGAGCCATTTGCGGTCCCCTGAACCACACAGCACTAAAGCGCTCGCTCGCCCTGCTCACTCTCTTTCCACAGCACAGTGGCTCCAACATTAATGCCATCAGATGCTTGAATCCTCTTTTCCTGGATAAAAGATGATTTTATTTTATTTTTGTCTTTCAATAAAGGAATACTGATTTGTAGGCATAGACTACCACAGACCAGAGTTGAATTACTTTTCTGCACTCAAAAAACTATTTCCAATTTCAGGATGCCTCCTCTCCCCATCCCCCCCATACTTTATAGAAAGCTCCCTTCCTTTGGGCTCATCTACAGCCGTTATTGGTTGTGCAACTGGAACACTGTTGGCAAACAGCATCCTTAGATACACAGCAGTCAGTCTCAAGGAGTATGAAGGGTTTGAAATGAAAATACTGAGGACCTGTAGATGATACCCACTGTGTGAAAAGATGAGATGAATTAACGTGAGGCAGAACACAGACACAAATAATGCTGTCTTATATATGTATGCATATACACACATATTATACACTTACATATATGACACATATATGGGAGCTAGATGAATGTTGCTGACATGATTATGGTGAAAAATGTGCTAAGAAGTTACCCCATCCCCTCTTCTTTCTTATCTGGTGCCTAGCCCAATGCCTACAGGAAAGAAAGGACTCAGTAAATATCTGAAAGAAAGAAAGAGAGAGAGAGAGAGAGAGAGAGAGAGAGGGAGAAAGAAAGAAAGAAAGAAAGAAAGAAAGAAAGAAAGAAAGAAAGAAAGAAAGAAAGAAAGAAAGAAAAAGAAAGAAAGAAAAGAAAGAAAGAAAGAGAGGAAGGAAGAGAGGGGAGGGAGGGAGGAAGGGAGGGAGGAAGGGAGGAAGGAAGGAAGGAAGGAAGGAAGAAGGAAGGAAGGAAGGAAGGAGAAAGAGAGAAAGAAAGAGGGGAAGGGAGGGGAGGAAAGAAGGAGAAAGTCAGGGAAGGGGAGAGAGGAGGGAGGAAGACAAGGGGCTTAGTTAACTGATTGAAACCCCCAACCCAATCTCCAGGTCATCCAGTTCTTTACTCTTTTCCACGTTTTGTACACCCCCTTGACTTCCCAATTTTTTTTGGTTTTTTTGTTTTGTTTGTTTTGTTTTTTTCTGTTTTGCCAAGTAGATCCCCAATTTTGGGTTAGCCTCACCTTTGATTTTCTCAGATGGTGGCTCTTGCAGTTTCTTGGGAAAATCATGAAAATCTTCCAACGAGATCCTGGATAACCCTATCCCACTCGAACTTTTGTGTTAATTTATTTTTAACACCTAACCGTATTGCCCAAGCAGCCTCTCCAGTCCTTTCACATTTTACGGTTTCTCAAGTCACAAATGACTTTCTCCTTCCTGCCTCAAATCAAATGGCATCCCTCCTCCTTCACAGCCAAACTTCCCACCCACACTTGATCGGATTTTCTCTCCCCCGCGCACATACCCACCTCACCTTTCTCTAGCATCTGCAGCTTTTCCCTTACCACTGGGCTTAACTTCTGTTTCATTAGCATTCCCAGGATGATCCATCCTTAAGCAGCCCAAAGCAAAATGACTACCAAAACACTATTTCCATCAACTCTATCATACTTTTTTTCCCCCATTCCTGTCATGACCTGGCTTTCCTCCTCATATTGGCTGGCTTTTGTACCCTCTCTCCGACCAAAATACCTGTCACATAAGTCAAAGGTGTTTTCCCAAAATCCAATCCACCAGCTTCAGACGGTTCTCATCCTTTCAAATCCACCTGTAGCATTTAAAACTGTGGACCAATTATTTCTTCTCAGAACATTCTCTCCATGGCCTCCAATGTGACTCCTTGATCCTGAGCCCCTTCCTCTTGCCCAGTTCTCCTGCCCCCTTTATGGCTTATTCTTCATCCCCCACCCCCACCCCAACACTCTATTAATAGGTATTTCCCAAGTGTAGACCAGCTTTTCCCCATTGCTTAAAGAGTTACATCTGTTCCAAGACTCCCACCTTTATAACCTAACTTTTCAGCTAATATATTAACTAGACAATGATCTGGCCCCTCAATATATTTAAACAAACAAACACCAGCTTTCTGTAAAACTAGCTCTCTCTCTCCACTTCTCTTTTTCCCATGATTATATCAACTATCTCTTAGTCAACAAGGTTCAAAACCTAAAAGTAATTTCTTACTTATCTTTGCCTATCTTAAATCCTCCATGTCTTTTGTTTGTTTAGTTGGTTTTATTCTTATTTTTTGTTGTTTAGTTTAGAGTGAGGAAAAGGGAAAGAAAGGGAACAGAGAGAATTGGACTATTTGACACTTAGAAACTACTGCAACGGACTGTGTAATGCTAAAATGAGAAACTCAAGCAAGGGATTCATTTTCTCTGTGATTGCTCTTTAAAATGACTAAATAAAATGTAAAAACAAGAAACTGATGCATTTTTTTTTTCCTTCAACAGAACCAGTAACAAGTATTTGTAAATTCGCACAGTAGTAATTGTAATCCTGGGCTCTGGGAATACGATGTGACTAAAAATATCTCCTACTGTTGACATAATTCTCACAGCCCTGTAATCAGAACGAGCAGCAGAGACAGAGATGGGAGGGGCTTTTAAACAAGATAGAAAGGTGGCAGATCTCAGATAAATTCATAAACATTTCACTCTTCCTCAAGATAAATATGCCATAAATTTCTTACTTTTTTACTACAACAACAACAAAAAAAAGCAAAAAGGATTACATGGACACGTGAAATAAACTTTAGCTTAACACATTGCTAGGGTAGCCACACATTCTTTTTATGATTATTAATATTGTTTATGTTTAATTGTTATAAATCAGTATTTTTTGTTATAATGCATGTCTTAATATTTAAAGGGTTTCTGAACTGAAATTATTCATATAAAACATCAGATCAAGTTTTCTTTCAGTTTATATGTTTTATTTACTTTATTCTAGAATTCCTGCTCTTCTAAGACAAAGGGATTGCAATTTCTGCACAACCAAGACAACCAAACACCTCTTTAAAGAAGAAGAAAAGGTAAGTCCCAGGCACTAAAATGTCTCCAGATCTACCAAATGAGACAAAAAGGCTTCTTAAAATATACAACTCGTTTGCCTTGACAAGATACACTTTCACTAAGCTGCACTGTACTCTGTAGCCCATTTCTTAAGGTATTCACTTCCATGAATCAGCTCTAGGAAGATGTTTCTAAAAAATGTAATTAATCTGATTTTCATATTCTTTCCGGTAATATGAAAAACAAGGGCATTTCTACAGTCTTTCTTTTTTTTCCTGGAAAATTAGATGAATGAGGACATTCTAAAATACAGAATCTCTACATTTTAACTAGAGGGAATTTTCTACCAAGATGGAACAGACCAGACACAATGGGTTATAGAGCATGTGTGTGTTTCCCCCACTTTGTGAGCGATGTGTTCGGGAGCTCTCTTGTTCTCAGGAAGTCTTAATCCTTTTTGAGCAGCACTTACATGGCAACCTTAGAGAATTAAACTTGTACCTGTTTTTTTTTTTCCTCTCTCTCTCTGTCCTTGATATAGCTCAGTGCCTCTTCTCAATGGTAGCCATGATCTAGTAATTTAAAGCTTTTGAACCTTGTGAACAGATTCATTTAAAACCATATTCTGAGGGGTTTCCACAAAATGAAAAGCGTCTTCTACCAGGAAGCTATAAAAGAATTTACAACAGAAAACCTGAGAAATGTCCTGCTCAGGGTGTGTGTATAGTAATGTACCTGCAAGATCCAGTTTCCCAGAGAAAATCCGTCACCAAGTGCCTCTTTTGGCTTTATGGGTGGAGTTCTTTGAGTTTCTTTGCCTTCTTCTGATTGATGTTTTTATTTTTCTTCTTGTAATATAAAATTCAGTGATAAGTTCTCCATGGAGGAAAGGACTTTCTAAGTTGTGAAATAATTATGAAATACAAATATCTAACATTTTTACGTCAGAAAAACTGAGTTACTTGAGCATATATCTCTTTGATGTTCTTCATTCAAAGACAATATTTGGCTCTTTTTTAAGATTAAAAAAAAAGTCATTGCAAGAGTTTAGAGGTGAAGTGCCTACTTCTTAAGGGTCTACGACAATCGCTGTGGTGTGTTGCTGAGGTGATTTTAGATTCAGATTACTAGATTTGCGTTAATTTTATATCTAAAACAAGTCATCTTTTTTTTCTCCCCACATTAAATTTGACACAAATTCAGCACTTGCAGAAGCGGATTTTGGTGTTCAGCTTATGGAAGGGCAAAGAGAATAGAGAAGGATGTGTTTTTAAGAACCAAACTGTGGTTTCATTGTTAACATAGAATAGTGGCAACCACGCTTGTTTTGAGGATTGCTCTCAGGCACTGACTTTTTTACTTTTCCCTGAAGGGCATCTCAGCGAAAAGTGACAGGGGAACCCTTCAAAAAAAGTTCTCACATGTCATATGGTTTCACTTATTTGTGGAACATGGGAATAGCATAGAAGACACTAGGAGAAGAAAGCGAAAAATGAAGGGGGGGACATCGGAGGGAGAGATGAACCATGAGAGACTATGGACTCTGAGAAACAAACTGAGGGTTCTAGAGGGGAGGGGGTGGGGATGGGTTAGCCCGGTGATGGGTATTAAAGAGGGCACGTATTGAATGGAGCACTGGGTGTTATGCACAAACAAGAATCGTGGATCACTACATCAAAAACTAATGATGTATTGTATGGTGACTAACGTAACATAATAAAATAAAATAAAATAAAATAAAAAGTTCTCGCATGTATACCCATCCTTACAAACTCAATGGGTAATTAGTAGAAACTAAAGCTCTGGAAAGAATGGCTGGACGGTGTGCCATCTCCTGCAGGCGGGCTATCTCTCTTCCTTGGATCTCAATTTGGGTAATGGTGAGATTTTCCCATTAAGATAAAACAAACAGTTCCTACGAAATAGATTTATAATGTACCCTCAAAAATTTCCTCAGTTACTGTTCTTTTAAGAGCCTCTCAAAGAATTGTAGCATCAGGTTTCGCACAGTCTATGGAAACAAAGACCCTAGAAATGTATGTGCATCATATAACGCCTGGATAAGAAGTGATTTATCTAAGTTGCTCTGCGGGTATTTTCCTCAAATCCTCCCCCTGACTTTTCTTTTCATTCAAATGTGAATCACGCCAAAGGCGCACACTGTGAAAAATCTATCTGTGTAGTTTTAGAATAGACTTTAAATAAATTAAACTTTGGGGATAAATTATCGCAGAAGTGTCCCGGGAATTAGGTGCACAGCTCCTCTTCCTAACGGGAGCCATGCACCTCATTTCAGGCACTCTAAGCTGAAATGTAATCACCTGTGTGTTTTCTCCTATAAAAAGATAAGTCTGTATTCAGTGCAGAAGCAGGACCTGGTTCTCTGCGACCCACTGTTGATGAGGGTCCTTCGGCCGTCCAGCATTTCGCCTTAGAAAAAGCGCTCTCTATGAATGCCGTGGTAATAAAACACGTCAACCTCCTCTTGTCTTTTAAGTACCCTCTCTTCACACTCTTCTCTTGTCAGTTCACGGAAAGCACTCTGCCCATCCTGGAAGGTTCTCTAGGACAACCATTTAGTCTTTAATAGCGAATACATAAACTTGAATGTTTCAGTGCTCCTCTGAGATACACATTGAATGATAACTTTTATACGAGACAGTCGCTGCTATGTAGGTAGGCTCCAGCCTTCAAAACACACCTCTCAGCATCTATCCTGATGAAGAAACAACAGTTAGCATTCACAGACCCCCCCAACTCTTTCTACATCAGGCAAAACAATATTTTCTAACATGGGGAAAAGATCCCAACAAAAATAAACAAAGCAAAACTACTCAAAAAGACTTCTCTCCAAACTCTTATTAGCTAGGAAGATTTCTTGGGTTGGCCTGGTCTGATTTGGACGAGTTATAGTGAGTGTGCTTTTAGGGCATTCTAGTATTTTTTCAGTGTGATTGTAAAACCACTTTCAATTTCCTAAGGTTACCCAGATATTTGAAGTCAGCCGAACAAATACTCAGAAACATTTCCTAAATGTAAAAAAATTACAAAATAATGTTTTGCAAAAAAATGGCCCCGAGGGCTGCATATCCCAACTTCATGGCACGGAATCCTGCTCTTGTTTAAAGGAGTCGGTTGGAAGGACGGAAAACATGTAAAATGTTCCGTGGTCTGCTTCGGAAGTAGAGAAAGGGACCATCGTAGGCGATTGAAATCCACAGATAAACCAGAGCTATCGTTTTTAGTCAGCAAACTCCACCCTTTTCCAGGCCTTTGTAAAATTAAACCCAAAATTCCACAGCCTTTGACTTGTATAAAGTTTTTATCTCTTGTTTCTCCTGCTGGGTCAACATTGACCAAAATGGAAAGGGAAAAGCCAAGAACCCACAAAATCCCCGAACTGAATTGTCCCTCTCTGCTGCCACTGGGATTGGAGGCTGATTGTATTACCATCTGGCAGATAATCAAAGAATTGGAAAAGATGAAAGTAACAGTATAAATTAGCAATGTCAAACAACATTGTAAGCACCTCTGATGATTATAAGTGGCTCTATGTTTGCTGTCTCGTGGATCAAAAATCAGAATGGCTGACTACAGATTTTACTTTTCATCTGGATGTTTTGGTATTTTGCAGACACAGCGTTTGGTGCAAGGGGAAAGTTAGGGTTTTAAATTTGAGACGCCATGGTAATTTTCCACTGTGCTTCTTGGTCCCTTCCTCCTGAATAAACAAGGTTCTCTCCGAGCCTGGACATAAGCTGTGTGGTTCAAGGCCACCTGTTTGGCCTGAGACGTAGAGAAGAATGATTCAGCTTTCTGAGGCTGCCTGTCTGATTGCAGAGTTTGGGGAAGCCTATACCCAAGGGAATGTTTAGACTGATTGGGTGCTTGGACTGTTCGTGTTTGCATCTGACTTATAGGAGGGGGTCTGAAGTATGATGTCCATGTCTTTGTCTTCTGTCATAGAGCCAACATGACACTTTGCTTCAGTTAAAAGAAAAAAAAAAAAACTATAAGGGGGCACAAACAGGTTTTCTTGCTAAAATGTATAACCTACAGGGGAATAAGAACAAGAGACAAGAAGTTTAGGGAAAAAATTCCTCTTTTTAGGTCACTGCTTTTTTTAAATCATGAATTCAAATTGCAAAGCAATCCACTCTGTATTAAGAAGGTAGTGAGCAAAATTGATTTGTTGGGGCTGTCCCAAGGACAGTGAAGAAATGGCAGACATAGCTGTTGAAGACAGAGAGGTCACTGGCAAACTCACTTTAAAACATGCGAAAAAGTACCATGCTGAAGTTTACTATTTCAGTTGAATCTTATATCAGATGTAAAGCATTGCCCTCACAGGGTTAAAGTCGGTAGACATTTCAAGGCCCTCTAAAGACCACATTGTGATTACGCCTGGACATTGATAGGGACCATACTATAAAATGATATAAGTAAATAAATGACCCTTTAAAATGTCATCAGCAGAGAACAGTTAGGAGAGGGGCAAAGCAAGAGGTCTAAAGGGAAACAAGTCTTCTATTTATTCACGCAAGGATCAGATAAAATATTTCCTCAGGGATTCTATGGACAATTGTGTGTGTGTGTGTGTGTGTGTGTGTGTGTGGTTTTCCCTAATAGGTGGTACCTTTTTGCCTTCAGTTTTCCAATCAGTAAAAACAAATAAATAAGTACAATACTACATGGGGGCAGTTTGATATAATGAAGACAGCATGGGCCTTGGAACTGAATAATTTAGGTTTAAATTCTCATTCTATCACTTTCCAACCTGGAAAACGTGGCAATATCGATTCATTTCTCACTTCCTCAGGTTCTTGATCGGTAAAATGGGAATAATAAACCTCCCCACCGTTATTTTATGAAGACAAAATTTAATTACTATACTAAGGTAGCTGTATATATCACACTCAGTAAGTTGTGCCTATTGTTTATTGTTTTTATTGGGGGTAATTATTTCACAAGGGCACCATGTTTTCTGTAACAAATGGGTTTCAGTGTTTCTATAACAAACAGATCATTTCAGTGCTCTTATATTTTATCATATTTTATTGAGAGAGAAGGGGCGAAAATCTAAATTTCATGAGCGGAAAAAAACTATGGAAATAGACAACGCCGAGAATATTTTTTATTTATTTTATTTTATTTTATTTTATTTTATTTTACTTTATTTTATTTTATGTTTAGTAGGGCAGCCACAATTCAAGGAAGCCACAGTCTACCTCTTGGATACACTGCAATGAGAAGACTTAGGGAGGTGCAGTGAATGTTGAAAGTTTTACCTCCAGGAAATGTAGACAATCGCCAGTGTTCTCTAGAAGTCATCTTTCTCGTGAGGCTTGGAATACAAAGCTCTGCTTTCTGGAAGATTACCAGAAGTAAATAAGCCTGATAAATAGGAAGGTGAGAATGGATAGCAACAAAGCTAAGCTTCCATGTCTAGCTTCAGAGAACGCCACTACTCAAAAGGTGGCAATCGTTCTGTTTGTTACTCCATCCCCAGCTCTGCAAGAGAACAATGTCAAGTACATAGTAAAAGTTCCGTAAGTATGTGTTCAATGGATGAATAAGTGAACCGTTTTCCTGGGAAATAATAGACCGGTTGGTCTCTATTCTAGGAGCTTAGAGACAGATTCTAATAACAAAGACTAATATCCTTAACCTTGTGTGGAGGCAACCGCTCACAATTACTTGACCTTGACTATTTTGGATTTCAACATTGCCTTTGTGCATTGTCGCCCCATCCTTCTGCTCTGTGTGTCTGCAGACTGAGCCTGATTAGAGAGGGCCTCCTCATTCCTTTGTCTTAACACACATCCTTTACCATTATGATGTTATTTCTAAGCATAACAAATTTGTTCTTTGCCTGGTAAGCCTGACCATATAAGAAATGTCATACCAAAGGAACCCAGGGATCCATGCAGCCAGCAGCGGCCCCAAGGAATATTCCGCATGAGATTGTGGTTACCATCCAGCTATGACCTAACGAGACTTCGTCAACACCCCCTGATAATTCATCAATAGTTGATCATATCAGAATTCATGTAATCATTTTGAATGTTATAAGCTGAAAGTAATTTTTCCTATGTTTCCACCCCCAGTTTCAGTAAAGTTCCTTATTGTGCAAATTTAGATATTCCAGAGTTTAAATAATGATGAATACAAAACCGTGATAAAATGTGATGGTCCAGAAAGGGATTGTTACATAATAACACAGTATTTTTAAGTAGTAAGCATTACAAGTATAGGTGAATACATAAGTAAAATACTGATTTCATAGATTTCTACCTACTTCTGTTCCTCTTTTTCTCCTTACTCATTCCTCTGAGAATATATAGGATTTCTTTAGTTCACAGATATTGGGATTTTTGCTTTATCCAAGTACTTAGATATCACCCTCCTTGTTGATTTGTGACATCTAGACAAGACTAACAGTGATAAATTGGGCCACTAGAGCAAATTCTTGGAAGAGTCAAATGTCAAAATTTTTTTAAAAAATCAACTTTGTAAACATAACACAACTCAGCTGAATTAACAAAGGTGACTTCAATTGAATAGCATGTTCAGGGTAAGAGTTGTTTTTTTTTTTTTTTTTTGTACCTCTATAAAGGAAACTTTCTTTTTACACATATATCATTCAAGTGCCAAAAAATAAAAAAAATCTCAGACACTGTTTATTGAAAAAATTTCATAAGAGCCAACTCACTTTTCCAGCAGAGCAGCAACCTATATTCCTAAAAGGGGAGCAGGTGATACTTTTGAAAACACTGCCTGCATGTTGCAAGGCATTTATTTAAAAATACCGTTTCTATTCTTCTTCCACACATAGAGTAAAACCTCATTGTAAATGGTATTATCGCCAGGAATGCTAAGTTGTTTTCATGAAAGAAGTTCAAACCCTCCTCTGATGTGGTCAATTAGGGGAGCTTTCTGTAACTCCTTAGGACCAGCTTAGTACATTTTGCTGTGGTATTTTTTTTTTTTTTTAATATTTGGGTTCTCATATCTTTCTGACCTACATAGCATGGGGGAGTCAGTCGTCAGCTGGTATTTCTCAGAGTTGCTCAAGGAGAGTTTCTAGAGTGGGGACTGGGCAATTTGTGAGCTGGCTTCTATGTGCGTCTATTTATATGTCCAGCTACAGATCTACCTATCAGTCCTTCCCTCTGTTCAGTTGCTTACCATTGACACACTTCATGAACAAAAGTTCTTTGGTGTGAGCATGTTCTTAGAGTAGATTTACACAAAGTGGAATAGGCCTTTATCCAAAGAATGAGATGTGCAAAGAAAACCCCTCATCAGTACTCCCTCTTCTGTATCAGATTTTGACCTTAAGACCTACCTTAGTAGAGTTCGGAGCTGGTTTGAAGACTTCCTTTCCTCTGTCCTGGAAAGGGACAGTGGGAGGCAGGCGGAGGAGGCGCTTCAGCTATTCTCTGCAGAGCGGTCAGCAACCTGGTGCCTCTTGGAATTGCCTCCTATGAGCTCCACTCCCATTTGAACACCACCCATTAGATTCAGCGAGGAAGTTCAGTGTGCAAAGCACGAGAGTATGACGCACTTGCATGAACCATATTCCTGTTCTTGATGGATTCTTCAGATCACAGTTATTTTAATGCCAAAGTTGAAAATCCAGATAAAGTGATACTCAAAAAGAGATCTGATCACTGCTGAGGAGGAAAATGGCCGGGGGGCGGGGGGGGGGGGGGGCGCGGGTGCCCGGCTGGCTGAGTCAGCAGAGCACGTGATTCTTGATCTTGGGTTGTGAGTTTGAGCCCCACGTGGGGCATAGAGATTACTTAAAAGGAAAAAAAAAAAGCTCACTTTCCTAAAAAAGGAAAATCTAAGAAGAACTTGAGTGCAAATAATGGATGACAGTATCTTTGTTTGCGTGTGAGACCTGTGGCTATACAGAAGTATCTCTTGGGGAGTATCGTGTATAAGTCAAGGAACAATGAAGAACTTGATGTTGGTCCTTCCAAACTAGAAGTGTTAAAACTCAGACATTGGTAAGTGCGGGTTTTGTCTGGCCTACCTTTGGGGAGAAAAAGAAAAAATGGCTTAGAACAGAAATTGAGTCCTTAAAGACAAGGGCACACCCTTAAATATGTATCTATTTATTTTTGTGTGGCATTGTGCTAGGACCTTGGAGAGATACAGAAAATGAATCAAACATGTATCTGACCCACAAAGAGCTCTCAGTCTGTTAAAGGAAATAAGCCATAAGCAAAGCACATCAAATAAAGTGATTCATGATGCAGAAGTCCACATGATATGCCATGGGAATTAAGAGAAAAGGATGATTAGTGCAGAATTTCTTAAAGAAAATTCTGTTGTGTAGAGCATTTGTCACAGGGATATTCAAATGGTCTCCGGAGATCACTGGCTTCAGCCAGTGAAGTTTCTAGTGGCAGGTTGGGGACAAGAAATGCCCACACTCTTTGTATCCTTAGTTCATGTCTGCTCTTATGCCATATAATAGAGTATTTTTGAAGACCTCTAGGACCACAGTTAAAAGCAAATGAGGCATTTTCCTGTTCCTAAAGAGCATCATTTACTCACTTAACAAATATTTCCTAAGTACCTACTTCTGAGGAACAAATGTGGTATTGTCTGGACAAATAATGTACAGTTATAGTAAAGGTCGCCCTGTATAATACAATTAAATAGTTCAAAATTTTAAAGTTGAAATACTTTGAGTACTTAAGATCATTGGAATAATCCCGTTACCTCATCAGAATGTCATGTCACAGATAAAGCCCTGAGGGTTGTTCTAAAGTGTTGTTGGATTAGGTAATTGTCCTCAGCCCAGGACCGTTTGGCCCTTTAGGGGGCATTCTGCAATGGAAATGGAAACCTTTTTGCTTGTCATTCTTGGGGAATGGATGCTACTGGCCTCTAGTAGGCAGAGGCCAGGGGTACTGCTAAACATCCAACGATGCACAGGACAACCCCCCACCCCCCAAAAATGTCAGTACTACCAAGGTTGAGAAACTCCATAAGTCACTAATCGCAAACAATGAAGGTTCCTCATGGAGGAGCCTGATGCTCATCTACCCCTTATGAAGGAAAGGCACCCCAGTTAAATAGAGAATCCAGCTGGATTTTGATCGTGTCATCAGAAGGAAGAGCAAATTGTCAGAGATGGAAAAGAGAAAGAGGCAATAAACACAGAATGCAGACTCTGCTGGGCTGGAGAGGTGGGCAGGCTGAGGTCCCAGTCAACAGGCTAAAAATGGACTTCCAGATAATAGTGGCTAGCAGTAGAGCTAAATTAAGAGGCACCATTTCTCAAGGACCAGCTGGATTGTTGAAGGCTCACCAGCCATTGCTGCCTGTTTATTGGCAGCAAAGTTTCGCCTTTTCTTTTTATTTTCATAGCTGCCAACCATGCTTCTTTGCCCTTCAATGATTTCAGTCAGACCTTCACCTCAGAGCTCCTGCTCTGAGATCCTCCCCATTCGCCCTCACCACGAGATCCCTTGGCACCATACTTCCCCACCATGCCCAACCGTCCCCCTGCAGGGTTCTCTCCTGTGGGCTCCTGAGTCACCACATGGTCATGGCAGATGGGGAATGAGGACAGAAGGACCATTGGGAACAATGTGCTCCTGTAAAGCAAAAATGGGAATATGGACTCATTTCCCCAAATCAGCATTTGTACACATGGTGATCAGACTCTGGTTCCATTAGGACATTATAATACTTGTGTGTTTGTGTATTTCATTGTATTTTAGGTCTCAAAGACCTGATTCAAAGATGGCATTTCAGCAATATTTTCTGTGACCAAATGATACATAACACTCCCAGGCTGCTTTGGGCAGCTTTGCAGGCTCTCCTACCAACTTAAAATAATTCACACTGTACACGGATTTATGGTTGGAGAACACATTTCCTATCCATTATGTCATTTGTTTCTCCTATGAGCCCAGGAAAGTTGGGCCTCTTTCAGCACTGTGCTTGGCCATTTAGTAGATACATAGCAAATAGCTGATAAATTAACAAATGCCCAAGTTTGGAAATGGTAAGGCATGCTGATCATTAAAATGACTTGCCCAGTGAAACATGGTTTCTTAGTGACAGATCGAGAGCCCCGGGCAGCTGATCCGTCACCTGGGCTCTTTGATGCTGCCTCTCTGGGTTTGTCTGGACCAGGCCAGACACACAGCCATAGGGATCTACAGTGGGGCCAAACTAGCTCCCGGATCCCAGAGCCGCCAGGTCACTTCACAGAGAGTGCTCTTTAGGGAGGGGTCCTGGGTACCTGAGCTTTGCCTGATGCCCTTGCGCACCTTCAGGTGCATCACCTTCAAGGCTGGGGAACCCTGCTTTTGATTTATTTTGTATTTCACCACAGGGCGGAGCACACCCTAGAGGCATTTAATCTGTTGACTTGAATTGATCTCAGATGCTGGGCTTGGCCTGATGTGAACCTTCACACTGTAGGACTCAGCAACTCATTGGAACTCATTTCAGTCTAAATCCAGGACCCCTGACAGCTCCATCTGACTCTCTCTGAGGTCCATGGGTCTGGCCCAAAGCTCATAGCTTTGACCCCAGACCTAGCTAAAGCAAAGAAATGCTCTTCCTTCAAAGTCTGTAGGTTGAGGACCCAAGATGTCCTAGGGGCAATGGCATCAGTCTCCCACTCAAAAACCATCAGTTACCTGTAGAGTAAAGTGCAAAATCTGTCTCCCAGCACTCTGATTCCAATTAACCTTTTCAAATTTTTTTCTCATTATTCATTTTCATCTTCCACGTGTTTCAGCCAAGCTGAACCATTTTCTCGACTCTCTATGAGAAACTCTTACCATTTGCTCTGCCAGGAATGGCTTCTCCCATCTCCCCCCCCTCACCTCCACCTACCTCTATATAACCCAGTCCATCTGATTCGTTCACTCTCTTGTTCAACAAATATTTGCGATGTGTCCACTAAGTGTCAGGCAGTATGCTCAGCACCAGAAATACAGAGGTGACCAAGAGAGTCAAGGTCACTTGTGGAGTTTAAATTCTTTAGCAATGGCCTTGTATAAAACAAATAATGTAATTGAGTATTTACAAAGGAGGGACATTGACAGGATCCTATGACAGAGAGTAACAGGAGAATCTTACTTAGAAGGAGAAGTCCTGGGCAATTCTTTGAGGAGATGTCATTCAAGCTGAGAACTGAAACTGTGAGAGACTTGTAGGTAAGGAGCCTTCCAGGGCAAAGGGCAGCAAGCCTTCAAGTCTCTTTCCACGATGCTTTTTCTCACCATCAACCTACCCACTCTGGCTTTTAGAGTTGGAAACAGTACTGCCTGGAATTCCCATCTACCCCTCTGTTCCTCTCTTGTGACGTGTCTCACTTTCTACCTCAGACTGAGGTCATTTATCTTACCTCGCTTGAGGGCAGCACGCGTATAGAATTCACTTTTGAAGTCTGCCCCAGCAGAGCAAGGATGACCCTTGCCTCTTTCTGTCCACTCTTCCACGCGCATCAACATTCCAAAAAGTGGTAGGGCAGAGTGGGCTCTCCACACCCGGTGGAGGTGGGGGGCTTCCCACACAGGGCCAGCAAAGTTTCACCTTTTCTTTTATTTAGGTAGGTAATGTGCTCCTTCCTCCATCCTTGTAGTTAACAGCGCTAACTGCCTGATGGTTTATTCCACTGACTTTGCCAACTAGAGATACGGCAAGACATGGGAATGTCTTGTAGATTTGACAAGTGATAAGCTGCTTGCCACTCTGGTAACCACATGGACATAGTGCTGGGGGTCCATGGGCAGGAGCCATAAAACTATATGACTTCAGTTGGAATGCTGGATTGGGACATGTGTTACACTTGAAATGTAAGATATAGATATACGTATATATATACATATAATGTGTTATAAAGCATATATACACGCACACATGCAATGAGAGCAGAAAGGTTTGAAGGAAGGTAAACAGAACAATGATAGAAGAAAACGCATTCCCGGGATAAGAATGCAGGCTTTGGAAAACAAATCGAAGTCACTGGTAAATAGAAGAGTTAAAAGCCATAGCACGAAAATTGGTTTCATAAAAGAACAGTGTCCTGCAATTGCCTTGTTATGATATTGAATTCTACTTGAGTAAATTAGGAGTGGTGTTCTCTTGTTTAGCTGTCATTAAAGAACTCAGTGGTAAATGTCAGTATCCCCACCAAGATCCCACCGAGTTTTGTGAAATTCTCCAAAAACCTCTCCACCAGGAGAATTTATAAGCTCTGCATGTTCGACTGTCTTAATGTGTGAAACTGACTGAGAGATCTAAGACTAATGGTACACAGCTCAATTCCAATTTGTTTGTTTTTTAACAATGTCTTTGACACGTTACATTATGACAGGTTCCAATTTGATGGAAAATGACTTCCTGTGTCCAAAACAAGAAATACATTTTAAGAAGCATGCCAGCTACACTGTTATTTTCCTTGCTGTTTTCAATGGCAGGCACTTTGCCACATCTTTCTTCAGAAGATCATTTATCAGCGCCAGTTAGCTCCTGATAAAGCAGGCTGGCTTAGGCTGGTGTCCTTCTCGTCTGCCCCAAGTCTTTTGCATTTTGCACACTATAAGCAACCTTCCAAAAGACTCCACAACCTGAGCTCCAAGAACAGTATGAGAAAATTTGCAAGTATTCCTTTTAAGAGAGGGAAATTATCCTTTTCTGAGCTAAATGCAGGTAGCCACGTGCAGCCTCCTCTCAGAACAGCAAATGTCCTTTAGCTACTTTTATCTGTGGCCTGCCTTGGCGTTAGGCACGGTTAATTCTTAGCAGCATAGAACGAACCTTTAGAGGAGCAAAGAGATTTCATTCAACCCCCATCGGTGAACTGACAGTGAGGGGAGGGGCGGCGGGTTAGGGAGAGGTAGGGCTGGGAGGAAGAATAGGAATTCTCACAAAAGTTTGGTAATATCTAAAACTGAGTCAGGGGCCCTAGTGGGATTCCTCCCCTTTCAACAACAAAGTGCAGAGTGAAAGAATATGCTCAGCTCACTTTGTCTTCCTACTCCATTTGATCTGAAAGAACAATCAGATACGGCTGATTTCTGAAGACTGCCCAGAATAGAGAGGTTTCCTATGCCCCCAGCGATAGCCCTCATTGTCAACAGGAGGCACTGCAGGTACGGATGCGAGCACCTGAAAACACTCAGATGCGCAACACTTTATCTTTCATTGTAAAATCTACTGCTGGGAATTCTCTTTACACAGCGCATCGGATGATAAGTGTTTAGAGGAGGGATGCTCCTGAAGGAGAATAAAGCCTGAACCTCAGAGGCTGTGAATGGACACTAGAGGAATCAAATATTTGAAGGTTGAAGTAGAGAAATTTCTTGAGGGGTGAGGGGAGGTAGAGATTGAAAGGAGCCGCAGAAAGAAGAAAATGAAGAGCTTCCATCCAACTGGACCTGAATCTCTCATCCGACCTCTGGTTGTTG
The DNA here is from genome assembly GCF_037043125.1 of Eumetopias jubatus. Classification (NCBI taxonomy): domain Eukaryota; kingdom Metazoa; phylum Chordata; class Mammalia; order Carnivora; family Otariidae; genus Eumetopias; species Eumetopias jubatus. The sequence continues at coordinate 13,774,993 of NW_028274808.1, forward strand.
GTGGTTCTCTCCCCACTTGCACCCCGACAAGCCTCATTAGGTGATCAGACAGGTCGGAATAAATTTCACCTTAATGAGCAGGACGCTCCACCCCAGAGGAGTGAGTCCAAGACAAGCTGGAAATCCCGTTGGAGGGTTTCTGCCAAGAAATGTGGCACCTTCGTATCCCAGGTAAAGGCCTGGAGTTTTCAGGGATAGTGCCGATGAGCCATTATTTAAAAAACCCGGTTTAAAGATATGTATGTCACTGACTTTGTTAAATAATCGGAAGAGCCATCTTAATGAAAGCACAGGATTGGATTTCATGCATAATAAAGTCACAGAACAGGTTATAAGGCCTTTGGGCTTTTCTAATTCTTAATTTGGTGGGAAAGGAATGCCTCGCAAAAATAACTGTGGTTCTTTTTAGTGATATAATAGGGTAGGGTGGGTGTTTTTTGTTTGCCTTTTAGACAAGAACGCAATTCCCCTGGGATACATTTGATTTTTTTTTTTTTTTTTTAATCTCCAAATAGGGCTAGTTCTAGGGTTATAGGTTGTTGTATGGCTACCAACCAATTGCATATGAAAATGAAGAGACAGGGTCTGTTTCCTCTGGTAGCCTACAAACTGCACGTTTTTAAAATCCAAAACTTAGTTTAAGAAGAGTCAAAAAGCCAGTAAGATTTTAGGTCGTCTATTGACCCTGCTTTATATTATCCAGTTCAGTAACTTACTAAATATATTTCATAAAATTCCAGTTTGGTTTTTAGATTCTTGCTGGGCATAAAACTGGTCCCAGACATAGAAAACAAAAAAATCACCGTATCTTGAATAGTAAAGTAAATTGGTCACTAGTCAATGTGCCCTTGCACCTTTAGTAATAAAGAAGTGAAAACTTCTTTGAAAAAATGATAAATATGTCCTCCTTCCACTATCTTTGTATATCTGTGATTCAACTCTTCAATTATATCTAAACCTCTAAGAAATACATCAGTTTTTTTACCAAACTGATTTTTAGTTAGTTTTTCATTCCCTAAGAAACTACTTCAAGCTCGTAATTTGTGATTAGTAAAATTTTCCTTTCCGTTTACGAAGGACAACATTTTAATCATTGAAGAAGTAAAATGATTAAGATGCTCTGGGGTATAATAAAAGCGGATGATAGAAATTTGAAATAGGTTTCCTTTTCCTATTTTTGAAGGAGCTAAAACAATAATTTTGGGGAAGAAATCTTAGCTCTTCAGTGCTTTTTTCTGGGAAACTAGAGTTGGCCAAGTGAAGAGATCAGAAATAGTATCCGGAACCAGGCACTGAGTGTCTGGAGCAGGATTGAAGCAAAAAAAAGTAGAGAGGTAGGTGGTGCACGCTGGGATGTGTGTGTGCCACCAGCCACACTAGCAAGGGATGAAAACTGAAAACGTGGTCCATTTTATAAGCAACTAAATGCAATCTTCATGCTGCAGCTATAAATTTAACCCATATGTCTTCAACGTATGATCTCCTTGATTTTCCAGAACAATAAGCTTTAGTACACTTATTATCATATTGATTTCTTTAAGCTTCGACTTGCCCTTATCAAAAAGTTGTGAATTGTTACAGCGATTGAAGCAAACCCTGTCACCTAAAGGAAATCAGTGTCAAAATTCCTAACCAGTTTTACACAAATGCACAAAGAGAATCACAAATTCTTTTCGCTATGTTGCTTTTTTTTAATTTCAGTAACACTTCTAAAATAAATATTAAGGTAATTTTACATAAAATGGGAACAAATGTTTTGGTGCCCTATTGAAAGGGAGGTGCAACTAAAAGTATAAGGGATTACATACAAATGTACCCATTCATTTTGAGGAAAATATTTCCAGCACAAGTACTATGGCATTTTCCTAGGGGTAGTCTATGAGGTGCCTAAAACAATCACCTAAACACATTTTCTATAGCAAATCCCAAATTATAAAAGTTCAACTTGCTACATACCCACACACACTGAAGATGAATTTTAAGATACTATAAAGCTAAAATCACTGACATAAGCCAAAGGAATATTTTTGATGCGCACTTGCTACAGAATTAAAATCCCCAAACTGGGGCACCTGGGGGGCTCCGTCATTAAGCATCTGCCTTCAGCTCAGGTCATGGTCCCAGGGTCCTGGGATTGAGCCCCACATCGGGCTCCCTGCTCGGCGGGAAGCCTGCTTCTCCCTCTCCCACTCCTCCTGCTTGTGTTCCCTCTCCCGCTGTCTCTCTCTCTGTCAAATAAATAAATAAAATCTTTAAAAAGTAAAATAAAATAAAATAAAAATCCCCAAACAATGACCTTGAAATATTATACATCACATATACTTAGAAATTAAGAAGCATATGTTGCCTAGGCAGGTATATGCATTACCTCAGCTATGTGGCACCTGTAATAGACAACATTGAAACATATTTGTTAGTTCACTGTTTGAGGGCCAAATAAATGCGTTTCATATCTCGATGTGTCACCTGTCTCTGAAACTTCAGCATGTAGTTCAAATTTTGTCTCCCAGGTGAAACTCAACCAAAGGATATTTCACTTGCATGATTCCATAAAATTGTCATTTTCTACAAATGCCTACATTTGGGTTACGCTGCATTGCTGGACAGAAGTCCTTCAAGGAAAAAGCAGGGAAACGGTTTGAGATGGTGTTGGAGCTGATTTTTGTGCTTTGACTTATCTTGGCCACCTCTAGTTTCTTGTACAGCTTTCATATTGCTAATGACGGGCAAGTGGGCTCCTGATGAAGATCAGTGACCTAAGCATGGAGAGCAGTTGTCCCAGCTGATGCACAAGACTTCAGCTGGTACAGACCCAGTCCCGGGGCAGGTGGCGCTCCCTTCCTCCTAGCCACTCACTTTCCATCTTAGAGCACTTCTACCTGCAGTTCATTGTTTAAAAAAAAAAAAAGAAAGAAAGAAAGAAAGAAAGAAGGAAGGAAGGAAGGAAGGAAGGAAGGAAGGAAGGAAGGAAGGAAGGAAGGAAGGAAGGAAAGAAAGAAAGAAAGAAAGAAAGAAAGAAAGAAAGAAAGAAAGAAAGAAAGAAAGAAAGAAAGAAAGAAAGAAAGAAAGAAAGAAACTGCAAAGTTATTTAAAAGACTCCTAGGTTGTTTTTGTACTTTTTTTTTTTCTTCCTGGGATGTCACCGCAGACCTTGTGTGAATTTCACGCATCAGTTTTGATTACCCTCAGTACTGTACAAATAAGTCCTCTTGCAAGACATGATGAGAATCTAATGTGATTATATCCTCCTCCAACGATTTCATGAAATGCTCCCCGAAGTATCCACATTTGTATTTATTTAGTAATTGTCCCTGGGTTGGGCAAAATTGGTCGCAATTAATTTTCTTCTTACTTAGATTTGCATTTAACCTAAAAAGTAAAACGAAAAATGAAGTATTTGATGATCCTGTTGGTCAACAGTACTGTGTTATATACTTAAAAACTGGTTAAGAGGGTAGATCTCATGGTAACTGTTCCTACCACAATAAAATAAAAATTTAGAAACATAAATATCTATATTGTTGGGGCTTTTAATATTTTCGCCAGTACATATCCTAGGGACACATTTCAGGGGTTACTTTTTCAATCCACTCCACTGGAACTATCAGCATGTATCTGACTGCATAGCCTAATATATGCCAGCCTTTCGGGCTAACTTATATTTTGTGGAATATGTGTCCCGTAAGCAGCACTAAGACAAGAGCATCTGAAGCATCTGTAAAGAGGACTAACCCAAGTTTTGTATCCAAGCCTCCTTCACAGTTGGGTATTGGTGTATACGAGTTGAAGATATAGCCCAAAGCATCCATGTCAAAATAGAGCAGTCAAATTTACATATATTTCCCATTTTCGCTATAAAATCAGTCAATACATGTCCACGCTGATTCGTTGTGAATGACATTGATTTAAAGACTGTCTTGTTTATTTTTCACATGATGACTGAAATATCTATTCATAGTATTACTTTTATATGTAAAGTTATACCGTGTTGATGGATTTTGTAGTCTTTTTATGACAAGGCAGTAAGAAAAAAACCTTTCTTTCTATGACTACTACAGAAAGCACCAGGGTTAGATGACAGTGCTCCCCTAGCTATTTATCTGTCACAGAGAACGGTAAATTGCAGCCTGTCTGAAGGTTGGTGTTTAGACACATTCTGAGATTAATGGTTTTGCATAGACACTTTGGACTCCAAGTGATTTTGAGATGAGCTCTATCAAAAATATCCTCTGGTGAAAACTAAGCCGAAAGGCTTTTTGAAGTTTAATATTATGAGCAGTATGTAAATTATTATTATTATTATTATTTTGGTCAACAGGCTGCACTGACATTGAAAATTATATAGCTTCCTTTATGTCTTAAAAAAATGAAAAAAGATCTTTAGCTAAAACCATAGTAACTGGCCTCATTAATGTCTTGCTTTTGTAAATCCGGACTAGAGTTATTTTATTCTTCTACTGAACATTTTCAACAAGCTTGTGCTTTTGTACTCAAAGAAGCAGATGTCCAAAGAAACTTTTGATATGATAAATGAACAATCACAAAGAAAAAGTTAGTTAAGTAATATGGGTCACATGAGAAAACAATGCAGCTAAGAATGTGCTGACTCATTTATTTTCAAGAACATCAGTTTATTTTTAGTGCTGCTCTATAATCTGATAAGTATTCTTACAGCTGGTGAATTGGAACATCTTAAAGGTGATGAACTAAATATTGAAATATGCAGAAGTCACACAAAGGAAAAAGTGCATAGTAGTTCATGCTTGCATTTTTTAGCAGTTCTGCTGACTACTTGTGTAAATTAATTTCTCTATATGGACCTATCACAAAACTCATGAGAATAAGAGGTTTAAAGTAATAGATTACAAAGAGTAATCTCTTTTCCCTTTAGTCTCAATGTTGGTTCAAGTAAGTACTTGGATAAAAATAAGTTTTAGCACTTAATATTTTAAGCACTTTAGTCATATGTTAAAATTAGGAATATTTCGCCTAATGTTCACCCTATTTATTTAATGCTACCAAAGTATCAAAAATTACATTTAGTAAAAGACTGAGGAAATAAAATCCAATTTCATGACGAAGTTTTAACAAACAACTCTATATAAAGAAAATGTTTCTCCTGGCAGATAATTTATAAGACTCTTTGAACAAATAATTACTGAACTCTTGTGAACAAGGTATTGTGCTAGACAAGGTCAGAGATACAAGTATTAGACATGGTCCCTTGCCTTCCTTAGTACTCTCACAGAATTAGCAGTGCGACGCTTAGAACAAAGCAAAGACAAATGCCAGTGAGACAGAAAACACTTGTGTTCCAACGAAGAAAAGACCCTTTGGGTGAGAGTCAGGGATATTTGTTGGAGAAAAGCAGGAGAGTGAAGGAAGCCATTCTTGGAGGTGGCATTAGGGATAGACTGGAGGAGCAGAACTTATGAAAACGGGAAAGGAAGGGAGAAAGGAGAGGAGGGGAGGGGAGGGGAGAGGAGAGGAGAGGGCAAAATCAAAATGAATACCTAAAACCACAGGATCGGACACCACACAGACATGGGTTCAAATCCTGACTCTGATCTTCACCAGTTATACAATTTTTTATTCTCTCCAGCTCCCATTTCCTCACTTGAATGATACCTAGCTGGTCTGGCATTGCAAAAGTTAAGAGAGATGAAGTATGTAAAGCGTGCTTCATCGGGCCTGGCATAAAGTAAGTCTTCAACAAATGTTAGCTATTGCCTAATGGTATTAATAAAAAAAAAATTGTTGATTTGGTTGGAGCTGAGTCCCTAGATAGACCTTCTCCTCACTGAAGGCTTCCTCTGCAAGTTATGTAGGTGGCAGTTATTGCAGACAAACAGCAACAGAACCCTGATGGTCCATCTTCTTGCAGATGCATGTTTGTAAAAAGAGGGTGGGTGAGGGAATGTCTCTCCAACATCCTTCCCTGGGTTTCTCCCTTCATCACACACATCTGACATCCCTCGGAAACCAAATACTGAAGGAAGATTCGGTAGCTCAGAGGAGGAGGAAGCAAGACACGCCTCCGCCCTGATTCCCACTCTTGTTACCAACCATTTTTCTTACCGTTACCGCAGTGCACACTGGTAGCAAAGGTGGTCTTCGAGTCTTGGCTAGGACTGGGCTTCCTGCCGACATGCTAATGGCCAATGGGACTTGGTGGCAAGCGCCAGTCTTTTTATGCCTTCCTCAAAAGGCAAATTCCTGTATTTCCTATCATTTGTCAAGTCCCATTCTGAATATAATGCCATGTGTCCTCTGCTAAAACTAATATTTATTTCAGCGGGAAGAATACATCTGAAAAATGGGGGAAATAGTGCCCACATCACAGATGGCTCATATGGATCAAATAGTTTCCAAATTTTTTTTAATTGAGGCGAAATTCACATCATATAAAATGAACCATTTTTTTTTATTATGTTCAGTTAGCCAACATATAGTACATCATTAGTTTTTGATGTAGTGTTCAATGATTCATTAGTGACTAATTTGATGGCATTTAGGGCAGTCACAATGTTGTGTGACCCGCACTTCTGTGTACTTCCAAGCGTTTTCATTACACCAAAAGAAAGCTCTGTATCCATTAAGCTTCCTCCCCGTTGCCCCTTCTCCCCCCTCAGCCCCTGGCACCCACTCATTTATTTTCTGTCTCTACAGCTTTAGCTCTTCTGAATATTTCACATAAGTGGAATCATACATCGTAAGACCCTTGAGTATGGCTTCTTTTACTTGGCGTAATATTTCTGAAGTTGAGCCACATTATAAGATGCATCCGGATTTTATTCTTTTTATGGCTAAATAATATTCCATTGAATGTATATACCACATTGTGTTTATCCATTCCTCTGTTAATGAACATTCAGGTTGTTGCTACCATTTTGTTGCTGGGAAGAGTGCTGGTGTGAACATGGGTGTACAAGCCTTTGTTTCAGTACCTGTTTTTAATGAAGGGTATGTACCCAGGAGTGAAACTGTTGGGTCAAATGCTAATTCCATGTTTAACTTCTCAAGGAACAAGGTGTCTTACACCATTTTATACTTCCACCACAATGCACAAGATTCTAGTTTCTCCACGTCCACGCCAACGCTTTTTCCCCCCTTTTCTGTGTATTATAGCCATAAAAGTAGGCGTACAGTGATTTCTCATTGTGGTTTTCATTTGCATTTCCCTAGTAACTAATGATGTCGAGCATCTTTTCACATGCGCTGTCCATTTGCTTATCTTCTTTGGAGAAATAACTATTCAAGTCAACTCAGATGTTCTTATGTATAAAAAGTACTCAGCATACTGCAAAGAAAACAGCAAGCAGTCTGCAAAGATTAACCCGTTATAACAAGATCAATGACAGTGACAATGACAATAATAAGAAGAAGGTTTGGATTCTGGTCTGGGTTCCACCGCAGCCAAGATCTGTGCCGTTAGCCAAGTCCATTAGGAAATAAATTTAAGAATAAAGACTGAGAAAGTCCTGACTAGGGCTCTTTTAATGTCTGTTTTTTGCACATGTTAAAATGAGGATTATAGTAAAAACATGCACTTGAATACAGAGGACACCTTAGCAGAGCCAGCCACATTTGCCAGGGGCACTTTGATAACCCCTTTCACGGGCCAAGGCTCTTTTGGGACCGACGGCGGGTCTCTCTGCTCTGGGAGCCTTCTTATCTCCAGTCTGCCCTTTCTGGCCTTCTCCTCTGTCCTCAATCCCCCCTTCACATCTGCAGCTCTTCAGACCTGAAAGAAGGACGGCGAGATTTCAGTGATGACAGTCTAACAGCGTTCCGTCTGGGAGCTTTCAGAGATACCGCCTTATCTGTTTGTCACTGAGTGATGCTGAGTTAGAACTGCAGAGGTTAGATATATAACATCTAGCGCAGGGACCCACCTCACAAGCAGGGAGTATTCACTAGGGGACCCGATGGTGGCGGGCTGCATGAGCCTCCAGCAGCTTATTCATGGCCAGAAAGAAGTCCGCCCCCCCCCAACCCCCACCCAGGGTTTAGAGTATCTCAGTGAAGGCTACTCTTATTTACTGAGTTTGGTGATAAAGCCACTATGGCGTGTGTTATCACCAACGCGTAATGTGCCTGACCAACGCTTTGAAGATAGAACCCAAAGCAATAATGAAAAAAAAAAAAAGAATATTCCTGTCTATATTAAATCCCAGGAGTTGCAAAGGATAGAGGAAACCCCTAGTGGGCTTTTTAAGAGCTCTGGGTTACCTTGAGAAACCTAGCTCTGCCTCCTGAGATGAAGCCTACTCTCCATTGCTGGAATATTGGTGATTTCTCCAAGGCCCTTCAAAGTGGTGAGACTCCCTCACATGGCTTAGAGACTCAGCATTCCTGGTCTCTGCAGTATAGGATGATTTTAATCGACTTACTTTTAAATATGTTTTAATTATGGTTAAAAAGTTTGTGTCACCGTTAACTGACAGTCTGATTTCTCTATTTAGGACTGCTTTTTAGGTTTGTTTTTTTTGTTTTGTTTTGTTTTTTCTGTTCTGTTCAGTGACATTACCATGATTGTAGCTATCGTTATTTACATCGCATTCGTGGACTGCCAGGAAAGGAATGAGCAGGTGCTGGAGCACCTTCTGCAGCAAGCGCCACGTGAAGTATCTCATTCCTGAGATGATTCCTTGAGATGGGCAGTGACAGTATCACCACTTTAACCAGAAGCTGAGGGTCAGAGAGTTTCAGTAGTTCCATCGGTGGTGGGTGGCAGAGTGGTGATTTGCATGCACTTCTGTCTAACTCCAAAGCCTCTGTGCATCCCACCAAACTCTGCTGTAGAAGAAAACCACCTTTCTAAAGGACTTGGAGCTGAGAGTGAGCCAGGCAACGACATCCGTATTTCTTTTCACCTAAAGGCCACACTTGTACAATTTTGCACGAGTGCAAAATTCAGAGTTTGAGAAAGGCAATGGGGCTTATTTCTCGAGAAATGAGAATAAAAGAAGCTTTAGCTTTTAACATTAAAAAAAGACATCTATGTAGAGTTTCATTATGAATCACATTTTTTAAAAACCTAGATTGCTTCTACTAAGCAATAAAAGCTTTTTGGTCCTTAGGATGAGAATTAAGGAAAGTTTTCATTATGGCAGTTATACCATCTATATGCAACTGATAAATGAAAAAATAATCAGGAAATATAATATTTTTCCTTGTTTGATGAACACAGGCTCCAGTGTTATCTTCTTAAAAGAATATTCAATTAACTTGTGAATAACAGCATAAATTCTACTTTCCTTCTTATTCTAAATTTTCCTAAAAGATTTTGGTAATAGGTCTTTCTTACCTACACATATGCACAAAGATGTTGTAAATAAAAACACATTTCTGGCGATGCATTTTGATGAATCTTACAAAACATTTGAGTATAAACATGAAGAACTTTGGTAGTTAAAGATGAATAAATGTATTAATGATTTAGATTAAAACTTGATGATATGCATTATCTATGAGTACAAACATTAAAAATGAACATTTTAGAGTATACTGAAATCAACATTGTAAATCAATATAAATGAATAGCTGTTAGATTTTATGGAAGCCCCCACATGGAAATTGGATTTAAAAATTAAAAGAATATGATAGAAAAAATTAAATAAATCACATGATGAAATAAAATATAGAATTAGAAAATCTCAACTTATCAGTGCAAGAGTTCTTCCTCTTAAAAAAAAAAAGCTTCATAAGTGCAGTTAAAAGTAATAAAGCAAAGTAACTAGTTCCATGTCAGTGATGGACCTAGTAATAGGCAAAGTAAAAAAAAAAAAAAAAAAATGGATTTAAAGAATTTGCAAAATAACTTTGGGGGAAAAAATAATAAATGAGGCAGCAAAAGTACAATTTGTTTCATAGGGAGCTGAATATTCCATTTTCAGTTATGGCATTGAAATATCAGCATTCCATCGCACAGTATTTTGATATTATATTACATTGTTTTGTATCCTAACATCATAAAATGAATTCAACCATTCTCAGTGCCCCCTTCCCCGGGCCTTTATCTTGCTCACTGTAATTGGAGGAGCCTCGCAGGAGGGACATGATTGGAACCAAATTTCCAGGAAATCCTCCCATCCCCTTTCTGCTATATATCACTAACGCCTCCTTTTGGGGCCTCGATTTAAATGCGTACCCCATATTTGCTTACTCGTCTAGTGTACAAACGCTTTATATCCAAGGTTTGCCAGCTGTGTTATATACCAGGTGAATGTGAATTGTTTCCTCATATTCCAGAAAATCTCAGAAAAATATATACACGCATGCAGACACACACACACACACACACACACACACACACACACTTCACACGTACGAGATAATCAAGTCATGACAACCCTCCCTCTACTCAGAAATCTTGAAAAGCCTCCTACCTCCTTACATACCAGACGCTGGGACTGCAGATAAAGGAGTTTCTGCCCCTTATACTTTATGGTAAAGGCAACCTGTTACACAGATCTTCGTCATCCAAGGCATTGTAACACAGCCTGATATTTAGGATCACTGACAACAACCTGGGATGTCAGGGAAAGGCTTCCCAGAGGTCAGATTGAAGGTGAATGTTAAATCAGAGTTTGCTGAGGCAGGAAGGAAGCTGAGAAGGTTGCTAGGCGGGGGCTTCAGACTGTGTGGAGATATAGAGGCAGGACATGACCCAGTCTATCATGGGACTGCAAGAAATTCCGGATGACTGAATCTCAGAGTACGGGCCTTCGGGGAAGACAGGCTACAGCTGTGGGCAGGGACAACCAACTGTTATTTGTTATCCTCCTAGCCCTCTCCCCTTGACTCAAAGTGCTTTGGGCACAGGCAAAATATCTTATTTGTTTTTGCATAGCTCAGTTGATGCTTTACAAATAAAAGGTATTGAGTTGAAGATTAAGAATACACATAGACAATAAAAACACAGAAGGAGAAAAGTACTTTAAAGCAGTGGAAGGTGAGTCAGTCACACAAAATTCTAAGATCCAAAGACGGAGAAGAATTCCGGTTAGTAAAACGTAATTATGGAGAACACACTGAGGCTGAGCAGAGGGGAGGGGCGTTGGGGGATGGGGTGCAATGGGAGATGGGGATTGAGGAGGGCACTTGTTGTGATGGGCACCGGGTGATGTATGGAAGTGCTGAATCCCTATATTGTACCCCTGAGTCTAATATTACATGGTATGTTAACTAACTGGAACTTACATAAATACTTTAAGACAAACAAATAAATAAACTGTAACGGGTATTCAATTACTTTCTGAGAAATGATGCTTCTTCCTCTGAATCTCAATACTGGTAGAATGCACTATCTGGAAGACAGACTCTGGTCCCAGAGTCGGATGCAGGTATGTCCCAGAGAGCTCTCATTCTGTGACTTGAGAGTACCTTGCCACTGCTTCTATTCATCACCTCCTGAATCCACTCTTGGTTCCTTTGAGACAAGCCCCCATCCATTGTTTTTTGTTGGAGAGGTCTGCTCTCTGCTTCTTCCAAGGACCTGAACCTAAGACCTCCTTTTGCCTTCATTCCAGCCAGTGCTCTAGCTTCGTCTTGGTGGTGAACCCAGAAATCTCAGGATCACCTTTCAAAGCCAGCTACTGGCAACTTCAATCGGGCAAAGCATTGGTCCCTTTTTCCCAAGAGAAAAAGAAAACTCTGCAAATATAAACTCAGGAAGAGCATACTATTCAAAGAGTATTGATACATTAATGTAGATGGCTGTTTTACTTTCAAAACATATTCTCGTTTTACCCAGTGCCTGACACATTGCTTGGTACTAATAAATCTACACTGAAGATCAGGGTTTCTGAGTTATTTCAGGAAAGGCTCAAGGCATCTCCAAATGTAAACAATTGTAATTATTCTAATACTTGGTTAGCCACCTCCTGGATCCTGCCTAATCATGCATTTTTATTGCAGAGTCAACATGTGTCTGGATCTTCTCTCTGTCCATTCCCATTATTCTAGACTTAAACAGTGAACACCCTCGATGTCTCTTCTTAATCATTTCTTTTTTTGCCCAATTATTATACTTCAGGACTTTTAAAATGTGATTTTTATGGCTACAGAGAGCTAAATCATGTTCAAATGGTGGGTTTTTTGTTATTATTTAGAAGTCAGAAGAACCTTAAGGTTTGAGCCAGTATCAACACATTGCAGAAAAATTTTCTTATTCATTAGGAGTTCATTTCAGCAAAAATGATAGGTAATACTATCATGGTCTGATTATCCATACACAGCTTGAAGACATTTCTGGCCCCCCAGTTGTCTGATCTTAATGCTTTTCTTTCTGTGAAGGTATTCTTTACTACTTTAGCTGCCTTTGGGATAATTGTCAACTGTCAAGCCTGTCAAGTCCATCTGGGATCTCTCTCTCTCTCTCTCTCTCTCTCTGTGTGTGTGTGTGTATGTGTGTGTGTGTCTCTGTCTCTCTGTAGACAGACAGAGAGATGTTGACATACTGGCTTTAATTATTTCCATTATTTCTTGTGGAAAACAATAGCATAGACATTGTTCCTAAAATCAAGTAGCAGGCCTCAGATGAGCTGATGATCTGGCTACACTCTCCAGTTGGGCGGACAACTGTCAGTTGGTGCCTGCTAACAGAGTACTAGCTGTAGAAGCAAGAGCTGTTTACTGCAAAGGGATAGGCACTGGACAGCATCCCTCTATGCAGTGTTTCTTGTCTTAGAAAAACGAACTAAGTCTAAAAGCTGAATAAATTTCTAATTACTAATAATAAACCAAAAGAAATTATTTTCAACAACATTTAGAGAATTAGACACCCTATTATGGGCACAATCAGGTATTTTGCATAGTAAACTGCAAATTTATTGATCGCCACTTGCTTTCTTGTCTTAAGTATATAATGAGGGTGAATGCTTTCTTAAGGGAATACATCTTTTGGGGTGTTCATGTGCTCCTTGGGGCTGTGCAGGGAGCCAGAAACTCTGTCAGGTGCTTTGCATATGTCACCTCATTTTGCTCTGTCTCATCTCCACAACAGCACTCCAAGAGAGGTGTTGATGATTGAACTGTGTCCCCCCAAAAGTCATATGTTGAAGCCTTAACCTCCAAAATGACTGTGTTTGGAGATAGGGCCTTTTGGGAGGTCACTGAGGTTAAATAAAGTCATAAAGTTGGGGCCCTAATCTCATAGGAGTGGTGTCCCTATAAGAAGAAGGAGAGACACCAGACATCTTTCTCCATATATGCATAGAAGAAAGGCAGAGAAATTGAATAAGCAATATGAGGTTGAAGAACTCAAATAGGGACCTCAGTGTGTCTGAAGTCAAAGCCTGCATTTTTTTCATCACACAGGCTTTCTGTATAAGCATTCAGTCTTGCCCCATCAAAATCCTTACTCCAGGGAGAAATTGGGGCTTTCAACAGCTTTTTGGTCCATGCACTGTGGCTCAGGCATCGTGAAGACCTAGGCTCCCTGTGGACAGACGCAGCTCCACCATCCATCTCTTCACTCACAGTTGGCACAGAACACCTGAGGATCATCCACTTTAACCCACTCACTGTGCAGACAAGACAGAGGAAAGTTAAGGTCACAGAATTAGGTCAGTGGCTTTTCTTTTCCAACTAGGATGAGACCTTGCCCAAAGTGTTGGGTGCTCAACAGCTCAGAAATGCTGTAATATGCATTTTAATAAAACACTAAAAATTGGTTATTAAGTCATCTGGGCAGGATCCCAACTCTGTAACAGCCTGCTTTTGACACAAAATTCTGGCCTGAACTGCTCTGCAAGGGCCAAATCATTCTTCTTGAAACATAAAGCACATGTGAACGGATCACAACCAGGCTTTACACGTAGACATGTGTCTATATCACTTGCTCAGCAGGATCCAACACAGGGTCTGCTACGTCGTTATGAAACAGTGCATCAACGGTAAGTTCAGTGTCCCAGGTAGGGGTAACAGGGAAGTACCCCAGTTCAGCAGAAGTGCAGATTAACCACCGTTTATAGCACTTCCTTCCCTTGGAATCACATATCACTGAAAGTTATATTGAAATAGACTGTAGTCTATTTTTAACAGCCAAGCAAAGGGAGAAAACATCGTATGCAGGATCCTAAATAATTTTGGAGGGAATGTACCACAAGCTACCCTCTTTAAAAAAAACTTTCTTAGAGGAATAGTTTTTGACGGAGGATGAATTAAAAAAAAATCCTAAAGAAATGAGAGAGCCTGTTTGGCAAACTGAGAGTAGCTTAGAGCAGCCCCTCCACCTCCTGCCCAGGCCAGGGAACTGAGATATAGACCCACCTGCTGTAGAGAATGTCTTCTGACCTGTCCGACCAGAAGGGCTAGTGAAAGCTGCACAGCCCAGCAGTACTTGAGCTTAAAGAAAGGAGGACAGAGCCAATAGTTTGCAAAGCAAATCAGTGGCCCGGTTTGACCAAGGAACTTGGGGCACAGGGCACAGGGTCAGCTTGAGTTAAGACAACAAAGCTTTACCAGTTTTAGAGCTGCTTTTGTCATTGTGCCTGGGCAGGGCATTTAAATCATAGCCCTACTTATTGCTAAATATAGCCCTCAGTCGGTTCAGCCGGGGAACCTAACCCAAGCACATAGGAGGCTACATGGCCCACACATCAGTCCTACGTACAGTGGCACTTGAACAGAGAGCACAGCCTGTAACTTCCCCCAGCTGCAGAGCAAAACCAGTGGCCTCACCTGACCAGAGAATTCAGGTCCACAAACAGTAAGCTGTACAGGCCCTGAGTCCTGTCCTGCTGCCTTGCTAAGGCAGGGAAGCTAATTTTTAGCCCTGTTCAGTAGGGAATATAGTCCTCAGTCCCACCCCTCTAGTAAGCCTGACAGAGAATCCAAGGAACATGAAACCCATCCTTCAGCCTCACTTGGATAGGGAAGCAAGCCAGCAATCCCATCCAACTGTTGTCAGCTAGTAGCATACCCCCCTCCCATCTTCAGAGCTCAAAGTTGCCTTCCTCCAAAATAGACCATAATAGCAGGTCCCATCTGCCCAAGGGTATTACCAGCAGACACACCCAAAAACCCAAACTAAGCTGACTAGTGAAGAATTGTCTCTGCCAAGGCAAACCTGTAAAGTCTGGAAGAGGAGCCCCATTATGCAAATGCACAAATACCAGCGTAAGGAGTCAAGGATCATGAAAAAATCAGGTAAACATGACACCACCAAAGGAAACTAATAAGGCTCCAATAACTGACCATAAAGAAATGGAGACCTATACACTGTCAGACAAAGAATTGGGAATAATCCTCTTAAGGAAGGTTAGTGAAATACCAGAAAACTGACAGATAAATCAATGAAGCTGGGAAAACAAATGCATAAACAAAGTGAGAAGTTCAACAAGGAAACAGTAACCATAAAAAAATAAATAAATAAATAAAAACCCAGAAATCATAGAGTTGAAAATGTAACAACTGAACTGTAAAAGTCAACAGAGTTTCAAAGGTAGACTCAACCATGCAGAAGAATCAGTAACCTGGAGGAGGACATTAGAAATCACCTAGTCAAAGGAGCAAAGATAGAAAAGAATGAAAAAGAGTGAAGAAAGGCTACTGGATTATGGGACACAATAAAAAGGGACAATATTCACATTATGGGAGTTCCAGAAGAAGAAAGTATATTTAAAGTAATAATGGTTGAGAATTTCTTGAACCTGGGGAGAGAATGGGACCTCTAGATTCATGAGTCCCAAAAGACCCCAAATAGGTTGAACCCAAATAGGGCTACACTGAGACATATTATAATTAAATTGTCAAAGGTCAAAGACAAAGAAAGAATTTTAAGAGCAGCAAGAGAAAAGAGAGAAATTACATACAAGGGAGCTCCCATAAGGATACTGGTGGATTTCTAAGCAGAAACTTTTCAGTACAGGAGAGAATGGGATGATATAGTCAAAGTATTGGAAGAAAATAACTATCAAGCAAGAATTCTATACCCGGTGAAGTTGTCATTGAGAAATGAAGGAGGGATAAAGACTTTTTCAAACAAACAAAAGCTGAGAAAGTTCATTGCCCTGAGACCTACCTTACAAGAAATGCTCAAGAGCATTCTTTAAGTGGAAGTAAAAATGCTAATTAACATCATAAAAATGCAAAAAAGGAGCCTAAATCTTGCTGAAAATGGTAAATAGTCATAGTTAGAGTCTGTAATATGGTTATACTGGTGTGTAACTCACAACTCTAATTTAAAAGTTCTTTTTAAGGGTATAGCAAAAATAACCATAAGTACAACAATCTGTTATTAGCTACACAATATAAAAAATATGTATACTGTAACAACAATAACCTAAGATTTGAGGCGGAGAAGAAAAAGTATAAAACATACTAATTCTATTGAAGTTAATTTATTACCAGCTAAAAATAGGGTGTTACAAGTTTAATATATTTTTGTAAGCCTCATAAGGAAAAATCTTGTGGTAATTACACAAAAGAACATGATAAAGACGTCAAAGCATACTGATACCAAAAGACATCAAAACACACAAAAAAAGACAGGAGGATAAGAAACAATGGATTTATAAAACAACCAGAAAACAATTAACAAAATGGCAGTAGCAAGTCCTTATCTCTCAGTAAATGCTTTAAACATAAAAGATTTAAGTTCTCTAATCAAAAGACATAGAATTGCACAATGAATAATAAAATAAGATTCAACATATGCTGCCAACAGAAGATTCACTTTGGCTTTAAAGACACATGTAGACTGAGAGTGACGGGATGGAAAAAGATATTTCAAGCAAATGGTGACCAAAAGGAAAAGAAGAAAAAAAGCAGGAATAGCTCCACTTACATCATACAAAATAGACTTTGAACTAAAAATGGTAAAAGAGACAAAGAAAGCCAATATATATAATGATAAAGCATCCATACATCAAGAAGGTATAATAATTGTAAACATTTATGCCTGCAGAATCGGAGCATCTAAATATATAAAGCAAAAACTAACAGACTTAAAGGAGAAATAAACAGTAATATAGTAATAGTTAAGGAATTTAATACCCCACTCTCAGCAATGGATAAATAATCCAGACAGAGAAGTAATAAGGAAACAGTGGATTTGAACAACACTATAGACCAAATAACCTAACAAATAGATGCAAAGCATTCTATCCAACAAGGCAGAACAGACATTCTTCTCAAACATTCATTCATGGAACATTTTCCAGGGTTGACCTATGTTAGGCCACAAAACAAGACTTAGTAAAATCAAGACGATAGAAATCATACCAAGTATCTTCTCTGACCACAGTGGCTTAAAACTAGAAATAAATACCAAGAGAAAAACTGGAAAATTCACAAACATATGGAAATTAAACAACACTCTTCTGAACAACAAATAGATCAAAGAATGAATTAAAAAAAAGAAATAAAAAAGTCTCTAGGCACAAATGAAAATGGAAACACAACATAGCAGAACTTATGGGAAACAGCAAAAGCAGCTCTAACAGGGAAGTGATAGCAATAAATGCCTGCAATAAGAAGCAAGAATGAACCCAAATAACATAACTCTGTCTTAAGGAACTAGAAAAAGAGGAACAATCTAAGCCCAAAGTTAGCAGAAGAAAGGAAATATTAAAGATTGGAGCAGAAATAAATGAAAGAATAGAAAAACAAGAGACAAGATTAAGAAAACTAAGAATTGGTTCTTTGAAAAGATAAACAAAATTGACAAACTCCTAGTTAGATGAAGAAAAAAAGGAAGTATACAAATCAACAAAATTCTAAATGAAAAAGATGTTAAGATGGATATCACAGAGGGGCGCCTGGGTGGCTCAGTCATTGAGCATCTGCCTTCGGCTTGGGTCATGATCCCAGGGTCCTGGGATCAAGTCCCACATTGGGCTCCCTGCTTGGTGGGGGGGTCTGCTTCTCCCTCTCCCTCTCCCTCTGCTCATGTGCGCTCTCTCTCTCTCCTTCTCTGTCAAATAAATAAATAAAATCTTTGAAAAAAATGGATATCACAGAAATAGAGAGGATCATAAGAGGCTACTATGAACAACTATATACCAACAAACTGGACAACCTAGAACAAATGGAAAAATTCTTAGGAACGTACAACATGCCAAGACTGAATCAGGATAAAACAGAATATCTGAATAGACCAATTATTAATAAGAAAACTGAATCAGTAATCAAAAATCTCCCTATGAAGAAAACCTAGGACCAGATTACTTCACTGATGAAGTTTACAAAATATTTAAAGATGAATTAATATCAATCCTTCTAAACTCTTAAAAAATTGAAGAGGAGGAAACACTTTCAAACTCATTCACAAGGATAGCATTACCCTGATACCAATACCAAAAAAGGACAGTTCTAGAAAAGTACACACCAATATCCCTGATGAATATAGATATGAAAATTCTCAGTAAAATAGTAGCAAACCATATTCAGCAGCACATTAGAAGAATCATTCACCATGATCAAGAGGGTTTTATGCCTGGGATGCAAGGATGGTTCAACATACACAATCAAGCAATGTTAATAGAACGAAAGAAAATAATCATATGATCATCTCAACAGAGGCAGGAAAATCTTTTGACAAACTTCAACATTCATGCATGATAAAAGCTCCTAACAAATTAGGCATAGAAATAACATATCTCAACATAAGAAAAGCCATATGACAAGCCCACAGCTAACATTACAGTTCGTGGTGAAAGCTTCAAACTTCCCTCTAAGATTAGGAAGAAGACAAGGGTTCCCACTCTCACGACTCTTATTCAGCATAGTACTAGAAGTCCTAGCTAAAGCAGTCAGGCAAGAAAAAGAAATAAAGGGTATTGGAATTGGAAGGGGAGAAGCAAAAATTTCTCTATTTGGAGATGGCATGATGTTATAGTTATATATAGAAAATACTAAACACTCAACCGAAAAATTGTTAGATATAATCAATGAATTCATTAAAATTGCAGGATAAAAAATTAACATGCAAAACTCTAGCATTTCTGTACACTAACGATGAAATTTCTGAAAAATAAATAAATAAATCCCATTTATAATAGCTTAAAAAACAATAAATACTTAGGATAAATTTAACTAAGCAGATCTCTACACTAAAAACCGCAAGCTGTTGTTGAAAGAAATAGAAGGTACAGAAAGGTAGCCCATGTTCATGGAATTGGAAGAATTAATATTGTTAAAATGTTAATACTACCAAAAGCCATCTATAGATTCAATACAACCCTCATCAAGATTGCAATGGTATTTTTTACAGAAGTAGAAAAATACTACTAAAATGTATATGAAGCCTCAAAAGACTTCAAATAACTAAAGAAATCCTAAAAAAAAAAAAAACAAAGAAGAGGTCTCAGACTTCCTCACTTTAAGTGTACTGTAAACCTATAGTCATCAAAACAGTATGGTAATGGCATTAAAAACAATCAAATAGACTGATGGGGCACAATCAATAGTCCAGAAATAAACCCAAGCATATATAGTAAATGAATATCTGACAAGGGGGCCAAGAATACTCAATGGAGAAAAGACAGTTTCTACAATAAATGATGCTGGGATAATTGAACATTCACATGTAAAAAAATGAAACTAGACCCCTATTTTACACTTCTCACAACAATTAACTCAAAATGGATTAAAGAATTAAATGTAAGAACTGAAAACATGAAATTCCCAGAAGAAAACATAGGAACAAAGCTCCTTGATATGGGTCTTGGTAATGGTATTTTGGATATCACACCTAAAGCCCCAGCAACAAAGTTGAAAATAAACAACTAAGACTACATCAAACTAAAAAGCTTCTGTACAGCAAAAGAAACCATCAAAAAAGTGAAAAAGCAGGGCGCCTGGGTGGCTCAGTTGGTTAAGTGGCCGACTCTTGATTTCGGCTCAGGTCATGATCTGAGGGTCCTGGGATTGAGCCCCATTTCAGACTCTGTCTGTGCAGTCTACTTGTCCCTCTCCCTCTGCTCCTCCCTCCATTCACACTCTCTATCTATCTCTAAAATAAATAAGTGAAACTTAAAAAAAAGGGAAAAGCAACCTACAGAATGGGGAAAAAATATTTGCAAACCATTTATCTGATAAGGGGTTAATATCCAAGACATTTAAAAAACTTCATAAAACTCAGTAGCAAAAAATAAATAACCCAATTAAAAAATGGGCAAAGGACCTAAGTAGACATCTCTCTAAAGAAGAGAGATATATAAAAGGCCAACAGGTACATGAAAAGATGTTCAACATCGCTAGTCACTAGGAAGATGCAAATTGAAACCACAATGAAAAATCACTTCACACTTGTTAGAATGGCCATTATCAAAAAGACAAGAGATGACAAATGCTGGCATGGATGTGTGCTGTAGGTGGGATTATAAGTTGGTACAGCTAGTATGGAAAACATTATGGAGAATCCTCAAAAAATTAAAAATAGAGCTACCATATGATTCAGGAATTCTACCTCCACAACTATACCCAAAGATAACAAAAACACTAATTCAAAAAGACATCTGCATCCCCATATTCACAGCAACATATTTACAATAGTCAAGACATGGAAATGACGTAAGTGTCCATCGATGGATAAATGCATAAAGAAGTGTGGTATATGGGGCACCTGGGTAGCTCAGTCGGTTAGGCTACTGACTACTGATTTCAGCTCAGGTCATGATCTCAGGGTTGTGAGATCAAGCCCCAACAGGCTCCATGCTAGGCAGGGAGTCTGAGTGGATTTTCTCTCTCCATCCCCCTCTGCCCCTCAGCACCCCCCCCCCCGTGTCTCTAAAACAAGTAAATAAATCTTAAAAAAAGTGATATATATATATTACATATATATATATATATGCATCTATCTATCTATATATATATAGTGCAATATTATTCAACCACAAAATATGAAGAAATCCTGGGGTACTAGGTGGCTCAGTTGGTTAAGCCTCCGCCTTTGGCTCAGGGTCCTGGGATCGAGCCCTGCATTAGGCTCCCTATTTAGTGGGGAGGCCTGCTTCTCCCTCTCCCTCTGCCACTCCCCCTGCCTATGCTCTCCTGCTCTCTCTCTGTCAAATAAATTTTTTTTAAAAATAAAGAAATCCCACCACTTGCGACAAAATGGATGGATCTCAAGGTCTTTATGCTAAGTGAAATAAGTCAGACAGAGAAGGACAAATACTGTGTGATCTCACTTATATGTGGAATCTAAAACAAACAAACAAACAACTCATAGAAAAAGGGATCAGACTTGTTACCAGAAACAGAGGGTGGTGGTTGGAGGAGTTGGAGGAAGGGAGTCAAAAGGTACAAGTTTCGGTATTGAAATAAATGTGTGCTAGGGGTAGAATGTACAGCATGATGACTGCAGCTAACACCTCCCAACGATACACTGGAGAGTGAGAGAGTAAATCCTGAGAGTTACCATCACAAAGATAATTTCTTCCTTTTATTCTTTTCATCTTTCTTTTCTTTTTATTGTATCTATATGAGAGGACTGATGTTAGCAGAACCTACTGGGTTCATCATTTCATAATACACAGAAGTCAAGCCATCATGCTATCTGCCTTAAACTTATGTAGTGATTACTTGTGCAGTCAATTATTTCTTAGTGAAACTGGAAGAAGTAAATTAAAAAAACAAACAAACAAACAAAAAACCTGTACTGGAAAGCATGAGTCAAATTGTTGTGGTTCTTTACGAAAGAAGAAATCGGTGGAAACTATAATATTAGAGGATGGAGAGAGGGCTCAGAAATCCCCAGCATCTACAAGTGAAGAAAGCTTCAGGAAGAAGTCAGTAGATAGGAGTTCAGGGCAGAAAGCAAGAGGTGAATGTGTTGGCTCCATTCCAGTTAAAGACTTTGTCAACTTCATGTCAAACTTCACATGGCAAGGACTAAAGCCACAAGTCCCAATGCCCACAGGGGTTCTGTTACAAGATTAAATGGGGCTTGCTCTGGCCAACTCCACACTGCACTGCTGAGGTCCCATCCATTGCTGCGTGAAAGAATGTAGGCCCAGTGTTGCCAGATACTCAGTTATTTTAAGAAACCATACAAAGCTAGATTTTTATGTAAAATATCCTTTAATAAATGTGTACAGCTATTATTTTTTAATGTTCAAACACTATGTTGTCAAAGACCTGTCTGTAGGAGAAATTTACTCTCAGATTTCTAATTTCTTCTGTCCCCCTCTGTGGTCTTCCTGATTCCCTCCTGATCCAAGTCATCAGACTCAGACTCCAAAAATCTATTCCCTTCCTTTGTATCATTGCCCTAAACAAGAGTCCCTTCATTACCTTTATGGTGAATTTTAAATGTTTCAGCCTTACACTCAAGTTTCTCTGTATAGTTCTCTTAGCCTCATTCAATGAAGTTTTCACCCTGCATTTCCCAATGGGAACCTGGGATCCCAATTGGAAATTATGTTTATTCCCCGCCCCCAAGTGAGATTTGTTCATTAGTGCATTCTTACCTTAGTTCTTAGTGTATCCCCTTTTTCCTTCTTATTTTGTTATAATCAGTTCCCTACAGATCATCTGATCCTTCAAGACCTCACTCACACTCCTGGACTCCTTTCCTGATTAAGCTTTTCCTCTTTAATTACTCTCACATGAAACTTCCGACATAGCTTTACTCAGCCCATATCTCATACAATTTTTGGTGTTTTATGGCTATCTATCCCATTCAACCTGGAGATTTTAACTTAGCAGTAAGCAAACCTCTTCTATAAAGAGCCAAACAGTAATTTTTTTTCTTTTCATTTTGTGAGCCATGTGATTTCTGTCGCAACTACCCAGCTCTGCGGTTGCGGTGGGAAAGCAGCCATACAAGATGTATGTAAATAGATGTGACTATGTTCCCATAAAGCTTTATTTGCAAAAATAGGTAGCTAGCTTTGGCCTGAGGTCTACACTTTGCCAACCCCTAATCTACCTGGGCAAGGACCTGTGTCTTAGTCTTGTTGTTATATAATAGATACTTAAATGTTTGTTTAAGAGTGAATTCTTCAAAACTCAATTCAAGTTTACTTCTTTTATAATCTTTCCTTGCCGCTCAAGGACACAGCAATATTTTTCACTTCTGAACCTCTCAAGTACTTGTTATCCAGATACTTCATGTGACTGTCATGCTCGCTGTGTGATAGTCACTTAATACTGCTATGATGAGTGAGGGCTGATCTATATTATTTCTAGGGTCCTTTGTTCTAAAATTCTGAGTCAATCCATCATCTTGTACTGCCACCTACTTGTGTATTTTTGTCTTTTCTTCTCCCTTACATAAATTATAAGCTTCTAGAGAATAAGACCTTATCCAATTTTTCTTAGGATTGCTAAAATGCCTAATATGGTGCTCTTGTCACTGTTCATTCATTTTTTCATTCAACACATATTTTTAGATCAGTACGGTATGTGGTGCAGACACAAAATTAAGCAGAATGGAAAGAGTCCTTGTTCCCATCGAAGTCAAAGTCTAGTGAACTAATGATTGAAAGATCATAACTAAGATAAATGCTCTGAAACAAGGGGCATGGCTTTATAACAATATTTCATAAAGAAACTGAACAAATCCTGGGGTAGAGGCAGAATAAAGGGCAGGGAAGTTTTCCCTGGGGAAGTCATGCTTGAGTCGGGACTCATTCAGACAATATTTAGTCGGTGCCTATTACGTGTCAGGCACTGTTCGAAGTGTTTGGAATACAGTAGTGATCAAAACAGACAGAAGTCCCTGCCTTCTTTGAGCTTGTTTTCTAGTGGGATCTGAAGAATGAATAAAATTTGGATAGAACAGAAAGAAGGTTTGGAAAATATTCCAGAAAGAAGGAACAGCATGCACAAAAGTTCTGGGTGGGAGGGAACATGGCACATCCCAGGAACTGCTGGGCAACGCAGCTATAACTCAGAGAGACTCAGCTACAGTGGTAGACAGAGGCCAGCTGAGGTGAGGTCTCATAGGTAATATGACCATATAATTTATTCTCTAAAACAGAACACACTTGAGAGTAACAGAGGCATTCTTAATCATTACAACAAGCAAAAAACTGGTATGGTTCTAGACAACTGGGAGATATTGATATTCTACTCATAGGTCACATAAAGATTTTTATTTTTTTTTAATTATTATTTTATTTATTTGACAGAGAGACAGCGAGAGAGGGGAACACAAGCAGGGGGAGTGGGAGAGGGAGAAGCAGACTCCCCACTGAGCAGGGAGCCTGATGTGGGGCTCGATCCCAGGACCCTGGGATCATGTCCTGAGCCGAAGGCAGACGCTTAACGACTGAGCCACCCAGGTGCCCCCACATAAAGATTTTTATATGACCGCAATACACTTTTTAAAAGATCACTTGATTCCTGTGGGTAACTGATTTGAGGAGGAACTGTATCACTGTGGGGAAGCCAATTGCTATGTCAGTGCAGAAATCCAAACACTAGGTGAGTGTGGCTGGAGCTAGGCAGTGAGTAGCAGTGGGAATGGAAAGAAATCAACTTTGTAGGTATTTAGGAGGCAACTTTAACAAGACTTTGTTGATACTCATTATTTGTTGTAGAAACCAATGGAGGAAAAGGTGTGGTGGTGAGGAGGAATCGGAAGGTTGTATTAGAAAGAAATTTAGGCACCGAGACCTACTCTTAACATCAGCATCTAAGCCCCCAGGGAGTGTCACAAACACTGATCTTGATGAATCTGGAGATTGTGATGAGCACCACCACTTCCATTAGTGATTATTATTAGTGAGAGTTATCACTGAGGCTTTGATACTGGAGAAAAATGGATAGAGCTAAGTGTTCCCACTGGACAGTGAGTACCCATGCGTGCTTTCATCACAATTGTAGACAGAGTTCATGTTCGTTGAAGAAAACTGGAGACCTTGGCAGCTTTTGTGGCTCAGGACAAAGACTGAAGAGCAAGGCTAAGGCTGCGGAGGGTGGTTAAGTACTGAAGGTTCAACCCTGGGTGCTAGAATGCTAGAGTCAAGAGTAATATGTAATAGGAAATGACAACCAGACCAGCAAATAAGAGAGCCAGAGCCGTGATATGTGGACATGGATGTTTCAGAGACATTTAGCGGAAATACTCAACCAAAGCTATATTTGGGAGCTGAGTTTAATAGATAATTCAAAAGCCCCCTTAACTCACTGCAGTTTTAAATGAGATGTTGAAATGGTTGTCCGTTAATAGTGCAGAGTGACTCTTCATGAGTCATTTCTCGGGCCAACAGGGAGAGAATTCTCTTTAGTTCTCTGAGAGCTTTCAGTCAATCTGATTGCATCTGAACAGGGAGGCCTCAGTAAAGATGTCACTTCCTCCCTCTACCCTCAGGCACAGTCAGGGAGGAAAGCAAAAGAAACTTGAGTGACCCAAGGCCCTCAACGGAAGGTCAAGAATCCTCTACCCCTTGCTTCCAAGGCCTCACGCTACTTCATTCTTAGCCAATTATTTTATTCTGTTACCAACGAGTGCCCATTTACAATACTGTTATATGTAATATATCCCTTTTTCTTTCCATGCAAAAATACTAAAGGAAAAAATAAGCTTGCACACACATATTTATGTGTGTGCATGCGCTGTACTTGTTCTTGCAATATCCTCCTGATGCTCTTGCACCTCTGGAAAACCGCCACTTTAAAACTCTCTTGAAATAAAGACGTGACAATAGTTCTACCTGAGACCAGATGTGAAATTCAGATTGAGGCTGTAAAGTGTTGTACCTTGACTGTTCTCAAAATCAAAATATTCAAGTACACAGCCATTTTAAAAGATGTTAAATATATTTAAAGGGCTTGGAAGATGTTCATGATAAATTATTAAATCAAATACTAGATTATAAAAGAATATGCTCAGTATGATTAAATTTTTAGTCTTCAAAGAGGTATAGAGAAGGGATTAAAGACTATAAGGTAAAATCCTAAAAGCAGTCACCTCTGGGTAGTGAAATTAGTAACAATTTTTACTCTCCTCTCATCTAAATTTCTTACAATCATGCACTACTTGTGTTACAAGAAAACATAGATCTTAAGATATAGCACTCAATATTTATAAATATGCATAGGAGCCTCACCATAATGCCATCCAGTAGGTGAAACAGGACCATTACAAGGCCAATTTAGTGTAATGACTGAGAACATTGGCTCTAAAATTGGGCTGCCTTGCATTGCCACCTTTGGTAATTTAATTAATCTCATGGTGCCTCAGGTGTCCCATTTATAAAACAGGGATCCTAATAGTTGCTTGCTCTAGAGTCGTTACCCAAATAGATGAAAAACTTGCTTATAAATTCTTTGTATATAGTAAGCTCCCAATAAACATTAGTTAACCTCACTAGGACTTAAAGTTATATTCATCTTGAATAGGTGTCAGAAAGGTTCTACACTGGTGTGTTGCATTTTTTTGGCCAAAAAGTAATTTAAAGAAGGCAGGCTCCAGGGAAGACTGATGCCAAGCACATTGTAAAAGCAGTGGTTTATGGGAATCGTTAGCCAGAGGGACTGACATTCCTTGCCCCTTGCATGCAATTATCTCTAAGCCTTCTTGATACTTTTAAGTAGCTCTGGCTGCCCACAGACTCTTGATCCATCCAGTGCAGAAATTCCAGCACTCAACCCAGTGCAGAAATTCCAGCACTCAACCCGGAAAGCACGTTTTTCCATGCCTGATTCTTTAAGGTCACTCTACCCTGAACTGGGGCCTCTATTTTTGGACTGTCCTTGATGACTTCAAGAACGGTAATTGACAAAAACAACCTTATTGGCTCTGTCATTTTGTTAGAACGAAAGAGAGTTTGGGGTAAATCTATATTTGTGGAAACATAATTTCATGGGTTTTTTCAGGGCTATGTTCAAAAACAAATATATTCACTGAAAATTTCCGAAGCACGGTTAGATAATTTCCCCCCTTTCGTATCTGACTGGAAAAGTGTGGGAGGTGCATCTGAGTTGGGAGCTGGTTTGGCAAATCTTGTCTTTGACCTCCAGTGAAATATACAGCAGTTACTGGCCAGTCTTACTACCAAGAGCTCCTGAATGCTGCAGACTCAACAGCTGGACGTTGACAGCCTCCAAATATACAACAGTTGGATGGGAACGTGATATTCTGTGTGTTTTCAATGCCAAGGGCACACAGGAACCTATGTTTTTCAAGAAATTCTAAAGCGTAAACATGCCTATGAATATGCAGTACTCAACCCACTTCATTCTGACTAAACTTAATGGACTTTATTATGGTGAATTTTATGCGGATTTTGTGCAATAGAGAAAAAAATTTCTACTTCTTGACAACGTAATATACTAGACCCGTTCTCTTTTTTTTTGAGATGTCAAATATCTACTTTATTATAGTGAGAAAGTGACAGTCAATTTAAATCAGAATTTATGGAGAACATTAGGAGCTGGAAGGACTTTGGCTAATCACTGTAATGTCCCCAACAAATGGTAAATGAAAGCATAAGGAAATTGAGTTAACACAAGTTAAAAGTTCACATACTTATGGAATTATATTAGAAGACCTACAACTTAATTAAATTATCTGAAACTGCTCATTTAGCATCTATTGTACTAGTGAACATTTATGCAATTTTACTGTTAGATATATATTAAGTAATAAGTTTGGATTGGGTCAAATTGGGAGAACCCTAATGAGGCAGAACAGGGGAAAGTTTAATCCATCATGAAACATCATTCTGAATCTTTATATTGAATATTATTAGGCAGAGATTTCCCTAGTTAGTTGCTTACTCTCTTATATCTATCACTCTGACATTATGAATAATTGAAAAATCAAACAAGAATTTTGTACATGAAAAAAAACAATCTGCTGGAGAAGAAATGTGTTATTGATCACCTAATCTTTTATTTTTTTAAGTCTCGTATTTGCTTATTAACTATAGAAGTTCAAGAAGTGGTGAATGTGTGCAATTTAAAAATCAAAGACATAGTTAACAGATTTTACACTGACAATAATTTGGTGAGATGCAAAAGACAGAAATTTACATATAAAATCACATAATTAATATTTGATCCTCAACTCTGAATTCGTTTTAGGCTGGTAAATTCTTTTGTTGTTGTTTTTAGAAATATTTTTTGGAATACAGTTGACATAATGTTTCAGGTGTAGGACATAATGATTCAACAACTCTGTATGTTTTGCTGGGCTCACCACAAGTGCAGCTGCCATCTGTCACCATGGAACACAGTTACGATTCTTAAATCCAAGGGAACTATGCTGTAGAATTGTTACTTTCAAAACACTTTTAAGACACAGTAATGGAATAGATGTGGCATTTCTTTTTTGTATGACTACTAACTTCACTTTGTTGCGAAGAGTAGAAAGCCTTCATTACTGAGGTTTACCACAAATTACAAGTGTATGGCTTTTTCTGAGGAGATTCGCAGTAAACCCAGAATGCCAAGGCAGCTGGGAAGCTTGTGCGCAATTGAAGAAATGTGACCTTTAATTCAGTCTTTCATAAACAATTTAGATGGAGAACCATACATGTTTTTGGTGTTTTGTTTTGTTTTTTTTTTTTTGAGTCCTAAAACCTTTGGGGGAAATTCTGCCATGTTTTGTTTCTTTTCTGATGCAACTCTAGGTAAAGGATGAATTAATTGCCATAATACTTGGTAACATATACATGCACACACTAAGAAATGAATAAGAAAAAATATGGTCTCCCGCAGACTTGTTTCTAGCTGCTTGCTGGGGGGAAAAAAATAAGCTGCCTCCTCTCCACTGCATTTAGAGAATTAATTCTCATATGAAATGAAAGGTCCCGTCCAATCCTATTTCACGGTAGCTTTGAGCGCTTGACTGTACCAAAGCAAAGGGCATTATTTGATTGCTCACTGTTGACATCACTTTACACCAGAAGGTGGCAATTGTTTTAATAATCACACTAACAAATTTGTTTTGCCTTCAGATTAGATTTTTAGAGATAGCGTTCACTTGGTTCTTGTCAAGAAGATGCCTTTTAAAAGTAGTGTTCGGTCGTAGGTTTATTTTTTTAAGATCATTGTTCCGCTCCCACTAACTGGCTAAACATATTGTACCTCTTTTAGGACAATGAAAGCTGCAAAATGTCTGTATTTCTCCTTATTAAACCTTGCTTTTTTCACCTGGACCAATTCAAAGAATGCCACTCAAGGTGATAACCCTAGTGAAGTGATACCGTGATAAAGTTTAAGTATAGAGTAGCATTAAATAACATGAAGAATGCACTGAATTTCTCACAAGGAAAACTGGTGAAGAATTTCTTCAGTTGACCATGGCATCTGCGAAGTGTAGTGTACTAGTAAGATTTATGTCAATACACAATGAAAAATCGTTCACATATCAATCACATGGCATTTATGCCTAACTTACCTCTCAAGGTGACAAAATCCCATAAATTCCTCAATTAAAACTGAGTGGAAGATAAAAGCCTTCTCAAAGCTCAGCGGTTCACAAAAAGCCCATCAGCCTCCTTCCCGGTAGGACAGAATGCACAGAAGCATCCAAAATACCAATACACCGTTAACTGCCTGAGGATTTATCTCCTAAGACAATTTTCCAAAATCTGTCATCCGAACACTGCTGTCCATAATGAGGGAGGAAGAGGAAGGGGTAGAGACCCGTAGGCTCTGTGAAACCACAGGATTCTTTCCAGATGGTCTTTTTCCCCAGCTTAGGTTACCTACATGACAAAAGAAGAGAAGGCCAGGGGTGAGCACTCCTTTTTTGTAAAACTGAGAACTCCAGACATTTGTCATCCAGAAAAAATGCCTGCCTCTCAGCAGGATAGATTTTGTAAAATTTTTCTCACTGCCTTTCTCTAATTGGGCTTCCTCGACTTTTCACACATCCGTTCCCCCCACAAGCCCACAAAAGCCAAAGTTCTCCCACACCTAGTCACCAGTGGCAGGCCCATAAATCACACAGAATTGCAAAGAATTTTTTCACATTATGCAATTAATGCCTATAATGTAGAAAAACATTTTATAATATATAACATATTAAAGCAATAGGACATAGCATGTCAGATTGCTCATTAGTAAATTCTAATAATGGCTAACATAAAAATGTAACTATCTATTAATATTTTTTCCTCAATTTACGTTTAAAAGAAAAATATTGCAATGTCTTTTAGTATCCATGCAATAACCATGTAGGGATTTATTATACCAAAATGATCTGGCATGCCTAAACTAGCGTGAGCAATATGAAAATTTAAAGATAGCTGAATGCCCATTCTTTAATTTTACTAAAATAATGAAAAACATATATTATTTGCGCTTACAAAACATGTAAATACTAATTCAAATGAAGCATCTATTTTGCACATATATATTGCATTCTTCTACTTAGTATTAAAAACCATTTCTCTTTTTATGCTTTGCTTGCTTTTATCCCTTAAAAGTAACAAGAAATATGAATTTTGAAAATCAAAATCATCCCCCAACCCTTTCTAACCTCTGAATTGAAATGTGTAATCTAAATAATAGCTTATAAGTTTGAATAGCATAAGTGGCTTCTAAATAGTTGTTCTTCCTTCAAAATGGTTTGGCATCAAAAGTTAAGGTGGTTGAGGGGCACCTGGCTGGCTCAGTCAGTAGAGCATGTGACTTAATCTCAGGGTCGTGAGTTCTAGCCCCAAGCTGGGTATAGAGCCTACTTAAAAAAAAAAAAAAAAAAAAAAAATGTTAAGGTGGTTGGTGGGAGTTGTTTGTTTGGGGAGAAACACATAGATGTAAGTATTAAACTATTAAAATGAGACATAGAGCAAGAATTGTCTTTTGCCTGACCCTGACTCAGGCCTCCCAGAGAAGCCTGCTCTGGAGTCACATACAGACTGTGACACACCTAAACAGGACATCTCCCAGACACCACACACACACCTCTTCAGGGCCCCAACCCTGCAGGATGCTCGTGAAGACACCATTACCCAAGGATTGACATTTGCAAATTCTAAAAATCTCTTAATATTAAAAAGAAAAGAAGAAGGAGAGAGAAAAACTTGCTACCTTCCATGTCTCTTCTTCCGGCTGCATGAGTCTACCTGCGGTCACGCACGCCCCTTTAATATTGCATGAAACAACAGCCAAGCAGCTCTGGCTGAGGAAGAAAACTGGGAAGATCTGAAATATATTCATTAGTTGTCTTTCAAATTCATTTTATGTGCTTATAGGATGGTGTTTTCTCTTAGTTTTGGTTGTTGGGTTTTTGTTTTATCTTGAGTCTGTTTATTTGGTTGGTTGGTTTTCTTCTGGCATCAACTAGGTTTGAGTGTGCTGTTGAGTAAGGAAGGTGGAGTGGTAGATTACAGGTAGGTAGGGTACAGCAATAAACTGCAGTAGGATTAGGTTATAGTTGCAAAAACCTTCTTACTCGCTTGTTTTGTTTTGGGTCTGAGCACTCTCAGAGATAAAATGGATCTCTAAATCACAAATTACAGGTCTGGGGAATTTAAGATACATCTTCTAAATATAAAGACCGCTGCACTGAAAGGCAGAAGGTCTAGGAAGTTACCAACTTGGCCAATTACTCACTGAGTATTTGTGAACAGGTCATACAACCTCTGTAGGCCTTGGTTCTTTATTTCTAAGATTATTCTAATAATGTAAGTGAAATCTTGAGTTCTACCCAAGTGTTATTTGGTCCAAGGAAGAAATAGAACACAATTTTTTTCTTTAACTTGTGTTTCACAAAGAAATTCAGGACAGAATTGTTAACCTGTCATAGATAGAGTCATGAATCCTCTAGTGGGTCACTCAAATACATTCCAAATTTCCTCATGTCCGCAGGACGTTCGTGCTCATGGGCTACAGGATTATAGCTCCCATGAGTGAATTCAAAGAATACAAATGAAAAATGCACTGATATTTAAAACTGCTTATTGTATGCTGATTTACGAAATTAGTCCTGTAAGCTAAGTCTGTTTTCATTTAAGGATATTGTGGGTCAGTACATGGGGAAATCGTTTAAAAATTTAAATAAATATACTTTGGGAGAAACACACAAAACCATGACTGTCACCTGCTCATAACTGAAGGGAAATTGCTCTGCAATGGATAAAAATGAGGGCACATGATACAGTATGAAACCATTTGGTGCTTGATGCCAATGACTATATGATAAGGAAGCCTCACAACTATTTTTCTTATATTAAGCTTTTAGGCTATGTTGTGCCAACATGCACCGGTTGAAGAAAAGCATTAATATTAATGAAGGATGGAAGTCTGAGATTTAGTGACTGTCAATGCCCGACCCCCACCTTACTTCCTTTCATGCTAAATCCATTAGTATAGATGGCTCGACATTAATAAACAAGAAGGACAAAATAGCTCTCCATTCAAGGGACAGTTTTACTTGACCCTTGGTCTGCATTGCCCATCCATGGCCACAAGATGTTTGACCTATTCAATGTCATTTATTGATTGATTGATTGATTGATTGATTCTATGTGCTTTAAGCCAATGTTTCCCTAGGTACCTCACACTTCTTATACTTAAAAATGTATTAAAAAGTTAAAATCTCTGGCAGGAAATGCTTCAAAAATAAATTGAGGAAAGAGTCTGCCATTCATCTCTGTAACCCTCGGGAGACTTATATACAGTTTTGCACAGTAGTTTTTGCACAGTAGGTGCTCCATAAATGCTCACCGAATGGAACTGAACTGAATTGCATTGTCAGATTCTGAACCATTTCATATGATCTTATTATCTCCTTTCTATCCCCCTGTAGTTATAGACACATACCTGAAGATATATGTGTATATACACATTTCTGAAAATAATTTTACGCCAGCAAATCCGGACAAAACATATAGTGAATTTTTCTATACTAGGCTGATGCTGAATACTTTAAACCTTATATTTGCAAATGACTTTTGTTATGAATATGAAAATAACCATAGGGTTTTCTGGATCAGATGTAAGCTAAAACTCTATCTTATAATTGGAAGGGAACATATAGATCATCTGACTTTATGGTTTTCAAAAGGTATTCCTTGTCACGTAGAGGTTTCTTCATGTACCTCAAGGACCATCAAGAGGCAAGTAGACAGATAAAGGGACACAGGCAGTGTTTAAGGCACTCAGGCTCTGTCTACCCCTTCAACAGAGAAAGTTCACTTCAGTGCATTTGATATAGTAATGCATTGGGCTTTTCTGTAAGAATGCATTTGAACATCAGTATCCACTGCTTTAAAATATTAAAATTTTTAATATAAAGAGAAGGAGAGAGAGAGAGAGAACACCTCTCACCAACAAGTAAGCTTAGGCACAGAGACTTTAGATAGCTTTGTCAAGGTTATATCACATAGCTATGGAGTGAATGACTCATGACCAGAAATCAAGTCTCTTGGCTCCTGGTCCAGTCATAGCTTACCTAGGAAGCAAAAATAAATAAATAAATAAATAATAAAAATAAAGCAAAACAACAACAACAACAAAACGGGCAAGAGAAAAATAGACATTCACAGATTAGCCTGGGTTACCCCAACATGAATCTCTACAGCTATGACCACAGGAACTAAAAAGGAACTAAAAATCAACTAATAATCAACTAAAACAGTCACATTGACCTGCACTCCCTGCTAGTCACAACAGTTTGCAAGAGGCTAATTGCCTAGTGAGACTTCATTGACTGTTTCAAAACAATGACTCTCTCATACTGCAAAACACAAAATTTTTCTGCTTCTTAACCCTATGGCTACTATGGGTATTAAAATATATATACATGTATCATATGACCTCACTGATATGAGGAATTCTTAATCTCAGGAAACAAACTGAGGGTTGCTGGAGTGGTCGGGGGTGGGAGGGATGGGGTGGCTGGGTGATGGACATCGGGGAGGGTATGTGCTATGGTGAGCGCTGTGAATTGTGCAAGACTGTCGAATCACAGATCTGTACCTCTGAAACAATGCAACATATTTTAAGAAAAAAGAAAAAGAAGAAGATAGCAGGAGAGGAAGAATGAAGGGGAGCAAGTCAGAGGGGGAGACGAACCAGGAGAGACGATGGACTCTGAAAAACAAACTGAGGGTTCTAGAGGGGAGGGGGTGGGGGGATGGGTTAGCCTGGTGATGGGTATTAAAGAGGGCACGTTCTGCGTGGAGCACTGGGTGTTATGCACAAACAATGAATCGTGGAACACTACATCAAAAACTAATGATGTGATGTATGGTGATTAACATAACAATTAAAAATTAAAAAAATATATATATATACACAATCATTCAGTTACTTCAGGATGCTAGGATATTGTTTTACTTCATTCCATGGTGTCCAAAATACAAAATTTTGCTTAATTTATAATTATACCCTTCAATTTGATACTACTTGTACATGAGGTTTTATTTTCATAAACCAGCATTATATTTATCTAGTGTCACACTATTTATTAAGAGTTTTTAGCCAAAGCTACCAAATATAAACTATATATATATATATACACACACACACACACCATACATAGTATTAGCTATAAGTATCTTTGAGAAAAAAACAGTTTATTACTTCATAGTAAAATTTAATAATTTTAATATGCTATTGTATTTATAAAGGCAATTTTGACTCAGCCTATCTGATACTGGGCTACAACAACAACAACAAAAAACATTTTCATTATTAACCAACTGAAATCTCATTAGACTTTAAGATTTTCAGTATCTGAAGAATTATTTATTTGATGTTCAAGCTCATGCTTTTAAACTCAGAAATGCTCAGTGACAACAAACTTTAAATTCTTTATATAATATCTTAGGTTAAATCACATTTACTGAATGATTGCTCAAGGTGACTGGTAAAAAAATACTTTTAAATAAAACACTACACCCTTCCCTGGGAATATGTAAGGGTGTGCTTTTGCAATGGACAGCAAAAGCAGTAATGTTTAGCAACAGACCACCCCATAGTGGGAACCGCTTTCCAGCCTGCTTTTTGTCAGACCAACAGCTGTTCCATCAGTCAATTAGTGACCAGGGACAAAATGCATTTTTTTTAATCAATTAGCAGCCCCTCCAACTGAATAAAGATCCCTGGGTATGCTTTTCACCAACAAAAACAAGAGCTAAGAGTGAATAAAGCTGAGGAGATCATAAATTCTTGGAAGTACAGTCCTAAAACCTGAGAAAGCCATACAGAGGTTGGCAGGTCATACCGTGCCCTTGGCAGGACTCCAATAACTCATCCCAGGCAGACAAGAAATATATATATATATTTATACACACACACACACACATACACTCACTATATATAGTGTGTGTGTGTGTTTATATTTTATGTTTGTGTGCCTCCATTCAGGGAATCAGATGACCATTAATTCTAATTAGCTGATTTTACCAACAACCTTCACTACAAGGAATCCATTGTTATTCAGTCTCTATTCCACATTCAGTGGCAGAAATGCAGTCAGGTGCCATTCTAAGATAGATGTATAAAATAGTTATTTATTACCTTCCAGAAAGCCATTCATAATTTTAGTATTAAACATCCTTTCTGCCTTCTTTAGAGAAATAATGACAGTTATTTACTCTTTCTTCTTAGGTTTTTATCTCCTAATCCCTTTGTCCTACTTCTAAAATAGCACGGTTATCCTAAATCTAGTTGTCTTAGTATCATGGCTTGAGTATGTTAAGATGATTTAAGAGTACTGAGTTATAAAATTATAATTTCCCTTTGTAAGAACATATTTAGTATTCAGGTACCTGTCTATAAAAGCTCTCACTAAGCACACATCAGTTGCCCAAGTATCCGAATGGGGCAAATTGAAGCACGTAATTCCCACTCAGTGAAAGGAAAGGCATGAGTCTGCCCTTAACAGCCAGCACGCCAGCCTGTGTCCACTGGAAAGTGTGGAGGACCAATTTGAGAAAAGCAGCTGAAAAACCAGTAGCTCTTGCAAAACCAGTTCAAATAACCAGGCAGGAGAACAAAACCTATACTGGGTATTTAGAACTGAAGAAATGTCATCCGAGGAATTAGTGGGAAGGATGAAAAGCAAAGAAGGGAATACTGAGATAATCCGAACCACAGCGATCACTAGAAACAACTATAGCCCCTAGAGCTGAGGTTGTCCAGGTGATAGTAACTACAAAAAGAAGTTTGCAGCCCTAAGCTAGGGGACCAAAGGAAAGAGGGGACATTTCTGCAACCTAGCAGCTGAAAGGAGAGGCCCTGCACATGTGGTGTTCACACCCCTGAGGCAAGCCAGTAGAGTGGTGGTTCCACCAGCAAAGAGCAAATGGCTGGCAATGGTACCTCTGAAGGGCTCAGCATGGCTGATCTGACAGGGCCAAAGGAAGCTGGAGGCTGGAGCCACAGCTTTCTTCTACTGGGTTGCTCCTAACAGGATCTGGGATCAGAAGGCAAGGTTTTTTTCCCTTCCTCCTGCCTTCCAGTTGTCTGCCATTTGCGGAACCTTACAGGAAGCCAAGCACAAGGGAGTATGGGAAATGTAGTTTGTAGACTCCCACACCTGGCGCCACAGAGCAAAAATGTGGAAGGCACTGGAGGCCCAGAGACAGTAGGTAAATACCCAGCATGCATCTGTGACGGAAACAACTTGCCTTAGACTTGATTGTGTTCTTTAAAGAGACAGGTCATAGCCAGGTTTACAGTTGCACATCAACCATTTGGCCTGGCAGTTGGTGAGTTAAATAGATTACTGCATTTTTTGAGGAGGCACAAAATATCAGGAATAAGCCAGCATCTGTGCATTGTGAGAGTTTTTCTGCCCGCTGGGATTTAGGCAACCACCATTCCAACTACCAGGGGTAGAAATGCAATCTTCAGTCAGTACAAAATATTTAGTGACATAATTCACTACAAGTCAAGGTTAAGGTGGAAACCTCTGGTCTGCATAAAGGCTTTTCAAGTATGTAGGGCACTCTGAGGTTTGGCCGATGATAGGCAAAATTCAAAGAATATAAAGTATGTCTAGTGAATCCATGCCTATCTTAAAATCCCCACCCCTTGTCTACTGTATACCCAGAGGCTGGATCTCTGCCAAATGTCCCAACTTCAAAATTATCTCTCTTCTCCCCCTCGCCTTCAACTCTTAACGCCACTCTTCAGATAGGAAAGCCAAGTTCTCTGAAAACAATTCCCTCCATGTTAGGAATTAACTGATTACTCTCCTGTAACCATTTCAAAGATACTTGCATCTTAAAGTATGCTAGTTAACTCCACATCAATCCTTATTGTCAGAATTTCTTTTTTTTTTTTTAAGATTTTATTTATTCATTTGACAGAGAGAGACACAGCGAGAGAGGGAACACAAGCAGGGGGCAGTGGGAGAAGCAGGCTTCCCAAGGAGCAGGGAGCCCGATGCAGGGCTCGATGCGGGGCTCAATCCCAGGACTCTGGGATCATGACCTGAGCTGAAGGCGGACGCTTAACGCCTGAGCCACTCAGGTGCCCTTATTGTCAGAATTGTCAGAATTTTAGAAAGGAGGGCATATTGGAGAGCCATCGAGTCTTACTCTGGATTTATTGGCAAGTGAGGAGGTTCTCCTCAATTGTTGAGTTTGGAAGTTTATTAAAAGCCTTGACAGAAGGATGGTAGTAGTGGTACAGGTTTTCCGTCTCTCTAAATCCACACGGAAAAGCAGGCAGAACAACTAGATAGTAAAACCAAAAATCCCTGGACGACATTTACCGCAGAGCTGGCTAATGAGTTATCCCATGCACACTGCAATACAAGCAGGTGGAGACAAGCCCCCAACACCCAAAGACGTGCAGGGTCCTAATGTCTGCAGAGAAGGATGCAGAGTGCACAGACAGGGTGGCATCTGGGGAACATGAGAACATGAGTACCCCCACGGTAGCCAATGTGTCAACTTGTATTCACTGGAAAGCATGGTGGACCACTTTGAGAGGCGCAGCTAAAACTGAGAGAGTTTGGCACAATCTGACACCAGGTGACTGGAAGGGCTCCCACAGGCTGGAAGTTTGGGCCACTAGGAAGGCTCAAAAATGACCCACTGGGGCACTTTTCTAGAACAGGGCCCCTCCAGGGCCAAGTCATCCACCAGGCAGAGTAGCCACCGTGCCAAGGGCCCACTGTCCTTTTAGGTACCCGTGGAATGTTTATATTTCTTTAAGATCAGAAAGGGAAAAAAAAAATGTGCTTTTAGGTCAAAGAAAATGTCTTAAGATATTTATCTTCATATCAACACAGCTGTAAAATATAGTTTTGGACATTTTTAGTGGAGGAAGGGACCCACAAAGGCCTAGGGCTCATAGAAGTCATAATGCAGCTCCGGGGCCCCCTTCAGAGTAGAAACAGCTGGGGGTGTGATCCATGGGGAGCAGGACAGGGACAGTAGAGATGAAGACAAGGAAAGTTCAGACCCAAGGGGACATGGGAAGAGAGCCAGGACCTCTCAGAAAGCCAGCCGCCATACTTACACAGAAAAACAACAGAAGAGGGAGCTCTGTGAAATTAGAAAAGCTGCCTCGAATGCAGCCTCCTTCTTGAAGTTTAAGAAAACGAATTTCAGGTAGAAATACACAACAGAAACGTATCAAGGTTAAATCCCACATAGTATTATGATGAGAGAAAGAAAAGAACAGGTAGCAGGATAATATCCCAACAGACAATGAAGGCACACTAGAAGGACGTGTCCTCGAAAACGATCCTACCAGCAACCTGCTATTTCAAAATAAGCTAAGAGACATCAAGAAAAGGATCCAGTACATGAAGGAACGTGAATCAGAACCGGAAAATCTCAGAAATGAGCTGACAGACTTTAGGGAAGAATGCTAAATTAACGTAAAAATCATATCAGAAACGAAGACAACCCAAAGGAACACAAGAGCTTATCAACACAATAGACTGTGTTTCAGGATAAATCGATAAAGTGAAAAAGAGGAATTTTGAAACATCAAAAAGAAATGAAAAAATAGACAATAGACAAAAAGGGATTCAAGAGAAGATGATCAATACTGAAGAGAAGAAAAGGAGATCAAACAAATGGTCAATAGGAAGTTTCTGAAGAAGCAAACAAGAAAGTAGAATAAATACTGAAAACGCTAACTCAAGAGAAGTTCCCTGAAATAATAATTTTCGAACTGCATCTTGACACTGCACACGGCATTCCTGAGAATCCAGAATGACCAACATCACCACAGAGTTTAGCAAAATTACTGAACTGTAAATATAAAGAAAAAAAAATCCTTTGGGCATCTTAGAAAAAAATCATGACTTATAAGGAAAAGAAAATTAGGTTATCATCAGACTTTCAACAGCAATGCTTTATGCCAGAAGAAATTAGAGTAGCATATATTTAAAATATTCAAGGAAAGAAAGTGTGACGCAAGGATTTGATATCTAGCAAAACTGCCTTTCAAGTATAAAGGGCACGGTTAAACTGTTATCAACATGCAAGAACTCAAGGAATATTGTTCCCATGAGCCCTTCCTGAAGAATCAAGTGGAGAGAATGAGCTTATGCCTAGAGAGACATTAACTTAAGGGCTAGTGGTAAGCATTAAATATATATTTACCTGGAAAAGTAAGAGGAAATGAGGGTTAAAAGGCAGAGAGCACACTGTATAATGGTTATGCACTCTGACAATGTAGATACGACCATTAAGAAGTGGCGGGAGTATCGGGAGAACATATGCAAAAAATATATTTTTTTTAATTTTCAGTAATCCAATTAGAGGTGATACATGTGTTGTTATTTTGAGACTATTGTGTATGTGAGGAGATAAAAACAGGTGCGTGATTATGGGATTTTCTAATTTTATCATTTGATCTATCCTTAAGAATTAAAATTCGAGGTATTAAAAAAGGAATAAGGTATAATCGACAGGTGCCTACAAAAATAAAGGAAGAGATATTGATATAATAAAGAAGTACAAGCTCTATAATCTCAAGTTTGAATTAAGGTATAAATAAGAATTCATAAAATATTTTATCTTTAAATGTCTGTATATATTTCCTAGTTTTGTGCACTAAAAAGGACTAGAAACAGTGATCAGTCTAGCAGCAATGAGTGCCTTGTGGCTTTGAATATCTCTTCTCACTGAAAGGATCTAGAATTTCTGGGAGAAATGGCTAGGGGAAAGAAATGTACGAGATCAACCTGGAATATCTTGTATTGTAACAGGAGGTAGTAAAGAAGCTATCAAAGACCACTAAGGTCATGTCAAGAGGATTCAAGGGCCAGCAAAGAGGCTCCACCAGCCAAAGACTAGACAAATTGAACTCCAATAATGATAATCATTGCTATAGATTTAAACTCATACGATTTGTTTAAATTTA
The DNA here is from genome assembly GCF_037043125.1 of Eumetopias jubatus. Classification (NCBI taxonomy): domain Eukaryota; kingdom Metazoa; phylum Chordata; class Mammalia; order Carnivora; family Otariidae; genus Eumetopias; species Eumetopias jubatus. Next base: position 13,815,187 of record NW_028274808.1, read on the forward strand.
TGAGTTTGTGATTATTTTTTTTTAAAAAACAGTGGTTATCTTCTGAAGATAAGGAATTAACTCATTATCTTGAAAAATAGTAAATGGAAGAATCCACGGAGTAGCTAAATAGCAGATGAAGGGAAGTAGCTATATAAATATTCCAACTAATAAATGAAAACGAAATGACAGAATAGCACTATTTTTGCAGCCTTCATGAATGAATGAGTATATGTGGGCATTTAGTATCATTGGCTGCTAAGATCACTAAAAGTGAGAGAACCAGACATTGTGTGCCTCATACAGTCTTTCCAAAAATCATTATGGAAATGATGACTAAACTAGAAGGAACACTAGAGTATATAAAGACACCTTTAGTCTTGCCAGAGGGATCAAACCTGGGTCTGATCCAGTCGCTGCACTCAGCTGCCAATTTGTAGGAAATTCAAAAGCAGAGGAACTTGTTGAACGGCACCAAGAGTATCAAATCAGCAAAATGCAGGCGATGGGAAACTCTACAGGTTAAACAGCCCACGTTCTTCAATAAAGTGTTAAGAAAATGAAAGGGAGCTAGGAGAAACCTATAGATTAAAAGTGATTTAAAATATCAATTTTTTTTTAATGGGCAAGACTAAGCTACAGTTTCTAGGAATGCACATGAGCAAGATAAAACTATGAAAAGAAAGCTCCAGGGAGAGATTAGTATAAAAGTCAGGGTAATAGTGACTTACGGTGGAAGAGACCATACTATGATTGGGGCGGGTCACACGGAAGGGCCTTCTAGGCGGCTGCCAGTGTTCTATTTCTTGACCTGGGCAGTGTTCACCTTATAATAGTTTATAGAGTCGTGCATTTGATTTGTGTGTTTTCTGTGTCTCTGTTTTGCTTTACAATGACAAGTTCTTAAAACTTATAAAGTCCTTAAAGCAGCTTTCTGTTTCACTGGTACTTCTCTTGCTAACACAATTTTGTTTAAGTCAATGTCAACAACTCTACCCCTTCCATACCTCCCTATGCTCCATCCTCTGAAATGTTCTTTTTCCCCCTCTTCCTTATTATATTAGATGATCAATGAATATGAGTCATGTTCATAGACGACAGTATGATGGCTTGAGTACTTGCCTGCCCACATACCCCTTCTCAGAGAGCTATAACCTGGAACAATTTATATGTAGGCATTTTGCTTTGTCTCATGGATCTCTGCTGCCCTACTCATAGTTGCTAGAACTAAGGATATATAGATTAGTTCAACTTATACTTACCAAGTTCCTAATACCATGCAATAGAGCAGTGAACAACATAGACCAAGGTCTTTCTCTTCTGAGCCTACACTGCATAGGCTCATAGGTTGGACCTATTGGAGAGCCCTGAGAGTCACCACCATAACAGCTAATATCTACTGGGTGTTTACTGTGTGCCATGTACTGAGCTAAGCACTTTAACACCTTTGTATCTCATGTGATTCTGACACCGATCCACAGAATTAGTGTAAACACTGTCCTCGTTTTACATAAGAAAAAAAATGAAGCCCAGAAAATTTAAATAAGTTGCTTTGGATTGTACAGCTAAATAAGTGCTAAAATCTGGAATTAAAACTCGGGCAATTCAACATCAGAGCCCAAGAACCTAAACATGATCACTAGTTAAACCAATAAATATCCTCCCTGTTGGAAAATAAGAATGTGGATTAGAGAAAGATACAGAGCAACAATAGACAAAAGGACAGCCCTCTGGCCGTGTCCACCTACGCCATCAATTTTTATATGGGCCACAAGTTAAGAATGGTTTTTACATAGTTAAATGATTAAAAAATATATAGGAAGGATAATATTTTGTCATGTGTTAAACTTACATGAAATTCAAATTTCATTGTTTATAAATAAAGTTTTATTGGTACACAGCCATGCCCATCGGTTTACATGTTATCTGTGGCTGCTTTTGTGACACTGTGGGCAGTTGAATAGTTGCAACAGAGACCATGTGACCCATCAAGTTTGAAATCTATACCTTTTACAAAAAAAGTTTAGTGACTCGTGGCCTAGAGAATAGATGGGTGAATTTAAAGAAAAAGGAGAAAAGAGTAGTAATCCAGAAGCGGTAAGGCAGTGGAATCCTTGAACAAACAGAAGCTCTGAAAAACAGACTGAGGGTTCTAGAGGGGAGGGGGTGGGGGGATGGGTTAGCCTGGTGATGGGTATTAAAGAGGGCACGTTCTGCGTGGAGCACTGGGTGTTATGTGCAAATGGTGAATCATGGAACACTACATCAAAAACTAATGATGTGATGTATGGTGATTAACATAACATAATAATTTAAAAAATAAATAAATAAATAAAGAGCAGAGGCAGGGTGGCCTGGGAGCACCAGGAACAGTAGAAGGGAAAGCAAGAGGAGCTGAGGTACCATAATTATAGAGGAGCACATAACACTTCTTACCCTTGTCCCATAAGAATTATTCTACAGTGGCTCTACGGTGGTTAACTATGGCAGACAGTTAGACTTCTATCTTATTTCTGTTTCCATGTAATAAACTCCAAGTCAACTGGGGACAAATTAAGAACAACTCTGTTTTTGGTAACATGAAAAAGTCTAACATATAACTTGGCTTTAACTCTCTTCTCTGACCCCAGATTCCCCTGACTGTGCCACCATGACCACCAATAATAACGTCTGATTTGAGTGCATGACTGCAGAGTTTGGTGAAATGTTTACCAATTCTCTGAAATTAAGGATCATAAGCCATCTCTCCCTTTCCATTCCAGTGCTCCCACCCACGATGAGATCTTACAACTTCATTTTAAATTATCCAAACATCCATTTCTTCATGCATCTCCCCTACTCCAAATCATCGATGACTATACCCACTGCTTTTAGAGTGAAGCCCAAACTCTTAAGCTCTTTTCCATGCATGTGGCCTTCCCACCATCTGACCTTAGCCCAATCCTCCAGACCTTTGTTATGGGAGCCAAACATCAAAAGAGTTAAGACTGTTGTGGGTAGAGTCTGGCAGTTGGGGTTGGGTTCACAGATCTACCCTTATACACTGTGGCCCAAAGGGAAACTCAAAAGTAGAAGCAACTTGGCTGGTATACCCAGAGCTCAACTCTAAGGCCCAAGCATTCCTTGGGGGGGGGGGAGGGGAGAGCTAGTTCTCATAGAGCCTAGGCAGAGGCTGAAAGTCTCTTGGGGTCCAGCCACCCTAGTATAGCACCATACACTCAGGAACAGTATCTGACCCTGAACAGGTGGGTATGAACTACATGACTGCAATCATCAGTGGGACAATAGCTGTGCAGGTGCCCAGGAATTTAAGAAAATTCTAGGGAGTAGGCTGTGGAAGGAAACTTTTTCCTTTCAGCTAGTAAGAGCACAGAGCCTCCAGCAGTTCATTAAAATAAAAGTCATAAATAATGCTATTCATAATAATCATCATATTTAATGAATAAATTCTAAATAAAAGAGTCATAGCCTGTTGGTGCTCTGGAGAGGTGAAACCAGTTTTGACTGTGGCAATCAGACAACCTCTAATGGGAGTTATCCTTCCACGTGTCCTCACGAGATTGGAAACTCCATGAGAATGATGCAATTGATTTGCTAGACTTGTCGAATGATCCATCCACCAATTAATCACTAGCAACGATTAGGAGACAAAGATTGATAGTTGAGTGTTTGGGATGCCTCATCTAACATCATGGCCAAGACTCAAAATGCTCTTTTTAGGAATTTTGTCTCATTTTAGCAAATGATACAGGGGAGGTCCTTCCTAGAAACTCCTCAAAGTGAACTAAAATTGTTTCAGAATCACGGGTATGTGGTGAATCAATTCTGGGATCTTCCCTCGCGCTGTACGGTCTGGAGTCTGAGATGACGTAGGAAGAGAACTAAGAGCACAGGCTTGGGTATCAGATTGTCTAGGTTGGGCCTGCCTCTGCCTCTCAGAATCTGTTTGACCTTGGCCAGTTTCTTAGCCTCTGTAAACTGCAGTCCCCTTATCTGAAAACTGCAATCAGAACTGTGCTTATCTCCGAGGGTTAGTGGGAGGATTAACTGAGAAAAGCTACATCAAGTCCTTGGGAGAGCATCTCCCACTCAGTAAGTGCTCAATAAATGTTCCCTATCCTCTCAGCTGCATTATCTTTTACACAAGAAAACTGTATTAGGAGTGGCTATTTAAGGAGATGGTATTAAAGTGAATTAGCTTTATGAAAAATTATGACAACTTTTGTTTTTTTCAGTTAAAAATAAGGAATTTCCAAAAGAAATCTCCTTTTACAAGTCTAAAAGTTGACACACTTCAAAAAAATATTTCGCAAGAGACGAGAGGCTAACATAGAATTAGACTCGACCGATGATATTTGTAAAATTTTTATAAATACATGTATTATAGTCTGAACAATTTGTAAGAAGTAGACTCACCATCTAAAAAGTCCCTGGTCATATAAATATGCCTAGTGAGTTCATTTCAGAGAATTAAAATGTAAACCCAGTAAGACACACATTTAATATTGCCCAAGGCATTGGATAAATATTTTAAATACTAAAATCTGGTAAGAATAAAGGCAGAAATCAGTTTTTCTTTCATTTCACCTGTAAGATCATAATTAAGTGCAAAAAAAATTGTACATTTATCCGACAGCATTAGTTTTGAATTCAATCGCCCCGATAATGAAATTTCTTAACTCAAACTTAAAAATTACAATGAAAGATGAAATAGGATGGAATACCCAGTGAACATACAACCCTTGGCTCACTTACATCTTCACTATTAGACAAAACTTAACTCTCAAAGACCTGCCATCCAAGGCTCCTCATCACTTATCACATCTTCTAGGAGGGCCTTTTTTCAGCTGACAGCAAAGCCAAAAGAAAGGAGTCCCCTTCAATCAACTTCAGAAAAACTCCCCCCTTTGAAATCAAAGCCTGACTGTTAAGGCTCTTTTTAAGTGATTACGGCTGTACCATTATAATAATGGTTATAAGAATACTGAGTGACAAATAATACTTGATATCCAAATGACCCCTTTCAAGTTTTCTGTAATGTCACTCATAAAATTAAGATGAGCCCTGTCTTCCTCAGATTGACACAGATATGCAAACGACCTTTATTGTGGCAGGTGTCCTTTTTGTTTGGAGACACTGCACTCTGCATTCTTCTGGAGTCAGATTCTGATTTTTGAAAGTAAATCACAGCTCTCTCACTCGATGCCTGTAAGGGGATGGGAAAATGTCAATGCCTCCCTTTGGCACCAGCCCAGGCTTGCACGGGTGAAGTGCTGGTAAATATTTAATAGCCAGTGGGGTTGGGGCCTGATTGTGTACAATTTGCCCATTTTTATGGTGCAAATACTCCCATTATGACCAACGTCAGCCTTCCATGTGATGTCACTGAACAGGAGAGTGGGAAAAGATACATATCATATACAAAAGATACATACACACAATCAGTCAGCTCCCAAACATGTTGTGAGCCAGTGCCAGCACATTACTGGCTGGAACCCAAAATTCTTTCCTGAACCAGTGTGTTCCGGTGGGAAATGTGACTTCAGACTGGAAAACCAGAAACCCCAGTGAAACCAGGTGTTTATGATTCAATATGATCCCTTGAAGCAGAGTCCAGCTGCTTCTATTTCTGCTCGGTAAATATCTCCACTATAGATGAAGCAGGGACCTAGAAAGTGACTAACCCCCTTTTCTGCGAAAAGCCAGAGAACTGAGAAAGGAATGACTCTTCCCTGGAGGCTTTCTATCGGATCACCCAGGGTCATCACCTTTAGCTCTTCTTTTACACGTTGGATTATTTTCCAAGCACTGACATGACCCAGGAAACTGAACAGGTGAAGATGCTGGGAGTCCTTCTTCCCAGGATTTTCTGGCATCTTTGTTGGGGTGGGTCAGGTTAATTTCTTCTAAGATTGGGTCCTCATTCTCTAGAACAGTGGTACTCAGCTGCAGAGAGCACCTGGAAAACTTGTTAATAATGCACCTTCCCAACCAACCCCCTTCTGATTCTGGAAGTTTAAGAAGCAATGGGAAGCCGCATTTTAAACAGTCACCCCAGGGACTTCCATTCCTGGGGCTTGAATCTGGGCCCACTGGGAAGAGTTTTCATTAACTGGGAAGTTCAAAGGGAACACTGAACACAAGACTACACTCAGTTCTGACACCAATTACCTATTCAGGGGGTTCCCAAAACCTCTGCCACTTTTGATAACTCGCTAGAAGGACTCCTAGAACTCACTGAAAACTATTACACTTGAAAAGTGGCAAAAACCCAGTTATGGTTTATTACAGAGAAAGGATAGAGATTAAAATCAGCCAAGGGAAGAGCGCATGGGGCAGAGGCTGAGGAAGTACCAAGCACAGTGCTTTCACGGTCCTTTCTCCATAGAGTCAGGACTCCCCAGTATTGATGTGTGACGATTCACATGGGTACTGCCAACCAAGGAAGGTTTGTATCGTATTGGAACTCCGTTATATAGGTAGGATTGATTGCCCCGCATGGTTGATCACAGCCTCCACGTCTCTTGACACAAAACTCTCACCCTAAGTCACCTGGGTGGTCTTTCTAGCTGCCTAGCCTCCACCCTGTGGTGTAGTCAGCTCCCACCTAAATCCCCACTGTTACTATCTGCCAGCCCAAGGTCCCCAGGCAAACAAAGATCACCTTCAGGGCAAAGGATAGACTTCTTCTAGGGCAAGGCTATATATACTCTTTACTTGCATACCCCCCACCTCCTATGCAAAACACTCTCAAAAAGTAACTTCCACCTTCCCTCCGGAGTCAGACTTTTTTGACTTTGAAAAACGTTCCCTGGCCATCTAAAATAAATTTGCTGTAGCTCAGGCTCGCTTGAGGCTGGTGAGGGGTTTGCTCAGATTCTGTTTCTTCTGTGTGGTGCCAATCCATGAGCCAAGACCTAAAATAGGTTGTTTAGAGTTTTCAGGATTATTAATTATTGACAACAAAGTCAAAAGAAAGGAGTCCCCTTCAATCAACTTCAGAAGAACTCCCCCCTTTGAAATCAAAGCCTGACTGTTAAGGCTATAATAATTATAATAATTATTTAATAAAAATATGAAATATCAGATCCAGATCCCCGTACCTGTGAAGCTTGGCACATTGTAAGTGCTTTGTAAAAGTTTGCTAATAGTAGCATCAGCTGTGGAAAACTGCCGGAGTTGGCTTACTATGTGCAGCAAGAAAACCAGAACCATAGTCCAGATCATGGATGAAAACGGGGAGTCAGCCCAAGGACCTTGTATAGAGCAGGGACTCAAACCACACTTCTTAGCTCACCCCAACTTTTGACCCTCTCCATCTAGATTGTAGTCATCTGAAATGCACTCTACCATAGGGAGCTTTTCTTCCTGAACAAGAAATAGAAACCTTGTCCCTTTGGAGTCACACAGCTTGTTATTCCAGTGAAGGATAAGCCCATCTGTGACACGTACCTTTTTATTTTTTTCTGTTAATGACATTTTCTGAGTGAGTTAAAGAAAATCTGATAGGAAGTTTCTTGATTTACTGAGTAGGCTTAGATATTCTCCTTATGATGCTTAACTTCAAGAGACAGGTTCAGTGGGAGTCACTGTATAACTAAAGGACTTATTTCCAATTAGTTGTGCAGCCCTTAGAATAATTCAATCGTTACTTTACCCATTTTTTAGATAGGTAAGTGCATTACAATGAAATGCTTAGCATTTTCAAGGAGCATAAATCAAAGTTATTGAAGTCACTTTACATTTGTTTTGACATTTTCTGTACTTTATCACCATCGGAGAAGCACCTCATATATAGTACGAGGAAAACAAGTGATATAGCTCTTGATTCCGTGCATTAACCCCTCCAATAGCTTGAATCTCTTCCTACCTGGCAGCTTAGAGGAAAGTTTCCAGTCTCAGCACATGCAGAGCTGCAATGGGTACCCTCTGCCTTCCACATTTTGCTCTCACCCACAGGCTCGTCAGAAGTTACAGAAAACTTTTTACCTGCTGCTAAAATGTCTACGGTTGTGGCAGTTCACTAGGTCTTTTACACACCTGTATTATGAAGTCTTGATGGTAAGACTCTAATAAAGGAACTTGAGATAGAGGGAATTTGTCCTTTGCTTCATGGAAACTCTTAGGCCAAAACAACCGAATTGGGATCACTGTTTGCTCTATCAAAAGGTAGAATCGAGAAATATAAGCTGGTCTTGCGATTCATCCAAACAAGGGTACTCACAAAGTAATGCAATTCACTCATTCTACAAGAACGTGTTAAGCATTTCACCAGTGTAGGCATTTTGCTCAGTCCTGCAAGTATGAAATGAGTAAGACAGATGCTCTCCCTTGCAAGAGCTTGTAGGCTAATATAGGGAAGGATGGGTAGACCATAGAAGCAAATAATTCCAAATATATTAGCCAATTGCTATTCAAAAAGGATTAAAGAGAAAACCAAGAGGTTGTAGGATGGAAATTATAACTACTTGTAAGCCTCAAAATATAACCTCTGAAGTGTTTCTGTTTATGTGCTTTTTATTAAGCAACCTAGGAACTGTCATTATTAATCATTTTAACTAAGGGATATTCTTACTTTGTTTTCACATTAGCATCATGAAATAGAGAATTTATCGTCAAAAATCATATTAATGGTCATATTTAATTTGATTTATTATCCTAAAGTATTTTATTGTCTAATATTTCTCATATTAATATTTCATTAGCATGTCTATCTTACTAGCTTTAGAATCTGAAGTTCATTGATACGGCCAACATATTAGGCCCCAATTCTACAAAATACCCATTTAGTAAATGGAATTTTGGATGATTTTACCAACATCTTGACAAGGAAGTATTTCATATCAGATTGTTGCAAATATAGTGATTATGCTGTAATTTATGTAGAATCAGTGAGATTTGGACAACGTAGACCAATAGTTTCAGGTACTGATACACTCTTACCACAACAGGAAAAAAAAAATATTAAACTTAACCTCACACACTATGAAAGCAACTGTAATTAATTATAATTTTGGGAAAAAGAACTGATAAGGAAATCAGTGCATTTCAGTGTAAAGACAAGGTGAAAAGAGATACACTATCGCTTCCCCAGGGTGTCTACAGTAATGTAGTCTAGGACAGGTGCACATGTGCACCTCTCAGATGCCTTGGTTATGTGATGGAAGTCGGGACACGATATCGAGGTTGGATTTTCACTTTCTTCCTAGTCCTCAAGATCTTGTCACAGGGCACCTGGGTGGCTCAGTCGGTTAAGTGTCTGCCTTCGGCTCAGGTCACGATCCCAGGGTCCTGGGATCGAGTTCCGCATCGGGCTCTCTGCTCAGTGGAGAATCTGCTTCTCCCTCTCCCATGCTGCTCCCCTTACTTGTACTCTCTCTCTCTCTCTGTCAAAAGCATAGCTATTTGGGGGTCAACATTTGTCTCAAAATGTATTATCTTTCTATCACACATGCATCCGTAAACGCTTTCTCTCTGTTCTTGAACATGAACATCTTTATTCAACTTGGTGGATGCCATTTAAAAAGACGTGTGAAGAAAAGGTGGTATTAGTGCCTGAATGATAGAAGTCCCTAAATGTTGATTTACCTGTGAGACTAAACTGGCTCTGAAGAAATGCTATTTAAAAAAAAAGAAAACTTGTAAATACAGATTTAGAGTCCTTTTCTTCCAAAAATTTCAATGAAAATCTATATAATTTTCCTACGAAATGATGAAGAAAATTGTACAGAGCCATTTGCATTCCATTATTGGTGGACATATTTTAGATCATGAAAAGTTGAGAATGCCTACAAAAAATCATGTTGAAGTTTTCAGTATGCTAACAATGTCACTTTCACTTCTTAGCTGGTTAAAGAGCCTGGAAAGTATATATTTTCACAAAAATCATAGTCTAAGAGTTGCTTACTCTAAATAAGTTACAATGGTTTTAGAGTTGCTCTAGTATGGGTCATCTGTTTGGTCCTTGGATTCAGCCCTGTCTCTTCAGGCAAGCCTAAATCTAAACTATGCCAAATTGCTGGTGTCTGTTCAGTCTTTTTACATCTTTAGAGAATTCCGCTATTTTAGTTTGAAAGCACATCAGGCATCATACTAACATCACATATGGGAAGATTTTTCTTATTACCATTACTCCCCCCTGCCAAAATTGAAGACCCCATTCCTTAATTCTGGATTAGGCTTTCTAGGTCCTTGAAGAGAGGCTCAAATTATCTGTCTTCTTGAAGAGGGATCAGCAAACATTTTCTATAAAGGGCCAGATAGTAAATAGTTTTTGTCTTTGCAGGCCCTAGGATCGCTATCACAACCAGTCAACTCTGCCATAATAGCATGAGAACCATCATAGATAACGTATAAATGAGGGAACATAGCTGTATTCCAACAAAATTATACTCATGGTCACTGAAATTTGAATTTCATATAATTTTTAACATGTCAACAAAAGAGACTTTTTTTTTTATGTCCACCATTTAAAAAATGTAAAATCTCTGGATACATGACAAAGGAGCTTTTTCCTAACATGCCTTTGGGATTCTGCTACCATCTCCCTGAAGCCAGTCTCCCCATTTCAACGAGGCTGCAAGGGATTCGTTTTCTTTTCTTAATGGAAAGTATTTGTTTTTCACCTTTATTGAGGTATAATTGATGTATAACATTGTGTAATTTTAAGATGTGTAGCATGATTTGATACACACAAGTATTGCAAAATGATTACCATAATAAGATTAGTTAACACATCCATCACCTCACATACCAATACTTTTTCTGTTTGTAGTGAGAACTTTGCAAATCCATTTTCTTAGCAACTTTAAAGTATATAATATTATTAACTATAACTGCCAGGATATACATTACATCCCTAGAACTTATTCATCTTATAACTAGAAGTTTGTGTCCTTAGATCATCATCATCCATTTCCCCTTGACCTCCACCACCTGCCCCTGGCAACCACCAATCTACGCTGTGTTTCTAAGAGTTCAATTTTTTTTAAGATTTCACATGTAAGTGAGATATTACGGTATTTGTATTTCTCTCTCTGACTTAATTCACTTGGCCTAATGCCCACAAAGTCCATCCCTGTTTTTGCAAATAGCAAGATTTCCTCTTTTCTGTGACTGAGTAATAATCATATTCGTATATATACACACTGTAGTTTCTTTACCTCTTCATCCACTGACAGACAAAGGTTGCTTCCATATCTTGCCACTGTAAATAATGCTGCAATGAACACGGGGGTGCAGATATCTTTTTGAGTTAGTGTTTTCATTTCCTTCATATAAAAACCTAGAAGTGAAATTGCTGGATCATGTAGTAGTTCTATACAAAAATTTTTGATGCCCCTCCACACTGTTTTCCATAGTGGCTGCACCACATTCCCCCCAGTGGTGCAGGAGGGTTCTCTTTTCTCCACATCCTTGTCAGCACTTGATATTTGTTGTTTTTTGATAATAGCCATTCTAACAGATGTAAGGTGGCACCTCATTGTGCTTTTGATTTGCATTTCCCTGACATGTAGTGATGTTGAGCACCTTATCATGTACCTGCTAACCAACAGAAATAGAAAAATATCTAGGGGTGCCTGGGTGGCTCATTGGCTGGGTGGCTGCCTTCAGCTCAGGTCATGGTCCCGGAGTCCTGGGATCGAGTCCCACGTTGGGCTCCCAGCTCAGCAGGGAGCCTGCTTCTCCCTCTGACCCTCTTTCCTCTCATGCTGTCTCTCTCTCTCTCTCTCTCTCTCTCTCTCTCTCTTGCAAATAAATAAATAAATAAATAAATAAAATCTTTAAAAAAATATTTTAAAAAAAGAAAAATATCTATTCAGAGCATTTGCCAATTTTTCAATCGTTTATTTTCGTTTTGTTTTTTCTTTCTTTCTATGAGTTCCTTATATATTTCAGATACTGACCCTTATCAGATATATAATTTGCAAATATCTCCTCCCATTCTGTAGGTTACTTTTTTGTTGTTGTTGATTACTTGTGCTTCTGATATCATATCTAAAAATCACTGCCAAGACCAATGTCAAGGATCTTTTTCCCTACATTTTTTTTCCCTATCGTTCTTCTCCATGTGGATTTCCAGCCTTGTGACACCACTTATGAAGAACTATCTTTTTCCCATTGAGTATTCTTGGGTTCCTTGTCCATTATTAGTTGACCATATACATATGGGTTTACTTCTGGGCTCCTGATCCTGTTTCATTGGTCTGTCTGTTTTATGCCAGTACTGTACTGTTTTATTCACTATAACTTTGCAGTATAGTTTGAAATCAGGGAGTGTGATGTCTCTAGCTTTGTTTTTCATTTTCAAGTCTGCCTTTGCTATCCGGGGTTTTGTGGTTCCATATAAATTTTAGGATTTTTTTTATTTCTACAAAAAATGCCATTAGAATTTTGAAAGGGCTTACATTGGATCTGTAGATGGCTTTGGATAGTATGGGCATTTTAAAAGTACTAATTTTTCCACCCCGTGAACATGGGATGTATTTCCATTTATTTGCATCTTCTTCAATTACTTTCACCAGTGTCATCATTTTTAGTGTGCAAAATTTCACCTTCTTGATTAAGTTTATTCAAAAGCAAAAGTTTATTGTTTTTGATGCGATTGTGAATGTAATTGTTCATTTTTTTCAGATAGTATGTTGTTAGCATATAAAAATGCAACTAATATTTGTACATTGATTTTGTTTCCTGCAACTTTGCTGAATTGGCTTATGAATTCTAACACTTTTTTGGCAGTCTTTACGGTTTTCTGTGTATAAAACCAGGTCATCTGCAAACAGAGACAATTTTATTTCTTCCTTTCCAATCTGGATGCTTTATTTATTTTTATTGACTGATTTCTCTGGCTACAACTTCCAGTACTAAGTTGAATAAGAATGGTAAGAGTGAACATCCTTGTTTTTGTTCCTGATCTTAGGGGACCATTGATTGTGATGTTAGCTGTGGGCTTGTCATATATAGCTTATGTTATAGGTGTGTTCCTTCTATACCCAGTTTGTTGAGAGTTTTTATCATGAAATAATGTTGAATTTTGTCAAATGTTTCTCTGTATCAATTGAGATGGTCATATAGTTCTAATCTTTCATTCTGTTAATGTGACATATCACATTTATTAATTTGTGTATGTTGAACCATCCTTGGTGTGGAACCAAGGTAGGAACATGGTGTGTGGTCCTTTTAATGTGTTGTTGAATTTAGGAGCATTTTGTTGAGAATTTTTCATCTATATTCACCAGGACCTATAGTTTTCTTTACTTACAGTGTCCTTATCTGGCTTTGATATCAAGGTAACGTTGGCTTTATAAAATGAGTTTGGAAGACTTCCTGATGGAAGAAGTCTTGGCAGAAGTCAGGTTAGGTCAGAAGATCCAAGTTTACTTTGCTATAACAGATAGCTTCAAGAGGGTACAGTAATAGAGGAAAGATCAGTTAACACTCTGTTGTAAATAGAATTAACATTTAATTCGTCTTGTCTCCCAGACCATATAGACCCCAGGTTGTGTCACAAATAACATAGTTGCTCGTTTTAAAAAAGTTCTGTCTATAAAGCTAGAGAAATTCTATCCATGATATACAATGCCATATCTCTTTTTCTTTCTTCTATTTTACATCAATAAAATTACTACATTTTTCTCCTTTCTTTCAAATATTTGACTTTTTATTGACATGACCACAAATAGAGTTTGAATTCCTTACCCGGTGGGGGCGGGGGGGCTGCCTTGTCATCTCTTTGGGAGCAGTTTCTTAAAGCACATTCATAGACTAGCTCCCCTTCCCCAACTTCATCATCTGATGGGGAACACAGTTTTGTACACAGTACTCATCTGACTAGGTTCTTCAGATGAATAAAAATAAAAATATCACCATCAATAAGAGTGTTTTAAAATATTCTGACCCTTTATAGCATCAAAGTTAACGCTAGTTTATAGGATTTCACTGGGTCTTCACAAAGAGTGTGATCAATGACTATTGACATCCCACAGCACAATGGGTGTTAAATTATAGTGTACTTTTCTATGTGTCTGAAAGGATTTTATTTTACTCTTTATTTAATGAAGATTTTTTTTGGGGGGAAGCTAGTTCTGTTTCCCATTTTCCTCAGTGTTCAATAATTATCAAATATAAAAACTGTATACAAATTTGAGCACATTTGTTTTACACAGTCATTTCATTTTTGCTTTTATGCTAATCACCATCCAGAATCTCCACTGAGTGATGTTCTTTAGGATTAGCTGTTAAGACCTTGGAATTTCAGCTCGATATCGATTCCTCGTTGGATAAATGCTGTTCATACTTAAGAAAAAGGCCAATATTATTGCTAGTTAAGGAAAGGCTAGGAAGCCTGTTCTAATACTGACAATATGGATAATATGTTTGTAAGAGTTTGTAAATTCTATTTTAACAGTGTTATTAAATAAAGACTTGCTTGTCTTCTTCAGCTGCAGATCATAAAATGTATAATGATATTCACATTTTAAAATTTAACTGCTATTCTCAAGGTTAAGGCACATTTATGCTTATGTTATAAGAAGCTGGCTTTTAAAATGATTTTATGATTTGCAAAATAGTCGGCAGAGTTTAATAAAGAGCGATCAATTTTTATCTAGAAGTGACCCACACTTCCAGAGACAGTATTTGAAAAATCATTCCAGTTTGTTTTCTTTGATAAATCATTAGAGATTTCATTTGTTATCTTCATTTTAGGAAAGGATTTAAGATCATCTTGTACTTTGCTTCTTTTTCTCTCTTGGGTTGTTTTTCTTAAGGTCATTCTACAATTGAAATGAGTCTACAAAAAAGGGGAAAGGAAGTATTGCTGTCTTGTAAGGAACTCAGAGAGAAGAGATTGAAAGTTGTGTTTTGGGACTAGGAATAGACTCCACCCATTCATTCTGTACTTACTCTCTATTACCAGAGATAATTGAGAATTGACTGGACTTAAATGAATAATGAATATACACCAATGCATCTTTTAATATATAAATAAAAATGTTAGATTACTCTTAAGGAAGTAAAATCTTATTAAATTTGTGTTTTCTTAAAATATAAGCCCACCATGCTAGCCAAGTTAGTCTGAAATAAGTCAAATATCAAATAAGTACTATAAATAAAATAAAATGTGTGTGTGTGTGAGCGTGTGTAGAAGAGGAAGGAGGGAGAGAGACAGAGAGGGAGAGAGGGTGAAGGAAAAGGAGAAAATGCGTGAAAGTTAAATTTTTGCACTCTTAAGACATCAAGAAGTGATTCCCTCTGACTACTTTTAACCATTTTGATGGGGCTTTCTCTAAATGAACTGTTTCCAAATGTCTTAACCAGAATATACTGAGATATATACATAATGTAACCTTTTCCTAGGAATGCAGGGCCATCATTATAAATATCGCACAATGACGCTCTTGTAAGATACTGAAGAATGTCCAGATAGCTGCCCTTTATTTTAACTAAAGTCAGACAACCAGCTTTTTTGAAGAACTGTCTCCTTTTAATATTGTTTTTGGTCAGTGTTCTTCTTCTTTATCTTTTTAAAGATTTTATTTACTTATTTGAAAGAGAGAACACAAGCAGGGGGAGTGGCAGAGGCAGAGGGAGAAGCAGGCTCCCCGCTGATCAGGGAGCCCGATGCAGGACTTGATCCCAGGACCCTGGGATCATGGCCTGAGTGGAAGGTAGATGCCCAACCGACTGAGCCACCCAGGTGCCCAGTGTTCTTCTTTTCAATGCCTATAGGTTGACTCTCTAATTTTCTGTATCTAAACCACTACACCTTTCAAACCCATATAATGAAGTTTATTAAAAATATACACAAAGTTAAAGCAGTTGCTGAGAAAGAACTTAAAAATTTGTTGTGAGGGAGGGGCGCCTGGGTGGCTTAGTCGATAAGCGTCTGCCTTCGGCTCAGGTCATGGATCGAGCCCCGCATCGGGCTCCCTGCTCAGCGAGGAGCCTGCTTCTCCCTCTCCCACTCCCCCTGCTTGTGTTCCCTCTCTCGCTGTGTCTCTCTCTGTCAAATAAATAAATAAAATCTTAAAAAAAAAAAAGTTCTTGTGAGTGAAATGCATAGAATTTAGACTGGGAACTTTGAACCAGTTAAAACAATTCCTTCCCCTCCTTTCCCCATCCCCTTTCCTTTCTTTTTCCCTTGATCATAGTCCAAATTGCTGTACCATTGAATTCCATATATGAAATTCAGTGTAAATTTGGGGTGAGCTTGACAAAGGGAAAATTGCAATAAGGTGACACTAAAGACTGTTTATTTGATATATGCATATATAAAATAAGTGACTCTCGGTAAGAAACATATACCTGTGTATAAATGTACACATATAATAGCATATAATTGATGCGTAAATAGTATACATTTTTATTAAATAAAATTAATCATGATGAGAATGAGAATAAATGAAAGGTCCTGTTTCTCCACATCCTCATCAGCATTTGGTATTGTCAGTGTTTGAGATTTTCGCCATTCTCTTAGATATGTAGTGGTATATCACTGTTGTTTTAATTTGCAATTTTCTTTTTTTTTTAAAGATTTACTTATTTATTTGAGAGAGAGAGAATGTGAGCAGGTAGGGGGAGGAGGAAGGTAAGGGAGCGAGACAAGCAGCCTCCCCACTGAGCACAGCGATCATGACCTAAGCCTAAATCAAGAGTCAGTCACTCAACCAACTGAGCCACCGAGACGCCCCTGAAATTCTTTAAAGACATATAATGTGGAACATCTTTTTGTGTTTATTTGCAGTTTTGTACAGTTTATGTACAGTTATTACTGTACATCTTTGGTGAGGTGTCTGTGTTCAGGTTTTTTGCCCAGTTTTTCATTTGGTTATTCATTCTCTTATTGTTGAGTTTTAAGAGTTCTTCCTATGTTTTGGGTAACAGTCTCTTATCAGATTTGTCTTTTGCAAATATTTTCTCCCAGTCCGTGGCTAGACTCCTCATTTACTTGATGTTGTCTTTCACAGAGCACAAGTTTCTTGTTTTATTTATTTTTTTCATCTTAATGAAGTTCAGCTTATTAATTATTTTATTCATGGACCATGTTTTTGATGTTGTATCTAAAAAGTCACCGTTTTTATAGGCAAGTTCATTCGGTTTTCGGCTATCTTATCTTTTAGGACTACCGTAGTTCTGTGTTTTACATTTAGGTCTACATCCATTTTGAGTCAATTTTTGGGAAAGGTATAGGACTGTATCTAGATTCATCTTCTTGCATGTGGATGCTTAGTTGTCCCAGCACCATCTGGTGAAAAGACTATCTTTGCTCTATTTTTACTGCCTTTGCTCCTTTGTTGAAGACCAGATAATTACATTTATGTGGATTTCTGAACTTTGTATTCTGTTCCCACTGACCGATGTCTCCATTTTAAGACCACTCTGTCTTGATGAGTATCACTTTATAGTAAATCTTGAAGCTGGGTAGGGGCAGTCCTCCGAGTGTGTTTCTTCTCCTTCAATATTGTGTTGATTATTCTGGGTCTTTTGCCTTTCCACATAAGCTTGAGGATCAGTTTGTCAATATCCACAAATCACTTCCCGGGATTTTGATTGGGATTGTGTTGAATTGATAGATCCTATGATAGTAATCAGTTCATTCAACAAATATGTATTGTGTACCTGCTCTGTGCCAGTCTCCATTCCGGATGTTTAGGTTGCTCCTGTGAAGATAACAAAGATTTCTCTCCTCATGGTCCTTACATTCTTGTGGAGGTGACCCTAAAAACATAAACAAACAAATGCATACGTATGTGTGGTGGTATATGTGCATATATGCATATACATAACAAATAGGTAAAGTATCTGGACTACTATAAAGTATTAAGAGTGAGGAAAAGAATATGTACAACAGAGCAGAGTAAGTGAGATCAAAAGTACCAGTGGTTAGGGGAAGAGTGATTTGCAATTTTAAATATGAAAGCCAAATGAAACCTAAGTGAGAAAAAGGAATTTGAATAAGGACTTCAAGGAAGCGATAAAAAGAAGTGAGCATGTCAGTCAAATGGGTTCCGAGGGAGGGAAGGGCGCCAGGCACGCCTGGTGAGTTTAAGGACCCGCAAGACCGGGATATGCACAGTGGAATGGAAAGAAGGAATGTTGTAGAGACCAAAGGGGTAACAAGGGTTCAGATCCTGGATGTCCTGGAAGGTCGTCATTGGGATGCGGCTTTTGTGCTGAGTGATGTAGAGGCAGCCACAAGAGTGCGCAAAGACGTATTATCCGACATGTTTTCAAAGATTGGCTCTGGCTGCTGGGTTGAGGGTTGACAGTAAGGGGCAAGTGTAATTACAAAAGACTAGTTCGGAGGCTATTATAATAACAGGCAGCAGGTTACTGTAGCTCAGCGGAACAGTGGAAGTGTAGAATAGGTCAAAACCTGGATCTATTTTTAAGATAGAGCTACAGATTATTTCCTTATCGGCTACAGAAGGAGGAGCAAGAGGAAGAGGAGGAGAGAGAGAGAGAAAGAGAGAGAGAGAGGAGTCCAATATGACCACCAAAGGTTTGGGCTAGAGTCACTGAAAGTGTTGGAAGCGCTGTTGGCTGAGCTGGGAAAGACTGCAGAAGTAGATTTTATAGTTCAGGAGTTCTGTTTTGCACATATTTATTTGAAATTACCTAGTTAGGCAACCAAGTAAAAATGTTGAGTAGATAATTGCATATATGAATCTGAATTTCAGGAAGCAGGGGAGGGAAGGGGGGAGAGAGAGAGAGAGAGAGAGAGATCTGAACTGGAAATGTCAGCATGGGTCATGTCAGCATATCAATGGTACTAAAGCCTCAAGACTGGGGAGTTCCCCAAGGGTATGAGTCTAGAACGATAAAGAAAGAGGAAGGAGGACCGGGCCCTGGGATACTCCAAGATTGAAAGGTTGGGAGTAAAAATCAGTGAGGGAGCCTGAAGTGGAGTGGCCTGGGCATTAGGAAAAAATCATGAGAATATGGTATCCTCCTGAAAGAGGAAAATCTGTCAAGGAGAGGGAAGTGGTAAACTGTGTGGAACGCTGCAGATGGACTCAGCACAATGAAGACTGAAAACTGACCTTGGGATTTAGCAACGGGGTGATCTCTGGTCACCTTGACTAGACTGGTTTCTTGAAACGGCAAGAATGAAAGCTTGATTGCATTTAAGGAAGACAGAAGTAGAATATTTGGAGACATCAAGTCTAGGCAATCCTGTAAGGATTTTTCCTACAGAGAGAACATTAATTAATTAATTAATTAGTTAATTAAATTTAATTAAAAAGAGGCAGCTGCTAGCAGGGGAATCAAGATAGGACTTTTTGTTGTTGTTTCAATTTTTTTAAGACGGAAGAAATTACTACATCTTTAGGAAAATGGCCAAAAATAAGTGATTTGGTAATGTTGACAAAAGGGTAAAATTGCTGGTAGTAAAATATGATAACATATTTTGGGGGATTTGAAAGACCATGTCTAAAGAAATTTTTGATTACTAAGTGAAAAAGTAAGGTCTAGTCTGCAAATTCACCCTTTTCTTTTGCATCCCATTCAAAATTCTGATCCACTTAAGAATGATACATGTTAAATATTGATCTCTTATCTGATTAAAATAACTAATACTGAATGTGTATTAGGCTTAACATACCATCTAAAGTCAATTATATTTTTAAAGATTTGCAATAAAATGCATCTTTAATTACAAGTGGCATTTTTGACCACTTGCAACATCACTCATTCCATAGTTGGCTTTTCAGAAAGTAAAATAGGTTGAGTCAGCATTGTTATCCAAATCAAAAATGCCCCAAACTCAACCGCAGACCCAGGAGCCAGACACGACACTTTAAAATGAAAACACAGTTCCACACTTCTCCAGCACACTCATGGCTAATCTCATCCCACCCTAAGTGACATCGAGCAGATTCTCTCTAGAGTCCAAGACCACACACGAAAAAGTCTATGTAAGATCAAGGAATCAGACTTGAAAGAGAAGGCAGGTACTTTAAAATGAAGAACGTCCTAGCTTGGCTACAGGTATAGTCAGGTAGATTAAGGAGGCTTCTCACTGAGCTCTCTTTCAGGGAAGCAAAACATTTTCAACCCGAAAGTATATTTGTCCTAAAATAAAGTTATATTCTTGCTTTGCCCATGAAAATCGGTTGGCTGAGCCTGCACCTTGAGCACACATATAAAATGGCCGCCTTTTTTTTTTCTTTCATCTGAAATCACTTTGTTTTACCGTCCATGGACGAAATTAGCCATTGAGTTGAATCTCCAAAAAGAATCCCAGACAAGACTTTGCCTGGTCGACCATGACCATGACCCATAAAGTCTGATCAAAAACTCTACCTATAGACTCGACACCCCTGGGCACAGGGGGAGGCCCAAGAATTAATCACTCCCATCACGTTGTCCACACAGACACTTCTAAAGAGACCTTTCCTGGGCAGGATAGAGCTAGCATACCGCATTTCATACTACCACAAATCACCAATCCCTTTTTACAAAGGGTGCCTTTCTCAAACAAGGCACAGCATATGTACATTTAAGTGCATATGTGGTAATAAACACATGTTAATGAAATCAGTGCGAGTGAACTTATTGGTAGGATACCACATACTGCACTTATGCATAAAATCATATGAAAAATCAGGGACTTTCCATGTACATGATTAAATAAAAATGACTTCAAAAATACCCATGTGAGCTGCCTTTCTGTTTCTTAAGAATGTGTGCCTAAAGGGTTAATATTATATACAAGGTAGACATTTAATGGATAAATTTAAAAGCAGCTAAGAACATAGCATCCTGTGTATAACTTTCATAATTGTGCGTTCCTCCAGAGATAATGGATATCATTATCAGCGGCGCCTGTCCTAGGAAACTTGGCAAGGTTATGATTGTTTGTTACAGCTTTGGTTATATTAACATACACATTAATATTTATAAATATTTGATGTCATGTTAATTTTTCATATAAGATGATTTATGTAATGTTGCTGTGCCCTGTTAGAGGGCATTTGCAATATGCTTCAAAAGGGAACTGAATTGATGCATGTTCTTTAAGGGAACTTGCCTGTATATCACTGTTCTTACAATGCGTTATTCTGAACAAAAGTGTTTCAAAATAAATTATGTGAATTGTGGATTTACTCCATTAACATTTTAAATAAAACATAAAGGAAAAGATCATGCTGAAACTATTCGCTGCATTTTAAAAAGGAGCTCTGTTCTCCAGAAGCAGGACAAAGTTTACTGAAATACTCTTTTTCAAAAACGAAGTCATCAAGTAAGCAGGGCTTTTGAAATTTAGTTTTAAATATTACATAGTCTATATGGCATGCAAACTAGAACATTCAGTAAAGGATATTAACTTAGGAAGGGAAAAAAAGCATACAATACTCTTTCTTTTCTTAGTTTTCTTTTGCTAAAGTATATCTTACTGTGACCAAATTTGAATAGTAAGAAAATTGAATATAAATTAGGCAGGATATGTAGAATAAATAAACCAGCTATAAGTTATTAAATGAATATTTGCCCTCAGTGAAAAAAATTAATTTGTTTTTAGAAAGTTTAGGCAGCTTTAAGCAGAAAGTTAAGCTTATGTATATTACAGTGACTTGAAACCAATAATATGTAGTATGAAGAATTATAGGTTTACTTAGTATTACAGTAATGTTTCATAATATAGTTCATCAGGCCACATTACCAAGTGGTATTATTAATAATGCTTTAATTATTTTTTTCATTTAGGTCAAAAGTGCCATTGAATAAAATCTGTAGAAAAATTCTCAAAAGCCCTATTTTATATGATAATTCATTTCCCTATTATATGATTGTTACTGTTTATTGTTTTTCTTCTATGTAGACGTTTTTCAGGACCAACTATCGTTATGCCATTAGCAGGAGAGCCATTAATAAAATTTGCGTTTTGATGTACTTTTATCTTTTCAAACATCTTTAAATATCCCTTTGTTTCTTTCTGCCTGTTGAGATTCAAGTTTTCTTTAATGAGAACAATTCAACATGAACTTATTTCTCTCCTTCTGTATATCCAAAATGAGACATTAACCTGTGGTATAACAATAAGAATCTATTTAGTAAATTTCAGAATTTTGGAAATCTTGATGTAAAGTATATATATATATATATATATATGCCTTGAATCGACCATTCTTCTAAATTTATCATCAAGTAGTAATAGTTACTTTTCAATTCATCTCTCACACTATTTTAAACTTTGAAAAACTGATAAGATCAACTTGAGAAATTAGCTTTGATTTGACATTATAAAATTTATTAGCTCTTACTATCCAGTTCACAAAAGTAACAATTAATTTGAATTAAGTGTAATGACTTTTTCCCTCATATTTTCATACACAAATTAACTCTGTCATCACAATTATTCACATTACAAAAAAATTGCAACAGGTCACGAGGGAGGAAAATGCTTTAATTTGAGGTTACCCAGAAAGATCTGTGACAACAAAGCAGGTGGAAAAGATGAGAATACGGGTTATATTCCCAGGTGACAGACAGCTAACATTCCACAAAGTATATAACTATCAGTCATTTTGAATTCACATAATAAATACCATGTGAAAAAAAAGGTTGCTAAGGTAAATAGTCAAACAAAGTAGTGAGCAGTGGATATATTTTGTTAAGCATAAATAATTTGAGCTTAGGACATTTATGTTACAAATGTGGAAATCCACTTATATTCCATAATGTGTAATACAAAGAAAAGGCAAACATGGACGTAAGTATTTTTAGAGCACCACAAATCTGTATTGTCAAATATTTATCATAATTCACTTCAGAATTCTTGCTTCCTGAGTGAAAGAGAATCAAAATTTAAGAAGTACAATATTGTGTGTGATCAAAAGATTCCAAAAGAGAGTAATTGAAATTATCAAACACATCAGCAGAACCACCTTGTTTGAAAGAGTATAATACATCATCCATTAGGAAAAACCCAGAAATTAAAAACTGTAGGTATAAAAGAATAGATGACTGGAAAAGGGTAATCAATGAGTGGATCCCACATAAATGTTAGTATTTTACTTCATATTTGCTGGAAAAAAAAAAAGCTTTGTAACAATTGAGATTTACAAAGAAATCAGATTGACAATTTTCTATGTTGCATTGATTCTTTTATACACGTAAATATATATTAAGAAAATCCTAAAGATTCTCAATTGTAGCATTTTTAAAGCATCTTCCTTAAGAGATTATATGCTGCCAAGAGACTGGGCTAGCTTAGTTTATTTAAAAACAAAGGTTAACTATAAACCTGTTCCAGAAATGTAGATATAAACATATTATCTATCTATCTACCTATCAATCTATCAATCTATCTATCATCTATCTATGCTGACACAAAGATAGATACACACACAAATATGCATATTTGTGGGTATCTCCAAATATTCAAATTTATATTGAGTTAGCTACTATTGGTCCTATGGTAAAATTTCTAACCTAGTCATAATATTTCAAGGAAATAAAACCATAACCAGAATAGTTCACCACTGCAATTAGATTGTATTGTTTTTCTAAGTTTAAACAAATAAACGTTTTTCTTAAATATACTTCAAAAAGAGAGAGAGGTCTGAGAAATCATACTTACAAAAATAATGTACAATTTGATCAGAATCCCGATTTTTGTATTTAGGGACAAGTTAGTTATCAAAATTAAAGAAACGATGGCACTTCTAGATAAAGATTTAACTGACTTAAAATACTAAGCTGCAAGGCAGTGTTTTTAAATAAACATGAAAAAAATTCCTTTACTGGTATTCTCACCAAAATTTGATATCAAAAAAGATAACCCATAGCAGATCAATACCCGTAAGATTAAATGGATCAAAGTCACATACGTACAAATCACAGTTCTTTTTCTAACTGATTAATACTCAGCCACACAGTGTTAACTGTCACCAAAATGCCGTATCAGGTGTTTGAGTAATAGTGTAATAAATTAAGGCTTCATATGAAATGCTATGTCGGCCACTTTTTGAGAAGTGTACTTCCCTAGTCCAAGATACTAAACTCACTCAGGTGGCACATTTTCATCACTAATTAAAAGAAGTTGTGGAATGAGCATGGAGGGCTTAACATAATATATCATTACAGGAAGAGAGAACAAGTTTATCAATCCTGTATGCTTTGTTTTGCACCTTTAGATCTGCGCAGATGGCATTAAATAAATGTTTAAGATTAAGACAAACCTAAAAGATAGTAGCATCACTTTGCACAAATTATTATATTTACCCTATGACTAAAATATTTTATTTTGGTTTTTGCTACATGAGTTGAATGAAAGAAAAATTGCTTAGTAAATGAAAGATGTTAATAACAAACCCTAACCCTATAAAACTTAAAATTGCTATTTCATTTGATTCTCATGATATCTTATGACATAAGCAGATGTAGAGAGGACTTTCTGTTACTTCTTGTGTGGTAAATTGAACCCCAGGATGAAATGACATTGTTATTTGACAAACAGTTCAGTCAGTTGGTGATGATAGTGATCATTGGTGTATCGAGGGGATTTTTGGCCATGATCATCCTCATAAACTAGTCTAACCCTTTAACCAGTTCCCTATTACATGAATGTGTTAACATAAATGTAAATCTAAAGGTGGTGGGGGTTGAGGGAGTGAAGAGCAGACAGAGGAATTATTTTTCTACCGTTTAACTCTGAACATACAGCATGCCCGTCACATGTAAAACTAATGTGCCCAGTACAATCATATAATAGTTTATCGGTAATTACAGATCACAACAAAATATGTTTATCTGTACTAATATGCATCCATTATAAAGATAATCAAAATTAATAAAGATCAGGCCATGGTTCACCTCTCTTCCAATTTATGTTTGTTCTTTTACTAAGTCCTTTCTAAAATAACTTTCCCATCATCAGATATTATATCCATAAAAAAGCAAAGATAATGTGTTTATTTTCTACTCCAGTTTCAGTTGTTTATACTAAATTCTGCCTTGAGGAAGAGCTATGGGTAATAATTTTAGGGTTAATCTGTTACTACATGATTAAATATAAAAGGAAACCATTCAAAAGTCACAAGAATGAATACTAACAGAATGCACAAGGGGTCAATAAGGATGTGTCTTTTTTTTTCCACTGTGATCTATTGCTATTCAGAACAATTGATTAGACAGGTTCATTATTGTTTTGCAACCACATATAAACCATTATTATCCACATTTACTCCCTAAGGTGTTCTCATGGACAGTTTTTCAGTGATTTGTAATTTCAAGGAGCAGCAAGCTTACAATTCACTCTGCTTAACTTTCCTGTCCTTTAAAGAGGATTACCAACTTCTGCAAGTTAAAAGCCATTGGAACAGCAACAGCCTTCCTGAAAATGTATCAGAGTCACAAATGTTTATCATCCCAAAACTATATCGATTCCTTAAAACAGTGATTTAACTCTATCTTGCATAGATTATTAAAGAGAGAACCATCATTCTGGAACTGAAAGCTTTTGCAGGTTTCACCTTAAACCATCATTTTCAAATATGTGCTGATGGTTGCAGTAATTTTGTCTAGAGAAATGGGGGAATTGTGAAATATATTCTATTTGGGGCAATTTTATTTTAAATCTGTATAATATATAAAATATGGAAAGATGAATAATCTTGCTGTGGAACAAGACCTAAAGATTTGTCAAGTTCAGTTTTTCACATTGTAAAATAACTAACTTTTCTCAAAAACAGACTCAAGTAGCAAAAAGATATCACCTTTGTGAAATTCTCATTAGGGTCATGTTGAGTTTCTTTTTAAGAGGTAATTCTCTTTCATTAAGCTCAAGTTTCTATTTCTGTTGGTATATGATTTTATATATGTGTATAAAAGGTAAACTAACTGGGGCACTTGGGTACTCACCTTGTTGAGCATCTGGCTCTTGATCTCAGGGTCATGATCTCAAGCCCCACACTGGGCATGGGGCCTACTTAAAAAAAATAAAATAAAAGGTCAACTAACTTATGATCAGAACTGATTCTATTTCTATTTCTGATAAAGAGGAAGTGTATATCATTATTAAGTGTTTGGGGTCTGGAATCAAGCTTATTAGTCCTGGCTCTTCTACTTACATTGGACAAATTGCTTACTACTCAATTTACTCATCTTTAAAATGGGGAAATAATAGGAACTAGTTTTGAAGTTACTATGAGGATTATGTGAGATAATGCATCTTACATGCTCAGCACATTGTCTGAATGCATGCAGGCACAGTGAGTCAGGGGTAGTCAGAGAAGAGAGAGGAGCAGGTATACTAGCAATAATTGTAGTAAAGACAACATAAAAAGACTTATTTTTAATGTTTTCCCCACTATCTGCAATAAGGACTTTAAATTTGTAATGTAAGGGAAAACAACATCACATCCTTCATATATTAATAGCACTTCGTTAAAAGTCACATCCTTCAGAGAAGGAAGTGATGTTGGCAGGGTAGAAATAATGATATACATTAAAACTTAAAGACTTTCAATGTGAGCAATACTTCTGAAAACTATCCTAGAAATAGTGTGGGATGCTGACCTTTAAATGCATAGCTTCCAAATGAAGCTCTTAAGATCCCCCCCCCGCCCCAGTTTCGTTGAGAAATAATCAACATATATATCACTGTGTGACTTTAAGGTATACGGCATGGTTTGATTTGATCTGCATATGTTATGAAATGATTAACACAATATGTTTAGCCAACATTCATCTTTGCATATAGATACAAGAGAAAGAAAAAAAAGGAAAAAAGGAATTTTTTCCCTCGTGATGAGAACTCTTATGAATTACTCTAACTTTCCTATATATACGACATACAGTGTTAGTTATAGTCAACATGTTGTACATTCCATCCTAGTACTTATTTATCTTACAACTGGAAGTTTGGACCTTTCGACCCACTTCCTCCGATGTTGGGCACATAAATATTTACAATTCTTATCTCTCCTTGATATCACTTATTAAACATTACATAATGACCTTCTTCGTCTCTTTTTACCACTTTTCGCTTAAAGTCTATTTTGTCAGATATAAGTATGGCTACCCCAGCTTTTTTTTGGTTACCATTTGCTTGACGTGCCTTTTTCTAACTTCTTTACGGTCAGTCTACATGTCTTTAAGACTAAAGTATCTTGTAGATAGCATGTCGTTGGATTTTTTTTTAATCTATTTAGCTATTCTGTGTCTCTGAATTATAGAATTTAATCCATTTATGGTTAAAGAAATTACTTACTATTGCCATTTTGTTAATTGTTTTCTGGTTGTTTTGTAGATTTGTTGTTCCCTATTTCTTATCCTGCTTTGACTTCTTTATTGTGGTTTTTTGTTTGTGTGTTTGTTTGTTTTTTGTATAGTAACTACAAGATTTTCCCTTGTGGTTACCATGAGGCTACATAAAATATTTTGAACTTATAACAGCTTACTTTAACTGATAGCAACTTTACTACAACAGAAATTGTAAATTTCATACTTTTACTTCTCCCTGTCACATTTTAGCTTATTACTGTTTCAATTTTAGGTTATTACTGTTTTATACTGTGTAACTAATAACAGATTATAGTAATTACAATTATTTTATTACATTCTTTTTTTAACTTTAAAGCTAGAGTAGCAAATGATTTATGCACCACTGTTACTATATTGTATATATATATATATAGTAACATATATATATATGTTACTATATTGTGTTACTATATTGCACAATCTATTATGACTATATGTTTATCAATACCCAGGAGATTTACACTACTTTTTTGTGGTTCTATGATGTTAATTAAAGCATTCTTTTACTTCCACCCAAAGAATTCTCTTTAGCATATCCTGTAAGGCAGGTCTGATATTGAACTCCCTCAGCTTTTGTTTGTTTGGGAAAGTCTTTATCCCTCCTTTGTTTCTGAAGGACAACTATGCCAGGTATAGGATTCTTGGTTGACAGTTACTTTCTTCCAGTACTTTGAATATATCATCCCATTCTCTCCTAGGCTGAAAAGTTTCTCCTTAGAAATCCACCGGTAGCCTTCTAGGGGCTCCCTTGTATGTAACTTCTCTCTTTTCTTTTGCTGCTCTTAAAATTCTTTCTTTGTCTTTGATCTTTGGCAATTTAATTATAATATGTCTCAGTGTAGCCCTATTTGGGTTCAACCTATTTGGGGTCTTTTGGGCCTCATGGGTCTGGATGTCCCTTTCTCTCCCCAGGTTCAAGAAATTCTCAGCCATTATTGCTTTAAATATGCTTTCTATCCCTTTCTCTTCTTCCTCTGGAATTCCCATCATGTGAATATTGTTTCTTTTCATTGTGCCCCATAATCCATGGGCTTTCTTCACTCTTTTTCATTCTTTTCTATTTCTGTTCCTCTGATTGAGTAATTTCTAATGCCCTATCCTCCAAGTCACTGATCCTTCTGCATGGTTGAGTCTACCTTTAAAACTCACTGTTGAATTTCTCAGCTCAGTTATTATATTTTTCAACTTTAAGATTCCTCTGTGTGTGTGTGTGTGTGTGTGTGTGTGTGTGTGTGTGTTTTGGATGGTTGCTATTTCCTTGTTGAACTTCTCATTTTGTTTATACATTGTTTTCCTAATTTCATTCAGTTGTCTCTCTGTGTTTTCTTGTAATGCACTAAATTTCTTTGAAAGGATTATTCCGAATTCTTTGCCTGACAGTTTACAGATCTCCATTTCTTTAGGGTCATTATTGGAGCTTTATTAGCTTCCTTTGGTGGTGTCATATTTACCTGATTTTTTTCATGATACTCAATTCCTTACATTGGTTATCTGTGCATTTGAGTAATGGGGCTCCTCTTCCAGATTTTATAGGTTTTCTTTGACAGAAATGGTCCTTCACCAGGCAGCCTACTTTTAAATTCTAGGTGTCTCTACCGTTAATATCCTTGGGCCAATGGGGCCTGCTATTATGGTCTGTTTTGGGGCAAGGAGCTGTTCGAACCCTGAGGATGGGGATATGGCAGTGTGCCACTGGCTGAGAAGAGTTGGATAGGACTGTTAGCTTGGTTCCCTACCCAAATGAGGCTGAAGAATGGACTCCATGGTTTCCTGGATTCTCTGGTCATGCTTATTAGATGGGCTTAGCCTTACTCCTCTGCCTCCATGCTCTAGAATTTACTCAGTGATGTCTTGTTCTTGAATAGTTGTTAGTTGTTCTTCTTGTGAGGGAGAGTGAAGTCAGGAACAACGTTGTTGCCATCGGGATGACATTGTTCTCCTAGCTTTTACTTAAAAAAAATAAATTTCATATATATATATTTTTTAGTTTCTCATAAAAGCTACACATGTTGAGTCAGTGCCTATACCATCTCACACAAAGAATTGTTTAATTTCCAGTAATAAATAGAACTAATACATATTTAAAGTTTCATTCAAAATCTATATAAGTTTGGTCTCATACATATGCTATTGAACAATATAGTCAGCAAAAATTTGTACCCAATAATCCAACTACAGAAGAGAATTGAAAATTCTATTTGAATTTACAACTTATTGATTTTGCTACTCTTAGAAAGAATGATTCAAGATCTAATTTTGAAGTGTCACTGAATTTTCAGCTGGAATTTCTTCAGACAGATGTTCTCACCCTCTTAATATTGTGAATTTTGGTTTCTTCCTTAAATGGAAATGTGTCACTTTTGAAAATAATTCGACTACATTTATTTGCAACAACCTCTCTTTAATAGGCTTATGATAAAAACTGAAATATCTATTTGCTTTATGCAAAATATTGAGCCCTGGGCAATATTTCTCAAAGTTCCCTGCAAATAGGAATACTCTGGAAGCCTTGTTAAAATTGCTAATTTAGTGGTTGCATCCTTGGAGATTCTGATTCCATAGAGCTGAGGCAGGACCCAGGAATGTACATGTTATTAAGAACTCTCAAGTGATTCTGATATAGGTGGTCTAGAGGTCGCAATTAGAACACTGTTGATCTAGGGCTACTGTAGATTTTGTCACCCTGTTTATTATCAAGATAATCTTTGCATTTTAATATAGAACCTCTTTATTATCAAAATCTCCTTCAGAGTATAATAAAGGTTGATTTCTAATAAGTTTGAAAATAAATATTACTCATACAATGGCCTGATTTAAATGTAGCTTCTAAGTAACACTATAAACTCTTGAGGGAAGTTTCCAGGACTCATCCGTGTAAATAGACCAAAGGTGAATGCAGAACTCCATTAACCAGAACTCTAACCTACGAATTTCACACACACTCTCTCTACCTTTCAGCATCCTTGTGGTTTATCTTCAGTTTAAGCTGGTTCTCCCTTCTTTCTCCCCTAACTCAGATTCTCTCTCTGCCAATTTCTTCCCTCTTTATAGACTCTTAGCTCATAATCTTCTCATGGCCTACTTTTTTTTTTTTTTCTCTCCTAGATATCTTATCCAAGGATAAAAGAGGGGAAGGTACATCCTGGCCTTTCATAGATTTTGTGGATTAAAAGTGGTGGATTTGGAGGCAAGGGCTAGGAAAAAAAAGTGTTAGGTAAACAGAGAGAACTTTGGATGGTTCCAATGGCCAGCCCGGATTCCTCCCAGTCTGCTTGAGAAATGCCTGGCTTCTTACATTTTTCCCTAAACCAAACAAAACCCAGAGTTACATCTTCCTCAGGGAGACGAAAACTCAGATCAGATGGCCTGTCAGAACTTGCTTATTCCAATCTGAGTCCTGTAGCCATTTCATGGCCTTAATCTACAATTCTCCTCTTAGGGATTTATCATACCACTGAGCAAACCAGGGTTTGCTGTCTTAATGTCGTGTAAGGCAAGTACACTGAAGTTTCAGCCAGAAGAATACCTAAAGTATTGTTAGAAATACCTTTCCGTGCCCCACTGGGGAAGCTTGTACTCTGAAAGGAATGTTATCTCGGGTGTCATCTTTAAAACAAACATACAAACAAATCAACAATTCCACCACCCATGAAAATGATGGCTTCGCCTTCCAGACACAAACTCATGTGAGTTTGATCTAATTTACTTGTGAAATCTGGGTTTATGAATGATCCAGTTTCAGTCTCTTGGAGAAATCAGTTCTGAGTCAAACACAGACTTGGAGTGAAAACAAAGAAGACACAAAATACCAAAATCCTGTGTGTATTTAAATTTTCTAAAGTCTTAAGGAAGGAATCGGTGATATAAACAGCTTTTCCTTCTTGGAATTTTCAGACAGAAATGGGACTTCTGAAATCAGTCACACACACACACACACACACACACACACACACACACACACACACCCATAGGCAAAATGTGAGACTCACCTCTCTGCTTACATGTCTTTAGCTGATATTTCACAGACAAGAAGTTTTGTGAGGCTGAACCCTAAGTGATCTGTTAATGATTTGGGATTTTAAACCATGCCCTCTGAAAGCTGGTTCTTGTAATCAAGTTTGACATGAAAATAGTACTGTCATTAAATTCAAGGAAATGCCATAGTTTAATGCTTAATCACATTACATTTAAGATAATTTGTATGTCATGAAGCTGTATTTTGGAAACATGAATGCGAACTTTACTACTGAGCAGACCATATATCTACCTAGACTTTTAGCCTCAGAGCACTTCGCTATTGGGTTGTAGTTGCAGGAAGTTGGTATGGAAAAAAATACCTATTTATTAATTATACTTAAATGCTTTGGAGAATACATACATGTAATTAAAATGCCAATGATGACAAATAATAGTACCATGATTAATTTCTTGCAGAGCCAGTGTCTTTCTTCCAGGGGAAAATTCTTGCCCCTTCACCTGTCTGATGAATTCCCAGGAGTATTCCTGGCCTCCGATTTGAAGCCTTTGAAGGTTGTTCTTTTTTTCAAGCAGTTCTGATTGTTTGTCTTACACATTTTTGTGTGTAGATGTTGTCTGGATGATGGAAGGTAGGGATTAAGTTGGGTTTCTTACAGGGTCAATTTACAGGGTAAATTCAGAAAGGACTGAGCAGAGATTTACATTTTCAAGCTAAATCATTAAAATTATGGTGAGCAATGCATCTTAGGAGGATATTAACATACACCTAATAGGTCACCCACACCCAGAGCAGAGTTTTAGTACTTCTTAGTAATTCCACTTACTTGACATAAATGGTTTTGTCTGATTGCTCTAACCTATCATGATACCTTGAACAAAACAACTGATGTCATTCAATAAGAAGTTAGGATCCATTAAAGAGAAGCCCATTATAACATTTTATACAATCTACAATGCAAATGAGAACACTGTTTAAACATAAAAATAGGATGGAAAACCTGAAGGAGGTTTTCCTAAGTATTTTCTAAATAAAAAAAAAAAACTAGTCTTTACTCCTAAGATTTTAAAAATATTCTTCACAATATCAACCCCAAATTGTGGAATACGTCTTTATCTTCCCAATCTAAGGATTCAAACTTCTTATAGTGCATAGAAAGATCTTCCAGTAAGAACTCCCCCCTCTACACACAACGTTGTGTTAAACTTCATCCAATTGTTCAGCTAATTCTTATGCTTCTCCAATTTTACTGGATATGATGTTTTTATTGGGGTTCAGGGAAGCATGGCTAATGACATCAGCAAGCTTTATAATTTCTCACTACCAGTTTTCTACACAACTTACACTTTTGTCGCTCAAACTGCACCAAATTGCTCCAACAATTAATCCTAAAGTGCAGGAGCGGGGGGACTTTTAAATGGACCCCTTCTTGGGATTTTGTGTTAAAAACAGGCAAGTTCCCATGAGTGAAGGGGGGAAAGTGAGCTTCTCCAGCCCCTGCTCTCCCCCAGGTCTCACTCTTCTCTGCCACCCCCCAAAAGGAATGCATTACATTTCTCTTCTTGTCCTTTAAATGAATAGCATAGTTTGGGTGAAATTATCGGGCAATTGCATGCCTTTTATGCAGATAATGCTATTTGATGAAAGCGGTGTTTTGATCTGCTAAGGATAATACAGATCCAGGGTTGGATTCATTGGTGAGAGTAAAGCTGTCTTCTGTGATAACTTCATCTCAGCATGAGGTCAGACGGGGAAAACTGGAATGGGGGATTAAAAAATGACACAGTCGGAGCAGTATTCAGTTCCCTGCTGTGCTCCTGGCTGCACACTATAGCTTATGTTTCTGATCTGTTATGGTATTGTCTGCCTTTCTCTCTCGGAGCAGAAAGAGATTGCTTAAAACTTTTCTTTTTTCAGCTAGAGGGATTAGTTCTGTGCAGCTTTTTTAATTAAAGAAACTGTATCTTTTTCAAGGCAATTTAAAGCTGCAAGGGAAGGACCATCAACATCCATAACTCAGTACTATTATCTGTAACAAAGTGTGAGCTCTAAATTTGATATTCAAAAATAGGAGAAGGAAGCTCTAGAATTCTGTTGTGTCTTGAACCTTCCGTGATTGTGCGGATCCCTAAATGAGGCATAGCAAATAAATTATTTTGTATAAGTCCTGAATATGTTTCCATAAGTAGCAACTTCTAGCCGCTTTGCTTTTTAGCGTAGCTGAGCTTGCTTAATTAAATCTTCATGATGATAGCGAAGTGCACTTGAAAATTGTGTAAGAGGAAATAGGTTTGACTATATATCTTTTTCTTTACCCAGAGATCATTTTTAAACATTTCCATTCTACTGAAAGTGATAACAGTAGAAAATGTCTGCTTAATAAGGGCAATTTGCATTTAAACAGTGCAAAGTACAACATTATGGTACTTTATCACAAAGAACCTCCGCGTTTGTGATAAGTGGGCATCATCTTTATTAATCTGAGGGGAGCACGGATTGGATCTATCCAAAGTGATGATGAATTTGTCAGGACGTATACATTTGAGTTGAATTTATAGCTCAATTTAACCCAGGTTAATGTCGAAAATCCTCAAATGTTTCAAATAAGGCCCATATGGTTATCACTTTACAAAGCATACAGGCTCTGTGCTTTGGTTGCTACATACACATCTCCAACTAAATTCCATGCCAGATCAATTAGAAACAGTCCTCCTGAGCAGAGAGGAACAAACAGAGATTGTTTCCCCAATACCAGCTGAACCCTTGTCTTGAAGAAATGAAAAGCAGTCATCTTAGGCTCTACACTTCTTCCCATTAAAAGTCCAGAGGAGTTCGGTAAACAATAAGGGTGTCATAGTATCATATTTAGTAGAACGTACTTAGAGCATCTGCATTTGATCAGTGCTTACTACCAATTTTTCCAAATTTCCGTATATGCTACGTCTTACTGAAAAAGAGGAACACAAAATCTGATCTGTTTGCTTTTCCCCATTATTTTTGTCTTTACTTCAAACTGTGTGTCTGAGAAGTCAACCAAGTTCAGAGGTGAATTGATGTGGCTTGATATCATAACTAGAATTTTTAAATGATGTGCCCTTAAAAAATGGATGGGCGGAAAAGTGGAAAGTGTACTTAATAAGTATATTCTTGAAGTCAATTTTATTTATGACCTATCCTTTAAAAAAAAAGTCGTAATGACTGAATAGGGTGAAAATATTTTATTCATGCATTCACTCATTCATTCAACAACCACTTAATGAACATCTTCTGTATGGCAGCCCTTTGTGCTGGACCCTGGGATTTTAAAGAGGTATTGCAAAAGGCCCATTTAATAAAATAGTGCCATCGTTTATTACATGCAGAAAATACTATGGAAGCCCTTCCAAGGGCCTAATGGGTGCTCTAATAAATAGGACTTCTAGAGGCTGAGAGTCCAGGACGTCCCAGACTCAGGAGTCGGCAAAGGGAGGACCGAGTAGGATACTCCTGGGAAATGAGAAGATGCTCAGTGGGTCTGCAGCTGAACGTAGTCACTTGATGCCTAGGTTTTCATCTATGTCTACAAGTTAACTTATAGACTGGATCCCGAAACATCTAAAGGACATCATATTCTTAACAAAATTGTGCTCTGTCATGAATTTATAAACCTCGCGCGGCTAGCATCTACCTTAAATACACCATACACTGTATACACTGTATACCGTAAATATGGTATATATACTGCTTATCAAAAAGCTTTCTATAGAAAACATGACAGATTTTAAAGGGCACTCCATGGTAACTATTAATTTTAAAGGTTTTTTATCTTCCAGTGGGGGAAAACGTGGCATGCTTTTAAACACGTATGTGGACTGAAACCAAAATTGAAAGTGCCACGTGTGGAAAGATGCTTCTGTGTTCAAAACCCTTTGAGGAACTGGGTTTTCTATGTGACTGAAGCAAAACCAAGTCAGCAGCTGGGTTGGGCTCCACGCATGCCTTTTCACCAGAGATCAGAGCCACGCGGGGGCTCCGTTTCCGCGGTGGAACACAAACCAATGTACTGGAAAAGCTGGGGCGCATTTAAAGGTTGGTTTGTCTGATTACCAGTTCACTGGGTAGCTCCAAAATGCATGTGCACTGAGAGAGGCCTGTCTTGCTTTAATGAAGGTAATGAAAGCCTATTTTCCACCGCCAACAGTCATTTAATTTTATGACTTGATCAGTGATCAAATCAGAATATTTGTTTTGTTTTACAATTTCCCTCAACCTAACGGCCAAGGAAAATAAGTTGCTTATTTTCCCAGGAGAAGAAACAATGGAACACCTGACAGTAACTTTAGAGCTACTTGAGAGGCTTCTGTGTTAAAGTTAAGTTCTAGGGCTGTACATTGTTCTAGGTTAGTGGTCTGCTACCTACAAAGTGATTTGTTTAACCAGTACCCTGCAAGTGCCTAGGACTCACCTTCTTCTCCTGACTGCCGGCCTTCAGGCTGTTTTAAGCTGCTCATCACTTACTGTTCTCAATTGAGACATAACCTCCTTTTGGAAGTCTATAGATTATTGGCTTGCCTGATCTTGTCAAAGGGTCAGCGGGAAGGTCTAAGCGTCCCCACTATGGCTCCTTCAGTCATTTCCTGCCTTCCTTGTCAGTGCCTAGAACCCTTCAGGCAGGAGAGGTTGCAGCCGGATTTGAGCCCTACAGTCAGGCCATTCTTGCCTCAGTTTGCTAAAGCCGATGTAGTAAGTCCAAAGAATGCCCATGAAGTGGAGAGGTGCCCAGGAGCCTCCGTGGAGAGCCTCCTACCTGCCTGACCCCGTGCCCTCTTCTGCACGCCTGAAAGCCCCGCCTGTCAAAGGAGGATGTAGCCTTGGAGCCCGGCTGCGCCCCACGGGAGGGAGGCCCAAACGGCGGCGTCAGGCTCGACCTGGAGAAAACCGACAGTCCCCAAAACATCAGCCTCCAGGGAAGGCTTCCGTGATCCTGACTAACATGGATAGGCATCCCCTTCCAGTGGGGAGCGACCCTTGCCTGAGGTGGGGAGTTGATGGCGCGACAGGACACCGCTGTGGGCGCAGCCTCCGCAGCGGGGCAAAGCGCCGGTCCCTTTCCCACCCCACCTCAGTCCTGAGGGCATGGTCAGTTCCTGATACCAAAGTGGTTCGGTCCATTATTTTCCTCCCCAAGCATCCTGCAGAAGTTTGCAAGGGCCACAGGCATGCATTTCCAGGGGTGGAGGTGGGGGCTGCAAGGGGAGCTCGGCAACATTTTGTTGTTGTTGTTCCGGAGAGCCGCGTATCGCTGTGACAAGGGGCCCCCACGGGAGGGCGATGCCGCCAGCTCAGCCCCATTATCCTGTGCAAGACCGGCTGCCTTCACGCGGCAAAGTCACACCAGCCGCGCGGGCAGAATTTGCTGTGAGCCGGCAGAGGTTTGCAAAACAGCCAGCCACGTCTTGCATTTCTTCTCCCGCTCGAGTTTTTATTGCAGCCGAGGGCACGGCGTGATCGACCCACCAACCCCGCTCTCCCATGACAGCAGCTCAGCGAGGCAAAAAGCCTGATGGTCACGGAGAAGGCTGCCTCTGTGCTTTCCAAGGATGCATTCGGAGGAGAAAGCGTCTGGTATAGTTTGGCACTGTACAACATCAGCTTTTCCGAACGACCTCGAATGATGGAACTTCTTTGTTAGTGGGGGTGGGGGGTGGGGGGTGGGAACCCAACCCACGAAGCCTCAAACTTAGCACACATGAACTGCCTGGATTTCAGGCTTCGCCTTGCGCTCGCAGAGGGTCGTTGAGGGCACCCTGCGTGCTTTGTCCACCAGTGATGCCTGCCATAGAGTGCACGGGGCTGTATGAATGAGTTCTAGAGTATTTTGTCTGCATTGCCTACAATTCGTGTGAATGTTCAACATCCCGCACTGAAAAACTTTGAATATCATGTAACAGGGAGCTGGGCTAGAGACAAGCTTCAAGATTTATTACCATTTCTAAATTTTATGAGTTCTATTGTTTCCTATGCTCACTACCAGCTTTGCTATAATGAGGGCTGAAAAGAGAAAAGAGCTGCAAAGAAGAAACATGGCCACTCCCCCGACCCCACCTCCTGCCTGTTCTACCAGCAATTTAGTTCTTCTGTCCTCTTTCGCATGTGTCTTATCTCTTTTTTTGTGTGTATTCCTAGAGAGTAAAGTACGAAAGAGCAAGGGGGAGTGTTCCATGGACACTCAGCAAAGTTTTGAACACTTAAGATGTTTTTCTGGGAACTGGGCCACAAAGGTGATTTATCAAAAGTTTCCTTTTGATCACATCAGGGATGCAAATTTTAAGTAGTTGGTGTGACTGTCATATAATATCTGGGTATGCCTCCACAATTCAGGAAGTTTTCTTAAGACAATGAGGATGGTTAGAATGAGAGGGGAATAATCATTCGTTTGCCCCCGCTGCCTTATTTTATTTTATTTTTTTCAGGTGTGAAACACACAAAGCAGGAAAGAGACTGATCCACCCCAGGGCGACTCTAGATTCCTGCCACATAGTTGTGCCTGTAGTGCTTAGCGTCACTGGCGCCCCAGGAATGGGGTCGTGGTGGTCACGCATTACCGTTATTTCTTAACAAGTAGGTGGAGTGCGTTTGGTCATTTGACAACTTCCGGAACTCAGGTGGTGGGACTGGGCACACTAATTCAAGTTCAGGGACTCTCCCTGTCAGTTCTCCCGAAAACTTTGGAGAAACTCTATCGTGAAGCCTCAGGCTTTCCTAGGAGGCACTGCTCTTGTTTTCAAAGTGTTTAGTCGGTTTCGTGTTCCGCACGTAGTTACAAATACAGGTGTATTTCCTTCCAGCCCGAGTCCCCGTTAGGTGCAGGTCGCTGGAATCCTCTGCTCTGAAGTTGAAAGTGGGAGATGGAATGAGAAGGCTGGGAGCTCGCTAGTTCCTCTGCCACGCTTCCTAGGTCAAGTTTGCTAGCGGCCCGTTAAGGCCTGGGGAACAAATTCAGAGCTATTCCCGGGGGGGGGGGGGGCAGGGGGGAGGACGCTAGGGTGCGGGGAGTGGAGCCCAGCTGGCTGGTCCGCCCCAAGCGCGCACGCCCCAGCCCTGCTGCCGCGGGGTGCCGAGCAGGTTCCAGAGCGGCAAAGAACCCGAGAGCGGCTCCGCGAAGGTCCAGGATAGGGTGTTCCAAAAGTCCGGAGCAGCCGGAACTGCAATCTGCCTCGGTGGGCTTCCTTTAGGCCGGGGCAGCTGGGGCTGGGGAGTCGCGAGCGAGGGTGCTGAGGGGAACTTAAGCGAGTAGAAAGTGGCAGCGTCTTGTGGAGAGCAGTAAACTTTTATTTTCCTCCCACAGCAAACAAAGTCGAGGCAGAGGTAGCGTTTGGCTGATAATCTGAGGGGAGAACGGGGGATGGGGGGGTCGGAGAATGCGGGGTGTGGAGCCTTTAGAGGACTCTAGAATCCGCCCCCTGGCCGCTGCGCGCTTGTTGGGGAGGTCCTGGTGCTTGAACCCGAGGGCGGACACTTGTTCTCCGCCAGCCCCGAGTTGGGGCTTGCCAGGAATCTTGGTGGTCAGAGCGCCTTCCCGCGTGCGAAGGTCATTTGCGCTTTTCAGTTTTGGACGAGAGGACACTCTGGAAGGGAAGGCGCAGGTCATTTTCAGAGCCTCTTGTAAAGGACGGGCCGCCTACCGAGAGTGGAAATCCTTAATTACACCCTTCTGCCTCGAAATCCATCTTCCCGGCAGTGTCTTGCCACTCCTACCTCTTCGGGTGACTCCGCTGACCTGAAATGCCCACCCTACGAAAGATCAAGAAAAGTAGTTTTCTAAGAAGGTTAGAGGTTTGATTACACAGAGAAGTGTTTCCACTTTGGTCCAAAGCAATTACCCGCCCCCTCCCCCTGTCCCTCTCCCCCACCCCCGCCCCGCGACCCACAGAAGAAAAGGACAGACGCCCCCCCCTCCCCGGCACGCACGTACCCCCGCACTTTGTAGGTGCGTGTGAATTTCAGATGGCGCTGTAAGTTCATTAGTGTTTGCAATCAGCGGCGGGCAGACCCCTCATCAGAGCCGAAAGCCGGCAAGAGCCATTCATCAGCGTGAAGTGTTATTCATGGATGACCCCTAAATCACGGCAAGAGTAGTAGATGCACTGATTGGTCACAGCATGGGAGCCTTGGAGCTTTCCCGTACCCG
Source organism: Eumetopias jubatus (assembly GCF_037043125.1). Lineage (NCBI taxonomy): Eukaryota > Metazoa > Chordata > Mammalia > Carnivora > Otariidae > Eumetopias > Eumetopias jubatus. The sequence goes on from NW_028274808.1 coordinate 13,854,585, forward strand.
ACGCGGCCGGGAGGAGGGAAGAAGGGAGGGGCGGCGAACGTGGTTCAGTCCGGCAAATCCCATTTGACAGAAAAAGGCAGTAAACGGGGAATCTCTTTTTTTGAATAAAGAAGAAGAAGAAATAAAGTACCTGTCATCTTGACAAGTGGCGGAGCGGAGGAGTCCAGGATTATAAATGATCGCAGCCCGGTCCAGCTCGCCCTGCGATTAGGCTCTCCCGCGATCTGCACTGGGGGAAGCGCATGGTAGGCTCCTCTCCTCCCGCACACACACTCGCACACACACACGGACACGTGTACGCGCCTGTCTCGGGCACACTCGGCCCGGCGCGTCCCCCCGTCACACAATTAAGGTCCTGGATGCTGCTCCCTGGCACGGCGCCCTCCTCGCCTCCTCACCTTTTCCTCTTCCTCTTCCTCCTCCCTCGCCGCCACCGTCCTCCTGCTCTCCCGCCGAGAACCGAAAACTCCGGCCCGGCCTCTCCGGCCGAGCTGGAGGCTTAGAGGGGCCGGCGGGAAGGGAGAGGGGGAGAGCGCGGGGGAGAAAAAGAAAGTGAACTCATTGGCGCTCCGGCGCGCGCTGCCCTCCCCTCGCCGCGTCCCTCGCCCGCCGCGGCCGGGCGCTGGGCAGGGAAGGAAGTTGTAACACTTGCTGTTCTCTCCCCCTCCCGCCACCCTCCCCCGTCTCCCACGCTCCGCTCCCTCGGCGGGGCCCCTCCCCCGCGCCCGGCTCCTTTGAATTTGGCCAAGTGCTGTGTGTGCGCGCTGCTCGGGTGGACGCGGCGGCTGCGGCCGGGGAGCGAGCCGGCGGCGCGGGCGAGCCGAGCGCGGTAAGTGCGGCGCCGCCGCCGGCGCGCCCTCCTTCCTTTCTGGGGTCCTAGTGCCCGGGCCGCGGCGCCGGGAGCGGGCGGGCTAGGCGGGCTGGAGCCGGCGCGGACGGCGGCGCGGACGGCGGCGCGGTTGCCCGCGCTGCTCTGGCAGGCGGCAGCAGGTGGGCCAGCCCGGGGTGGCCCGGGAGCATCTCCTCGGCGCGCGGTCTCCCCAGGTCTGGCCTCCCCGTTCCCGGCCTCTCCGTCCCCGCCCCTCCCTCGCGTCTGACACCTCAGGCTGCCTGCTCAGGTGGGAACTTCGCCGGCGCCTGGCGCCGGAGGAGCTGGGCACGGCGCTGCGGTTCCGGGGAGCCCCGGGGAAAGGCAGCCCCGGGGGCTGGGCGCTCAGTGGGGGCAGGGAGCCTAGCCCGTCTGGCTCTGGTCGGGGTGATCCCCAGTTTTGTGGCGGGGCACCGCGTCCTCAGAAGGTGTCTGAGAAGATCTCGGGGGCTTCCAGCGAGCGGGAAGCCCTGAAATGTCACCACTTTCCGGGGCAAGTGAAAATGAGGCTTCAACTACCAGGGAGCCAAGTTGGGAATGGAGAAGGACCGGAACGAGGGGCTGGGGTGGCGTGGGGAGGGGTGGATCTCGACTGAAACTTCATCTGGAAACTCCGGATGGGGCTGGAAACAAACAATTACCCTGAACTGGGCGTTTGAACAATTACAGATTTATGAATCTGCAACTCAATCTCAGGCTGTGTCGTGTTTTCCAACCAATTGGAAGAAGCTTCAAATATTTTAGGTTGAGGTGGGCTATATCTGATCTCTGCTGAACACCTTATGATGCAGTTTGGATTCCATTCTGACTGCCTCAACCTTTAAGGTAGTTGTAATGGTAACCTGCTACTAATTCTTACTGAGGAGGAAGGGTACCAGGTAATTCTACCGTGCAATGCAGCAGATACATTTGTTTTCTGAAGTCATGATCCTCCAAAGCTAGAGAAAAGTTTCCAGGTACTTTTGGGTAAGTGCTGTGGAAGTGAAAGGGTGAGGGCTGTCCGGGCACTTTTTACAGGGCCCCAGAGAGCTGGGATTCCGGAGAACAGTACTGTCTCTTCATAATACTCCTATTTCTTATCTTCTGACAATGTATTTGTCAAACATTTGTAGGCTCTGGCAGAATCCACTGGGTGGTCTTTTCACTAGAAATAGAAATATGTTCAGGCATTACCTTTCCTTTCTGTTGTCAAAAACCAAACAAAACAAAAAGGCAGGACTAGCATCTTTGGAAAGCCTGGAAGGGTACCCCAAAAGGTGGTATTGCAACTGAGCAGAACTTGTGATTTGATTCTTTTAGCGAATTTGCTTAGAATACGATGCATACCCCTCCTCCACCCGGGTGCCTACCTGGAAAAGTATTTGTGGTCTATCTAGGATATTAGGAACAGAGTTGAGAATTAAGAGAATATAATGAAAACTCATTATAGATTTTAATATTTCAGTTGAAACAAAAATTTTACAAATATATATATACCAACGACCTTGCTTTGTGCACTCCTTAATACATTCTTAATTATCTAAAACTTCTAGCTTTTATTTCTCAGTATATGAAATTCTTGTAAGAGCCTTGAAACTTCTGATTTGTGATTCTAAATGCAGAGCAAATATTTAACTCTTGCTCTATAGAGTGAGAGGTTAGTTCAGTAATAAGACTTGCTAATCCCACTTTAAAATGTCAAGGCATTCACAAATTATTCCTAAATTTTTCAAAGATGGGGTTTATAATGAGTTTAAGTTATTCTATTGTGTATTTCAGGATTGAATGTATCTCTCTTCCTGTTGCATTTTCCTTAACACTCTGCTCTTTTTTCTTGTTTGAATTTTAGTATTCTTCTTACTCAAAGATACTATTTTTTGCCAGTGGTCAATATATTTTATTTGAGACAATTTAAAAGAGAGTATATATTATGAGAGAAAGTAGTTCCTTTAAGTAAGACAGGTATATTTTTACATATACTACACAATTTTTATGAAAATGTACTAATAACTCTACCAGTGCTTATATATTTGAAAGATACATTAGTATCCTGTACCAACAGCATTAATGTTAGCAACTCATTGACAGGGAGTAGCGACCCTAGGGAGGGTTTCTTAATTATGTAAAATAAAGCAGATAAAATTGTAGTAGAATTCTGACTAATTTTTTTTCCAAATTGAATCATTTTCAATGGCTGAGTTTCTTTTCTAGAAAGAAATGTTTTAGGTAAATTATAGAGGCTTTTCTTACTCTGATCTTGTAGGCGTGTCATGAGTCTTTTGGTTAGAAAAAACCTGCTTTATTAGGATGAAGACAAAGAAAGATAAGGATGCTTATCTTTGCATAGAAGAAAGCACCTAAATAGAATGAAAACTTTCACATTTATTCAGAAAGAAAACCTAGCTAAACAATAATAATCCAGTTAGCAAGTTCAAGCTACTCTTCCTTAGCTTTGCTTCTGAAAGCCAAGAGTTAAAATTATTTCCTTTGTAGAGAGTCAAGCAGGTAAGAAACCAGGCAAAAGTGTATGGCTATCGTTGTGCGTAGAATGACCTATCAGGAATACTTGATCAACTTTGAGCTTGATGTACAAAAAATGATGTTTTTCCAATTGCTGTGAAAGCATGTTTGGAAATAGCCAAGTTTGTTCTGCCTACAGTGGTACTGGGAAGTAAGTCCTGAAGATAGTCATAGTCTAATATAAAAGCGCCATAAAGACAACTTTGTTTGTTATTAATATTGATCATTTTAATAAATGCATTACCTCCTTTTTACTAAGCTCTATTTATCCCTTTAAAGTTTTTATTTCTGGGCCGCTGAGGAATGTCATCAAGCTATTTTACTTACGGGAATCAATGTATTCAGCAGTGTTAATGAATTGTCTGCCCTTTCCCTGAAGATGTGTTGTAGAAACGTGTTAGGTATGTCCATTGACGCACTGCTTATCTACCCAGTGTTTTATTTGATAGCCAAATGTCTATTCTGACTTTTAGAACATACTCTCTCTACTTCGATTGAGAATATGAGCAAAAAATACAGTAATTTGCTATAAAACTTTTACTCCGATCCACACCCAATTATATATCCCTTTGAATTTTCAGTTAAAGCCAGTGTTAATGATAGTCTGGAGAAGAATTTAACACCCACTCAAAATAAAGACGTGTACTGAAAAGACAGCATAATAGTGTTATGCTCCTTAAAACTTTTAATAACCGAGTCTTAAAAATTATGTCATGTAAGCTTCTTTCAGAACACATTCAAAACCTTATTTTGGAGATAGATGTTTTAAGAATCCTGATGGACATTTTGTACTTAAAAAAAAACTTGTAAGTTTCAAAACTGATTAATTGTTGTGTCTTATAAAAACTGATTTATTTCATACTTTTTTATATACCAAGCATTACCATTATGAAGCTCTCCTTCTAATTGAGATTAATGTTTCTGAGCAAAGAAGTGGTTTAGAGGGCTGCATTCATTTTGAGTGCTGTTGTAATCAATTTTAGATACAGCATTCCACAGTGGGTCAGTTTGCATCCAAACCTGCCTTATTATGTAGAATTAACTTGTTGGTGATTGATAGTAATACTTCTACATCTTGAGAAGTCATTTGTTTCCAAACAAGTGTGATGGCTTGTATGAGTTTTAAAATATTGCCTCTTATAATTAAAACATCCTTTTGGGGACTTAATTTGAACTTTCTCTAGTAATTGTATAAAGCATGAGGAAGCAATTCATTAATACATATTCAACTGCAATAACCTTTTTTCTTCCAAATACAATATGCCTCAGGTGTATTTTCTTGTTCATCAAAGGGCTTTGTGGTCTTTTGGAGTCATAAATGGTAAACATTATACGACCAGGTTATTTCCTTTTTTGTTTAGGTCAATATTCTAGTTGAGTTTTTCAAGGAATTCTTAGAATTATAGATCCACGTCTTGCACATGTGTTATAACTTTTATTTTATAAGGTGGTAGGTATACTCTTGACAATGAAAGGTAGTGCGTGTGGAGGTAATTCTTTATCCTCTTTGGAAACCTGGAAAGATGGTGACTATTATCATCCCTACGGTGATGTTTTTATTTGTACCTTAGCTGTGTCTGGTCTCAACTTTACCAGCATTTTATTCTCTTCCGAAAGACCATGTGAAGATTTTCTTGGACTTTGGTCCATATTGCATTGCTTACTGTGATGTATGCTTATAGTCTCAATAAAATAAAATATTAAAAGCACAAAATAGAAGATTGAAATAGATAAGTATTCTAATATAGCCATCATCTCTAGAATTTTTAAATAAAGATGCGACTGCTTTATAGTGAATATAAAGTTCCCACAGTGCATTGTTTTCTACTTTCAGGAAAAAAAAACTTGGTAGGAAATATGTTTATTATATTTTAATTTTCTTCACTGTAATGATAGATTATGTACACTGAATTAGTGTTGTTCCATTTAAAAACATTCACTAAAAACAGTTCAAAACGCTAAAATAATGTACTTAAAATGTCATTTTCAAAGCATTATCTTAGCCCCCCATTAGAATATAAACTTTCAAAATGCAGAAATATGCTCTAAGATATAGAGCTGTTTCGAACACCAAAACCATAATAGGATTCCTTCACTGGAAAGAATGTTGATTTGTGTGTGTGTGTGTGTGTGTGTGTGTGTGTGTGTGTGTGTGTGTGTGTGATTTCGATTAAATAACTCAGGTGACTGGGTAGTTAGAATAGCTATGTAGAATTCCTGTAAAAGATAGTAATCTACTGAAACCTCCTTCCTTCTACTTCAGCTGAGTTACCGAGCAAATTAATGTCAGTATCCTAGAACGTACTCACAAGCCATATGAATATATGATTGAAACCATATAATAATAAAAAGGAGTCTTTACTACCCCGTTGATACCCTTGCAGTCTAGAGGTAGCTCTAGGGTAGTACTGACTTTTCTAACAAGTTTGGGATAGGTGGCAGTCTTAACTGAGTTCTAAGACTTCAAGGAGGTAGTAGATGGCTTTAATGTTTCTGCAGCATCTGTAGAGTACAGCATATCACATCCCCAAACTATGGTTATCTTCTTTCCTGTGAGTTAAGGAGTGGAGGATCACTTATGGAGAGATGGCAGTTTTGAAAATGAAGTGTTTTGAGACAATCAAGTGCCTCTATTCACACTTGTATTGTCATACTCAATTATATAAAAGTTACTGTGAGATGCTCTCTGTTGACAAAGTGATTTCCAGTATGGTGGCATACTTGTTACTTCAATTACAGAAGTTGGGGAGCAGTGAGATGCTGTGATTTGGTTTGCCCAGGGGTGGGGTCATATTATTTAATAATGAGCAGCTATTTTATAGCTGGGTCTACTGGGTCTCTGCCTCAAAACCTATGGGAGATAGAGAAAGAGGGGGAGAGGGAGGAGTAAAGAAGAAGAGAGAATATGAACGTGAAAATCGTTTATAAAGAGTGATGGTTCTTCGAGCGTTTTCTGTGTGTAGCAGTGTCTTGGACAGGAAGGGCGGTCTGTAGGGGGCACATTTGGTCGTTGCAAGTTAATTGGGTAAGTACAGGAGAAAATTAACTTCTAAACTTTTTCACTTTTAAGTATTTCCATTTTAGACCCAAGAATACGAGCATCATTAGCTTTTAAAAATTAATCCAAGAAATTCCAAATATTGTATATGGTTCTTCATTATCGACAAAGAAAAGAAAATGTGTTAACAGTTCTGTTTTACAGGTATATTTTCTTTGTATATGGGACTGAACACCAAATTATAATTTTATAATTCTCAGATTTATGGAGAGACTTAAAAACAAACACTCTGATTATTTTAAATGATCATTTAGGAGGTGACTTACAAGGTCACTTATCTTTGAAGATAAAGCTCATAATCAATATATTTTAGTCATTCTGTCATTTCTTTGATAACTAGTTACACTTATCAGAATCTTGTGAAAATTCCTCTTCAGATTGCCATAATTTAGAAAGAAATAACAGCTTGGTAATGACTCTGTGCCTTCAGCCATAGTCCGAACCACTTCTGAATAGTAGGATGACATGAATTTGTGATCCCTGCTCTTTCCAGAAAAAAAAAAAAAGAAAGAAAGAAAAAAACAAAGGAAGAAAAGGTATTCTTTTATGAGAATGGATTATTTCATCTCGAGTTCAGTTAAGTTCAACTAATATTTTACGATTAGAATTGTGGACCCACTATCATTGGGAAGAAGTGAGGTGTCTTTTTGGTTACAGGGGCATTTCCAAAGAGAGGTCCTTCCTTCCCCCAGGAAGCTCTAGCATCCCTATTGTGGCCAGCATTTGGCGTCCGTACTAGAGAGCTACCTTAGGAGAGCTAAAATGCTGGGGCACTACGTTGGAAGGTATGTTATGCCGAGACTGAGGAGACAGGACCCGAATTAGCGTAATTTACAATGAGAAATGCATGAAGTATTTTAATGGGTTTGCACGAAGCACTTACAAATATGTTAATATTGGGATATGTTTATTTCGGTAATTATGAAAGCGATCCTGCTGAAAAGTGTACTTGTTTATTCTCAGTCTACCAAATGCTCTTTTAAAATGTGACATCTATGCTAATACCTTTATCAGGGAATTTGAAATTTGTCAACATGTAGGTGGAAAAAAATTGGCAAGGGACTGGTCCTTTTTGCATAGCTCTTTTCAAAAACAAAAACAAAAAAGCTGGCACAGGGCTTGTCATTTAAAATAATTATGAAAGCCAGAAGACAGCTGTAAATTTTATTTCCTTCAGAATTTATAATAACTTCCAGCTAAAGAAGGCTGTCAGACCTATAGTTCTTGAAGAGGAAATCTGACTTTTTATTTCCTCTGAAGAACAACAGAAAAAAGCATCATAAACAGCGTTATTGTCTTTTTCTATGTTTATAATAAAAAATGAAATGAATATTTAAAATGTAAACTTCACTTAAATTTTGTGTAGTGATAAGGATAATAAATGTCGACAAAAACACTGCAAGTCATAACTAATTTAAATAAATACAGAAAAGTGGTTCACTGTAATATCGAAAAGGAATAAGAGCTATCGTACACAACCGTATTTTGTCTCTTGATTGTCGCAAAAATGAGACATTCTTCCTACAGCAATATTGCTGAATTTTATGATAGCATCAATAACAGTTTGGAGAGTAACTTGACACAATCAAATTAACGAAAATATTAATCCTCTTCATGTTCTCTTTAGGAAACATTTCTAGAGAATTAGAAAGCCCTCAAAAATAATCATACCTTCCAGCAAAAAGATGTTTGTTGCCTTACAAAGCTGTTGATGAATTTAGGTTCAGAAAGGGGTGAAGGTCGAGGAGAACTTCTGCCAGAATGTTATCACTCAAATTAAAACAGAACAGACGTTTTCCATCTGTAATATATTTCTAAGTGGATATTTCGATCTTAATTTTCAACCAGTCTTTCTCTGATGCTGCTGCTAGCATATTTAACATTTAAAATAAAGTTCAATTTAAACAAAAGTTAAAGTTCTTACTCAGAGGTCATGTGTACTGTCAAACCAGAATTAAATCCTCACTTTCAGAGTAATTTTTATGCCCCCTTATAACTTTTCCGTGCCAAAGAGAAATAGAATAGCCTATTCTACATTTCCTGTGATTGAAAAATTAAATGGAACAAAATTCTCCCTTACCGTTTACTTTTGCCCTAGAGATCTCTGAATGAGAACCTGGCATTACAAAAAATTTTATAAACGATATTGGCATGTTAAGTTGATTTGCCAAAAAGATTTCTTTCTTTGTTACTAATTTTAAACATTACAGGTGTGGCAGAAAAGAAAACTTTTTAAATGTTTTCTATCTTGTGTTTTGATTGTGATATAATTTTTTAAATTGTGTTTTAATTTGTATGATATTAGGTGGTATAGTATATGTTTAGTGTTCTACCTTTGAAGGGAAATAATATGGATAATAAGGATGTAATTTAAAAATTAAATAAATGTAAAATTATCCATATAGGATTTGAAGCACAATACATTATAGTTAAAAATGCAGTGCCAATCAGAAATCTTCATTTTATATGTTCAAATTCAAATACTGTTTTATTGATGATGTAAATAGTTAGATCTAAGTAATTTAAATTATTTACACTTAACAGCTTTTGTCTTTTACATGGTTCCACTAATCAGAACTTAATATTTTTATTTAAATCGATATTATGCTCTATAGTTCACAGTTAAGAAATCCAAAAATATTAGTAACCAAAACACAGTAGTTCCAGTATAAGTTTTTAAAGAGCCTAATAGAAATTAAGATGACTAGGTAAATCTGGTGTTCTAGATATCATAGAAACACTTTAATCAATATCCCCATCTTACATAGTCTGGACACTGGGAGACTATTCATTAATATATATGTATGCAGTATCCACACAGATCACCAAAAAGTTATTTATTACAAAACTGAAAGATGAATGATGTATTGATATTATTTTCTTTAAGCCAGAGAGCAGGAATGTGTTTGTAAAATAAAAGTTACATTTTAAGTAAGATACGTCATTTATTGGTATTCTGGTTTAAAGTAATCTCAATAAAATCCATATTATCTTTCATTTCATTTAAGTATGATGTTAGCGAGTTGAGTCAGCCCTCAGTATAGCCATGGCAAAAGTCTAATCTTTTTTACTTCAAGTTTTATATAAAATCTGCACTTTCCAGTGACATACTTCATCTCCACTGTGCAGGTGTTTTCTGAGATTTTGACAAAGGAGAGATCTGAAGGAGAGGACTGAGTGCTTGTTTTAAGAGATGCCATCAGTTAATTCTGTTCACATCATCTGATGAAAGTAGCATTTAAAACAGTATTATACTTCAGATAGGAATTTTAACATATCAAGTTTGGTGAATTTCATATTAAACTATCAGCAAAGGCTAATTTCAAATTACTTGAAACAAATCATTAATGTATCACGTATTTCATTTAAACGTGATATAAGGTATATGAGTTGGTCGTGTAATTACCACTTGAGCTTTGAAAAGGCTATGCTATAATTCACATTAAAAATTTTAAATGTTGAGGAAAGCAAAGTACTAGTAATTCTCAGTCTTGGAAATTGTTACCAATGTAAGCCTTCTTGGGACTGCATTATTTTTTTTTGTTATCTTGCTTTTACCTTTTTTCAAAAAAATAATGTACCTTCTGTTGGTATTATCACTTAATTTTAAGTATGGAACATAAACATTTGACTTAGGAATAGATGTCAGTTATTAGTACACATTATGTATTTTTTTTTTCCCAAAGGAAAGTTTCTCAAGGCTTTCTGGGTGAGGTTCTGGTTCTTTTAGGATTTAGAAGCATTGGTATCAATGGCTAATTTTGGTGGAAGAGTGTTACGTAGTTTTTAAGTCCTCGTTATTACTTTTAAAAGAATATCCCATCAGGAATAGGAAGCTTTGTGGATAAGCTGCCACTCTTTGATGAAGGATTATGCATTCTCCCCTAAATCTGTGATCCCAGAATGTGTTACACAATGGTTTTATCAAGTAGCACTGGACTAGCTTGGCCATCATTTCATTTCCTTGAATAAGGTAATTGCTTCCTTTCCTAAATCTAATATTTATGTAGAATTTTAGTCTAAATATACATTCCAGGCATTAATAGATCCAACTCCTAAAATCCAGAGGTTAATAATCTGATGCAAGATAATGAAGCCAGAAAAGTTGGGAAGGGTGCTTTTACATTTGTGCCAAATGACAAGTGAATTGATTATTGTGAGGTATCCAGTCACTTAAGTGGTTTGCCTCCTCAGTCCAGTCTGCAGGATCCGGGGCCTGATTGAAGGTCCTTGTAAGCTTTTCCCCTATTAGTGATATTCAAAGCAACCTGGAGACAGAAATGACAGCATATAAAAATGAAGCCATCACATATTATTAGTTAATTGTCTCTGAACATGTATGCAAAAAGTGAGCATATCATAGCATGCTTTGGTTATGGGTTAAAAAAAAAAGAATGAATATTTTGTTATGTGATATTCCCATTAGCATGAATAACTTCGTGCAGGTCATTAAAAGTATGATAAAAAATGTGTCATGTTCTAGAAAGATTTTTTTTTTTTAGTCAAAGTAATATATTAAAAATGGAATGGCCAATTCATCCTATTAAGTAATCAAGTATCAAATATTGGTTAATTAAGACACTTTAACTGTAGGATGCAGTGATGCCACATAAAAAAGCATAATTTATTAGACAATTAGTGTTCCTTAATAAATGGGTTCTTATTTCTGAGCCTACCAGCTTTTTAAAAGTTTTTTAAAAGATGGCAAAGTTTACTATAAAAATTGCAGAGTGTGGAAGTAAGTAAATTTTTTTGCAATTTAAATAATTCTAGTTTTTGTATACTTACTCATTGAATCACACTATATAAACTTCAGAAGATGACTCTGTAATGTTAATATTCCTGTTCTGAGTTATTAGCCTCTTAAACTTTGATACATGCATAAATATATATATCCATTGTGAAAGACATATGAATCTAAAAAAATAGTTTTATTTTTTAAATATTATATTGAACATATTTATGGAAAAGCTATTTTTAAAATACCACTTTTAATGATCACTTTAATAAAACAATTGATTATGTAAACCTTCATAAAAGATTCTAGGCTTTTATAATTTGTATAAATATGAGGTTAAAAAATAAACAGTACTGTCTGGAAACTAGCTAGATGTAACCAAGTTTCAAGTACTTTATAAGATTTTTAGAAGACTTTTATTAATACCTTAAAATATTTTATGTAGATATTTGTCCAAATTTCCAATTGTTATTTTTAGGAAAACACAGGGTTTAATACACTGCAAAATAATTGGTTGAAAAACATTTGTCATCCTGTTTCCTGTTTTTAATTTTTAGAATATATGTGTTTTAATTTCACATGTAAAAGTAATACAGATTAAGGATTTTGAAGAGCAGGGGCTTTTTTTTTTTTTTTCTATTTTTCATCAGCTCTGTAGCTGAACCCTTACAATCTCTTTCTTCATTATTCTAAGCCACTATCAGATTCTAATCTTTGCTGTGTCCACAGCTGTTTGAGGATTTTTTTTTTTTGCAAATGTAATTACAAATACATGTGTTTTGTGCACCTCACTTCCTATAAATGCTTATAAAGGAAGATAAAGGGCAGAGGACGGGCTGCTTACAGGCACATGGCTGATTGTATTTGTTTTCAAATCATTATGTCAGTGGTTACGAGGAAGAATTGCAAAGATGAAAACACAGCAACTTTGGCTTCAGTGATGTTTGGCAATAAAAATCACTGAAAATTTAATAATTTCTCTACAAGGAGTACCTTTTTATGGAGTTAAGTACCACCGAATCAAGTGGTTTCCCCATTTCTTTGGGTCATGTGTCTACAGTGATGGCCATAATTTAAACTCTAAGCAAAATATGATAGGTTTTTTTTACTTCTTAAAGACCCATTAGAAGATGACATTGTAGAGAGAGATTTATTAATCCCTCACATTTATTTGGATGTGCCAAATTGGAGAATGATTGATGTCACATGGGCACTTAACAAATGTACAGTCATATAACCCTGCAGAAATTAGAGTGCTTTCTGGAGAAAATTCAACCTATTTGCTTGCATTAATATTATTTATAGAACAAAATTGGAAACCAGCTATATATAAACCCTAAGAAATGTGAAGTGTGTCAACTTTTAAGGACAACCTGTCTTCATTATTTATAATATCTCTCTTTTGTGCTATCGGGATGTGTCCATCTCTGTGGACAGTGGGATTGGCTATCTCTAGGAATAAGTAAAGGTACTTTCTGTGATCAAAAAAGTGTAGAAGATGACTGAGTTCAATACTTACTACTTTTAGGAAGGGGTCAAAGATATTGCATAGAAACACAATTATTTTTGTTTTCCTCTCATTTGAGATTCTAGAGAATATCTGCTGCCTGATAAAAATTCTTTGGAGCACAGGGAGGGCAGGAAGAAGAGTGGAATAGATCAGGCTTCATTTGAAAAAGATAGCAAAATGGTCCGCCACTTTCCATAAGCGTCTTGATTGGGGAAGAAGGTCTTCAAGATGAAAAAGCAAAAATAGGAAAAAGTGCTTTAGTTTCCAGAAAGCTTTGGAGAATTGTTCCGGGGAGGGAATGTAGTGCTTACCTGTCAAAACTTGAAATTTTTCCCCTTTTATATTTAATATAATAGAAATTAATAGTGAACTGCTGCCATTGAACCTAGAAAAATTACGAGGCTGTGTAGATGTAGTAAAGCTCTGCCCTGATTTGAACGTCCATCTTTATTCATAATGTGTGCCTCACTTCTACAGGCATCTTTCCCTGTCCCGATTGATTTAAATCAAACCCCGAGTCTTTTGTCAGTGTTCTGTGTCCAAGTGACTGTGTCCTGGGGAAGATTAGAAGAAACAAGACATGATCTCAGACCCCTAGGAAGTTTTCACTTCTAGTTGAGCCATGATGTAAGAGATAACAGACAGTTATTAAGGTTATTAAGAAAGCTGAAAGAGGTATTGGAAGAATTACTGCTTTGGGCACTTCGTACTGTGATAGCCCATGGGTCTTTGAAAATGGCTGAGCACTGAAGGGAGTAGAGCACCTAAGGCTTTCAGCACAGAGCTTTCCTGCGGCCTACAGACATTAGCAGAGCCTTGAAACTCCATGGACGTTGGGAAGGACACGAGGCAGTAACTACTGAAAAACAACAGAAGTGCCCTGGGGCTCACAAGTGTTTAAAAGGCTAGACAGCCGAGTGAATCAAAACATGGGCCTTACACTTCTCCCACACAGACATGGCCGTAGACATCCAACAAGAAGGATCATGAAGAGCCAGGGACCTGGGAAGAACAGAGGGTGGACATTTGCCTCCTTCCCTGTGGAGTAACTCGGCAATGTCTGTTGCAAGCTTACCCACAAAAGTGCTGTGAAGGCAGAGACCCTTCTCTCTCTCTCTCTCTCTCTCTCTCTCTCTCGTTCTCAGCACAGCTAGTTTCTAGCACAGTGCCTGGCCCATCGGTAAACAAGTGATGTGGGAATGAAATCTTCCCTCACTCCATGTCAGTGTCAAGTGTCCTCACTAAAGAATAACTCCTTCCTACAAAAGCTTTGTGGTCTCTAGACTTAGGTCGTCCCCTAGGACCACTAAAATTCTCAAAGTGTATATTCTGTTATTTTAAGATTGCCTGTGATTCATGTTAAGTCTGTAGTACCAACAATAAGTTGTCGGCATTTAAGTGAGAACAAAAGATACCGCAGGACAGGAGAGATCTCTGAAAAAAATGAACAGTCGACATGGAGGGGTGAAGGGATGTCAACACAGGGAAACCCAGTGAGCAACAGAAATCAACCACAGCGAGCCCGAATTGGCGGACAGGTGATGACGATGCCGGCAGGTAAAGGGGTTGAATGAAATTGGCCATTGTTAGTTGCGTATCGCATTTGCACTTCTACAAAGATACACGTTCTTTCCTATTTCCTAAAATACGTAGTTCTCTTTGTCTTTCATTTTTCCACTTTTGAAAGAGATGTGCACACAGAGAAATGTTTCCATACCATTAGAAAAGCAGCAGAGCGAGTTTGATAATGAATAGCGTTGGCATTGCCTCAGAAACGGAGACATGGGGTGATGGGAACCGGGCACCGAAGGACACACACTTCGCCCAAAAGGAGACACCACGCCACACCTCTAGGCTGGTTGTTGCCATGTGGGGGTGAAACAGTGTAGCCAGATTGCAAGAATTTTCAAGAAATGCCAGAATATGAATTATGTGAAATTTCTAGATTTTGAAATGTTGGCTCATAAAAAAAAAAAAAAAGGCAACGCACAAAACACACAGATGAAACAAAACACGTGTGCAGGCTGGGTTTGGCAGTTGGGCCCCCAGTTTGCAACCTGTGATGTAGATGCAGAGAGCTGCAGGATGTCTTTGGGAGATCGTGGGTGAGCAGCAGGAATGGAGCAGAGGATCCCCCAGAGAAAAATCTGTGATGAGCTTGGAGAGAGAGCTTGGGCCCAGATTGTGGATTATCTTAAATGTCATCCTCTTCTACCCATTTTTGAGGGGAAAAAAAAATGTTTGCAGTTTGTGGTACACGTTTTCCAGCTTTAAAACAGAAGCTCAGGTTGCCGGCAAGCCTTCTAGAAGCATTATTCATGCTAAGTCAGGAGAGGGTTAAGTGACAGGAGCATACTCTTGACCTTTGGCTCAGATCCTTCTCCCCCAGGCCGCCATCTTCTGTCCACCGTGTGCAAGGTATAGCTAATCTCTTTTTCTACTAGCATTTGAATATTACCTGAATCCAGAGGCTAAATTCTATAGGAGAGGAAAAAGTTAAAGATGACATACTGGATTAGGTCATACCCATTACATTAATTGAATAAAAAAGAACACTTTAATTCTAGAGAAGGATTTAACTAGAGAAGGCTGCTCTAATCCCATTTCTGTCCTTTATCTCCTGTGTGACCTTGGGTAAAGCCACCCTGTCTCTGAGCCTCAGTTCCTTATCTGAACAACAGGATTGCTAATAATGGTCGGTGGCGTTGCTACCTATTGTCAAGAGCCTGGTACCGAGCCCTGCACACTGTAGATACCACGGTGCATACAAAAATCGGGGTTGTTGACATACCCACTTGCGGGGTACGTGCGACAATGAAATGAGCTGAAGCACGGAGAGGGATCACGTGGTGTCGGGTGTGTCCTGAGCATCCTGTGTGCACGGAAGAGAGCCCCCGACGCTTATCCAGCAGCGAGACCACTGCAATAGTAGCTCTCCAAATTAGCTAAGAAGAACCAAACAGCAGTGGCAGAGCTTCTTCTCTTTACTTGGGCTGTCACCTGAGAAGATCTCTCTTAATTAATGGATAGTTTTTAACAACATTGATTCTCTGGCTTGCCAACTTACTGATTAGAAGCGCTAAGTTCAGGGGGAGGAGGAATGGAGATACCCTGCTCAGGTGTGGGTCGGGGACTGCCTGCAAAGTAACCGCCGTGCGAGGGCTCATCCGGAGAGCAGCGTACAGGAGAGCGCTGATTAGAGTCGTGAACACTCATCATGACGGTACAGAGTCACTTAAGGAGGAAGAGAGGGCAATGTCTGAGATACTTTACAAACATTTATATGAAAAGGATGAAAAGATTTTTGACATTTCAAGGAGAGTAAGACTCATCTCTAAAAATTTATTGGAAGACACATTCCTTAATGATGTCAGATAACTGGACTATTTTGTGGGAGAAAAAAAAAACCCGTTTTGACAGGGTCAGCATTTTAAGTATATTCTGGTTCGTATCTTTAAAATGAAAGTAGGGGTGCCTGCGTGGCTCAGTGGTTAAGCTCCTGCCTTCGGCTCAGGTCATGGTCCCAAGGTCCTGGGATCTATTCCCACATTGAGCTCCCTGCCTGGCGGGAAGCCTGCTTCTCCCTCTCCCACTCCCCCTGCTTGTGTTCCCTCTCTTGCTGTGTCTCTGTCAAATAAATAAAATCTTTTAAAAAAATAAAAAATAAAAAATAAAATGAAAATAGTCATTTTTTTCATGGCTGTTGGAATTATATATGTATATGAAAATATACATAAAAGAATAATAAATAGCATTAATTAAATAATATGAGATAAATATAAAAAATAAAAATAAGCTATATAGATAGATATGCATTATCTATTTATAAATTATTTTCTATAGGATATATAAATTGTAATATTTAGAGATGCCGGGAAACCTCTCATGGAAATTTTGTGCTGGTGCCTGGGTGGCTCAGTTGGTTGAGCGACTGCCTTCGGCTTAGGTCATGATCCCGGAGTCTTGGGATCGAGTCGGTCCCACATCAGGCTCCCGGCGCAGCGGGGAGCCTGCTTCTCCCTCTGACCCTCCCCCCCTCATGCTGTTTCCCTCTCGCTCGCTCTCTAATAAATAAAATTAAAAAATCTTTAAAAAAAACATGTTTAAAACCTATTGATACATTAAGTAGAAATAATTACAAAACAAACCGGAGTGTAGTGAAAAATGTTTCCATTTAATTAACAGAATTACTTAGCATTTGGATGTATCTTGTTTGTTTCTTTCAAAAAGATATGATACAAAACATATCCACTAGCATATTAGTTAGCCCGGTGGATTTCTCAATGTTTTGCTGAAAAGCAAATTTTAAACATTTGTCTGAAATGTTCGTTGGCTGCAACGGAAGGTGGCCGCTTGTGTTCTTTTTTAGCTCTGATGTCTTTATTACATTATCATTTATTAAGCATCTGTTATGAGTCTAACATTGGTTTAGGCTTTGTGAGGAAGGGATGCAAAAAACAAAGAGGAAGTATATTTTAGAAGCCCCAAAGAAACAGGCGCTAACTAGACGGGCGTACTAACAACTCAGAGCTGGGATGAAATCTGAAGATGTAACGCCAACTGTCCACCCCACAGGAACTCAAGGAAGAGAGAGGAACGTGTAGGGTGGGAGCCGTTCTCTAGCACTTCAACTTCATCATTTCCAGGACAATATTCTTGGCGGCTTTTCTTTCAGGCTTGAGGACTACAGCTGCCCCTTCTGTATCCACATCACCATCCTCTTTGATCACACAGGGTAGAAGTCTAATAGCCATCTTGAAGATGATCCCATTGCTCACCACTCACATCTGACCCCGTCATCAGATCCGGCTGATCCTCCCTCTG
Organism: Eumetopias jubatus; assembly: GCF_037043125.1. Classification (NCBI taxonomy): domain Eukaryota; kingdom Metazoa; phylum Chordata; class Mammalia; order Carnivora; family Otariidae; genus Eumetopias; species Eumetopias jubatus. The sequence goes on from NW_028274808.1 coordinate 13,872,082, forward strand.
CTGAGTTTCAGTGCCGCTGCTCCTTGCCATCCTCACTGCCAGTTTCCTACTCTGGGCTCTCATCATCCCTCATCTTCATTACGAATGATGTCTTCTAACTGGGCTTCCTGCCACCCAACTCACATCTCTCCCATCCATTTTTCTGGATTGCCCCCAGGGAATATTCTTCCTAATATCCTGATCTGGTCATGTCACTGGCTCATGAACTCACAGTGGCTCTCCTTTTTCTGTAGGGTGAAGCCCAAACTCCTTAGCGTGGCCGTCGGAGTGTATTCTTCATGGTCTAGCCAGGACCCTGTGAAGCCCACCTCCCAGTGGGGTTCTCGTGCATAGCATGCTTTTACGCGGGTTGATATGCTGGCTAGTTACCCATTCACCAGACGAGCCTTCCCATCTCTGTGCCGGGTTAAATATTCTCTGTAAAATTGTTCTGGATTTTCTCAGTAGAATTAATTGTTCATGTCTCTCTCTCTCTCCCCTATGCCATGTCATAGTATATGTCCACCTATGTGCCATTTAGCTCATTCTGCACTGTCTTCTAGTTCAATAGAATGAAAATGTTCCAGGAGTAGGAAGGAATTTAAAAGATCATACAGGCGAAGCACCTGATTTTAAAATGGGACGAAACTGAGGCTGGGATAAATAAGGAGCCATACCCAGTGTGTATTGCCAGTCATCCTTGCCTTTGACTTCAGTAGCATCCCCTGGGAAGCTCGAGCCTCCCTTTGCTCTGTGGCACGCTGCTCCCTGCGTCTTAGCAAGCCTCTCTTTACTGCATGGGTGTCTTGCCCTCTTCTACTTGCTCTGCATATACCGGAGTTCCTCAGAAATTATCCCTTAGACATTTAGCTGTCCTCACTGTGACCACTCTCCCAACCCCTTTGATGTCATAGATTCCCACGGCTTCAGTGATCCCCCGTAGGCAGACAGTTCACAGATATTCCACTCTTAACCTCTCCTCTTAGCTCAAGATCTACGTATCTTGGGTGTAGGGGGCTTATAATCTGTCACCCAGATGAGGATTCTTGGAGTGAAAGTGGGCACCAGATGTCAGGAAGCCAGGACAACTGGTATGAACTGCCCTGGGCCAACAGATCTGTGGTTACCATAGGTACATTGAACCATCTGACATACACTCTTGGATTTCACTAATGCTCCTAACACTAACATGTGACGTGAACTTGTGATCTTTCCCTGAAAACCTCAGCGTCTCCGGGTGGGCTCAGACTCAGTGAATGACATGAGTATTCATCAAGTCATCAAGCCAGAAATCTTGACTGCATCTTTGGCTGTCTCTTTTATCCCTTCCCATATATCACAATACCTAGTTTACTTTTTTTTTTTTTTTACTTTCTGAATACCTTTGAAACCATATACATTTTTTTTGTCTCCACCACTGCCACGTAAATCCAAGTGCCCATGATATTTGGACTGGACTACCGCATTAGCTTTCTAATTGATCCACTGGCGTTCGATCTGAACCTCTCTCCAACTCACTCTCCACATCACAGGCAGAGTGATTTTTCAAGCATGCAAAAGGATCCTATCATCCCTTGTTTAACACAATACATAATACAAAACCCCTTTTACATCTTCCTTTTACACTTCACTGCAAAGCCCATAAAGCTGGGGACCTTGTTGGCTTTGCCCCACTTCGTTTTATCGGTAATGTGCATGGTACCTTATACATAGTCCTTTATAAATACCAAATGGATGAAAGATCCAGGACTCCAAAACCTGACTTCAGACTACCAATTCTAGAGTCTCTATATTCTTTTTTTCTCCAAAAGCTTTTAACCATCCGAACGTGGAGGCTATGCTGTTCTATTATTTACTGTTCTCTTTTTCTCATTTTGGAAAACAGGATATCCCCATCTACACTTTGTTCATTCAGTACTTTTCAACCACAACTACACTTTAGAATCACCTATCTCAAAAGATACAAGGCCAGGATTTCATCCCAGGCTAGTTAATTCAGAATCTCTGGGGTTAGGGCCTGGTCATAATCTGTAACTTTAAAAAAGCCTCCCAGGGGTTTCTAACACATAGTCAGGGTTCAGAAACCAGTGCTTTGAACCTTACTACCCTTCAGTTGCCATCTCAAACACCATCTCCTCCAGGGAAACTCAGAGATGGCTCATTTTTTTTTTTCTTAGAACTTAGTAGCGTGCAGTGGAGCAATGATAAGGTCAAGACCTTATTTCATTATTTTAGGATTTCTATTCCTATGTTGAAGGCCCGTTAGGGCTGAGATTGTACATTATATTCAGAAAGTTGCTGAGGCTTGAGAAGTTCCTTGGTACTACCCTTTGATCCAACTGATGACCGCTTGTCATGTGGCAAAGATTTAGGGGTAATGGGCCAACATCAGCCTTCTGATTTGTGACTGCCTCTACGATCAGACATAGCAGCAAATTTTTCTTGTCTGTCCCATCTCATTCCTGCCCCTCTAGTGGGGTGTCCTGAGTCACGTGATCAGCTGAGGTATAGATGCACATGCTCTTTTTTTTTTTAAGATTTTATTTATTTGACAGAAAGAGAGACAGAGAGAGGGAACAAGCAGGGGGAGTGGCAGAGGGAGCGGGAGAAGCAGGCTCCATGCCAGGACCCTGGGATCATGACCAGAGCTGAAGGCAGACGCTTAACCGACTGAGCCCCCAGGCTAAAGACAGAGCGCATGCTCTGTCTTTAGGTAGGAGGAGCAGGGACAGATGCCTTCTTATAGGACTTAGATAACGCACTTTCCATCAGAAGCTCTGAGGCTTTTAGGAAGTGTTCATTCTGCCGCTCCATCTTCCCTAAAGTTTTTATCCCATTGTTGTAGATGCAGCAAACTGAGGGAAGCTAAAATGTACACTCGGTAACTTCCTCTTGCTCTCAGTCTGTGGGGTGGGGCCGCAGCAGGTGTAAAAGCACCTTCTTAAATGTATGCATGTGTTTATTGACCCAGGTACTCCCCTGTCCCCTTAGTAAAGATCACCAAATTCTGGTGTAGTTGCTTTGCGAGGATATTTCTCGACAGGCCTGGGAAAACAGCAGCTTCTAAAACACAGTTTCTTCAGGCAGTTGTAGCTTTCCACGGGAAACTAAAAAGGCAGACAACATCACATACACCTTTTTATAAGTCGCTCTTGGGGGCTTCAGCACTGATGCTATAACTAAGGGCAGAGGGAAGTGGCACCGACCCACGCCCCTCACCCTGCTTCTGCACTAACATGGAGAGAGGATGACACCCCCGAGTCCAGCCTTTCACGGGAATCTCGGAATATCCTTCTTAGTGGCGTCATAGGCTGGAAGAGATTTTGCCATCATTTTGCGGCTGCCAGGGGAATCTCTGCACTTCCCCCAAACCACAAAACATTCAACAGAAATGCCTAGAGTATGAGAGTAATACCTTTGAGTAGTTTTATAATGGACTTTGAAATTTATTTCTAATCAAATTTCTGCTACCCCTTTTTTAAAAAGATCCAGATGTTTACTTCTGTGGGTAATTATTTAGTGTAATTGTTAAATTCTCGTTTCTTGAAGACTGAGAATATCACATAAAGGTAAAGAGAAAGAGCAAACTATGTTCTAAGTTCAGCTAAATTTGTTTTGTGGATGTTATTCGGTGTTGGAATTAAAAAGGGGTTCAGATGTGGATTTCGGTGTGCTCTATGGTTAACTGGATCCCAAGAAGCCAAGTGTACTTGGAGTTCAGTATTTATGTAAAACCACTAAGATAACATCTCACTCTGCAATCTTTGCTGGGGCTCAAGCTGACTGACTACAATGGCTGGCATTTTCACTGTTCTCACACTTACAAAAAGAAAATTAGGAAGCAGGAGAGGATACAGAAAGACATCTGGTAGTACAAAATGAAGACATTTATCAGAAAGGATGCCTTTTTTTCCTTTTAAAAACTAGAAAAAGTTTGTTTCATCCAATTATGCTTCAAAGTGTAAGTTTCACATAATTAGAAAGTCGAATGAGTAGCAGAGTTGAAATAAATATTTTCCTTTGTATTAAATCAGAGCTTAACTTCCTTTTTCTGTTAAATATCTTGCTGCAATACATGGATTATCCTAATTCACAATCTAAGTGTATAATTAGATTCAGGAAGTGTATCAGTGGTAGAATTTGATCAAAAGTGTGAGTGACACACTGAGGGAAAAAGAACTCTGGGGTTTACGTGCGTCTTTCAGAGAAATGACTTGTCACTTCCCTTGTGCAGCCACTCTTGTTTTATGAGAGAGGACATCAGTCATGGCAATAAGTTTGGGTATTATCATAATGGTATGTAGGACAAGGGACAAGCTTGAATTTCCACTGATGCTGTTATACCTTCTCTCAGCTAGATTACAGTTAGACTTACAAATTAGACAAGATTCAGAAGCCACACGTGAAACTGACTACATCATCTTCCAGCTCTCTCAGCCTCCATGAATGTCTCTGTTGTTAACATATTGTAACTAACCAAGAAAAAAAACGGCCATCTTCATAAAGTCATTATACTGTATGTAAAATGTAACTTTAAAGGCAACGCAGATTATATGGGTAAGCGCCTGCTCTAATTTTAGTAATTTGTGTGAAATTTTCTTCTCTACACTGTTTCCTCTTTTATTGCTGCTAATCAATCAGCCTGTTTTATCTTTCCATTTATGTGGGCCACTCTTCATTTACTACATGTTCTGAAAAAACAATATACTATGCATCGTTATTAATTGTATTTGCCTAATTTTTTCAGAACATTTATTTATATGTATATTTATAGGCTTAAAATTATTCAAAAAGTCCATAGTGATTAAAGTTTGAAAACGAGAATTATATTGGGGGGCTGTGTGTGTGTGTGTGTGTGTGTGTGTGTACTTTTGTGTTGATGAATATCATCTCCAAAGATCTGTACATTTGACTGCCATTAATCAACACTTCTTGAAAATTAGATTAGATTAATTCATAAATCAAGTGATTTTGAAGCCTGCAGTCTAGCTAGTTAGGTTGGTTAATTCTCTTCTCTTAGATAGATTAACTGAGCACAAAAGTCACAGGGCAGCATTTCCAGAAACCCTGCTGACTTTACCATCATTTTGGAACACTTATTGTGAAGATCATTTTAACTCTAATGGAAGAGACACCAGGATTCTCCCAAAAAGTCAAGTAGAAATCTGCACCAGGAATAAAAAAGCCTCTTGAGGCAGATTGAATTCTTCTGAAGAAAAATATATAATTTACTGCCATCTAAAATATTAATGAAGATATATGTGAGGGGCTTTTTAGAGGAGGATTTATCTTATATTATGAGAAAGTGCTGTGCATTTAAAATCCTTCTCTTGCCCCAAACAGTTTCCAGTAATAATGAAAAACTTTTTTGATCCTTGACCATTTTGTTTATCAAATATGTAGTGTGAACTATCTCGACTGGAATTACAACTTCCGGTGTAATTTACACTAGCGTTTGTTAACAGCAAAAGACCTCTCCATTGGGGGTTAAGAATATTTAATCCTTTAAAGCTGACATATATAACATGTAGCTATGTCAGCTACAGCTGTTTCTAAACATCAGTAACAAATTATAGACAGGTTTTGAAGCTTCTGTGGTGGGAATGAATACATCTGAGGATTCAACTTGCTGACAGTGTTTATGTAATTTAATCTTACCATCTGGTAGAAAGTACACATTTTTTATAAAATTAAAGTTTATAAAGTGAATCTCTTATACTTTCCAATTGTTGCAAATGATAAATTCAAATGTAGTTTCATGAAAAATAAATGGAGATTCTGTATCCACTATTTCGAGATGAATACCAATGAGTACTGGGTTGCAGTTGGTGTTGCAGCTGAATCCGCATTGGCTCCTTTTACAGTAAACAATTGGGTACTTTCATCTCAACTAAAGATTCTGCACTTCATGCTTCTTGCATTCCTCTAAGATAACATGCATGTTTTTATTTCTATCTTACACAAAAGAAACTAAGACTCAGCCGTGTTGTATGTCAGTAATCTCAGAATCAATGACGTCACAACTATAATGTGTGTCTGAACTGAAATAAATGATTCCTTCTTTGCATTTTTCCATAACATAATAATCTCTGTATATTGTGCATTTAGCTATTATGTGAATTATTTGGCATAATCAAGTGTGTTCACTTTGCAGGTAGCACCTTTCCCTTTCCTTAGAAGTCAGCAAGTTAGTACATTTGTGAAACTGACAAATTAGTCTACAAGTCCTGCCAAGTTCAAACTTTATAAATCTGGCCTGGACATTTTACTTGAAATAAATAGGCAGGCTGCTAGACTCTTGTGTTTATAGTTGCGCCCTGTGTTAAATTGGAAGTCTATGCTCTATGTTGATGTAATAAAATTTAATTAGTTGTAAGTCGGGTTTTGGTTTAGTGGTAATTAGTTTAGTGTATAATTATTATGTCTAATAGCAATCTGAAGTCTGCAAGTATTTTGATCTTTTTCCAAGTTAAAAAAGTTTGTAAGATTTATAACAGAAATAGCAATAATAAAATCACATTAGCTAATTTCGTTAGACAAATTATGGAAAATGTTAAGTGGCAAAGTAAAATTTCAGTGATGATGTACATGTGTCATGTTGAGCTAGTACATAAAATATATTAAAGTGGGTTTTTTTCTAATTAAATTTAAGGCAATCTAATGAGACTTTGATGTTTCTTTTTAAAATGTACTGTCTATAATTTGCATAACAAAATTCAGTGTTATTCATGTAAAAGCTATAGTAGAATGATCATCAGGCTCAAAAAACCCATTAGAAATCAAGGCAGTTTTATTAAAAAAACTTGAACATTACCTTTAATTCATTGAGTTGGTGAAAAGTGTCTAGAAAATTTTATATATAAGTATTGCCTGCTTTCAACAAGATGCAAAGTACTTTTCAGCCAACAATACAACTATGCAAAAATATGCAATATAAATAAACCTACACAACTCTTTAAATTGGTGAACTTAATAAATTTTAAAATGTAATGTCTCTCAGTGTTACGTAGATACTATTCTGTTTAAGTCGTCTATCAGGGTCCTGGATTAAATTGGGGGCTGATGACATTTATTTGGGGCATTTTTGTACTTCTTTCAATCCCTTTCCCTAATGGGAGCCTTCTTTCTTGTATGATCCAAGTGCTGTCCCACTTCTGTTCTCCAAATTATATTTAGCAGCTTTTTTTTTTTATTTTCCGCAAAGTTATTGTTACTTTTAATTTAAAATTTACAACCCAGATAGATCTGTTGTAATTCACAACATAGTTCAGTACCAGCTGTTTTCCACATCAAAGATCATGTTTCTCATCATTTGTCTGTTTCACTTTAAAGCATTTTAAAAAATGAAAAATTTAATAAATAGCATGTACTGTAAATAGTGAAGTCTTAGTAAAAGCATGTGAGTTGGTATCACATGGCTATTAAATAGTTTAAAATGAATTTTTGTAGCGCACTGATTTTTATGAGCAGAACTTAAGCTTACTACAAATATACAGAAAACATTAAAATTTGCTATTTCTTTGATAATTTTCTGTCATTCTACTTTATTAGCAAAGGGTCTACTTTGACTTCAAAAGAGGTCTTATGATCATTTCCATCTGGCAAGGAGAAAGAAATGATTTGAAATAAAATATTCATGAACTGACATAATTAAAAATATTAATGGAGACATCTGAATTGACTTTTATAGTATACCATTATAAATATTTATTTAGACCTTTGTGAATGTCTGTCATGATATATACCTTTTACATAGGATATCATTTCAGTTTTTTAAAAAATATGAATTTATATTTATTTATGTTGAATTTGTATTAACATGATGATTTGGCATAATGCTGAGTATTTATTCAAGAAGTATTTACTGCAGACCTAGTAGATACACAGTACAGAACTGAGAGGAGATGGAAAGAATGCTAAGAAGGAAACCCATAATCAGTGGACAGTCTTCAAAGTGATAAGACATGCCTGTTAAAGTTTTCAATACAAAATAATATATAATTAGGAGTCAAATGAGAAAGGTTAATAAAATATGAAGTTGGATTGTTGCTTTAGGCTATTTCTGAGTAGAGTTACCACCCATTTTTAGTTTGGTAATCAGCCTTATAGAAATTGACTGCATCAGTTCCCTGGCTGTGGAAATCAAATGCACAAGATATTGTTTACTAAACGAATGATCAGTTTACTAATTTATATTGGGGAATAACCCTGTGTCCAAAAAATTTTTATTGATTACTTTAGGCACTGGCAATCAAGGAACCCACAAAAGAGAAACCTATAATCGTAAAGCTACTAGGTAAATTTAAAATTATTCCTGAGTTCATTAAATTACCAAGTCCTACTATGTGCAAACACCCGTGTTAGGAACAATGAGAAATAGAAACATACAAGGTGGTGAAGATCTCATAGTAAAATATTATAAGCAGAGTCCAAACTCAATGTAATGACTGTAGTGTTTTGCTGAATATTTTACCTGAACTATATACTAGAACCTGGAGAATCCTTACTGCTCTATTATGAAGTGGATTTGCCTGATGGGGACTAAATTTAATAAATCTGTCCTGAATATCAACATGAATAAACATGCACAGTTGTCTAGACTTCATGACCACGTGAATAGGGATGAAAAATAACCCAGAGAAGATTCTTAGATTTTGTCCTAGGTCCTGAAAGTAAATGGAAAAAAAAAAAAAAAAAAAAGGGAAGGAAAAGAAAAACAAAGAAAAGTTATTTCTATTCCTAATCTGACTCTCTGACTTTCATGGTTCTATTGAATAAGCATGGAGAATGATAAGCAGTGTTTAAAATATTCAAATGTATCATGCATATAAGGATTCAGCACCTAAGAAACAGCACTTGGGACACTTATGGCTCTGAACTGAAATTTCAAGACATTTCTGCCTCCTGCCTTTGCAGGTGACTGTGGGACATCAGAGCAAAAATCCAGGAAGATTTGAAAATTCATGACAAGAGTTTGGGGAAAATACATCAGATGTTTTAGTGACAGGCATTTAGAAGTAAGTCCCAGTCAGGCTTTGAGAGTGAAGTGTCTCTGGAAAGAGAGAAAAACAAGGTCATAGGGACGAAAATTTAAGTACAGCCTTCAATGAGGGAGCCATGAAAATGTGAGGAGCCAGTCTTGGGAATGGAACTTATGTCTACGGAGTTTGGAAAAGTGTCAAGGCCGCATGCACGGACATTGGCCTGTGTCACCTGAAAATTTCAAAACAGGAAGATGGAGAGAGAATACTGAAACACTCTAAAGAAGAAGTTTGGAGGCAAGCCTTCCTACTGGATTGGGGGGAAGAGCTATCTTCTGCCTGTGGACTTCAGGACCAGTGGGTGACAATGAGACATGGAATATGGGAAGTAGGGGGCATGGTACATACAGCTTGTTACGAGAAGCCAACAGTGAAAGGGAAGTGACAGCTTAGCAAGTGGAATATCTGTCAGAGGTTTAGAAATAACATGTGGACAAATATTATTGTCCTTGGCCGTGTCTGGAGTACTGGTCAAGATTTTTAACATTGTATCTCCTAAATCTTGACTTTCGGATTCCTTCTTTGGTGGTACTAAATTAAAAAAAAAAAAAAAATATTGCTCTTTTTATTACTATGTTCTAGTTACTTTTTTGTAAATCATAAAGCATCATTTGGAAAGGACACTTCATGCAAACTGATTACTCAGAAATAAAGATTAATTTACTCAGAGATTGTGGTCTGCGTATCTAGTTTATCTTGATGACCAAATTATGTTGTCTCAGGAAATGTCTCTTGACCCGTTAACTAAATCAACTTTGATGCCAAGGGCAGTATCTGTAAGAGTAAGAATTGCTTCCTAAATTAATGGGTTCTTGAAAATAAACGCAAGCTTACATATCGTATTAGAAATTTAATTTACATACAGTATAAAATTAGAACTGATTTCTTAATTTCCCTCCTTATTCTTTTGGGATTCTTGAAACACATATGTAAGCATATATGGCTGCAAAGCAGAAGTTCTGGATAACTGCCTACTTTCATTCCATAGCTGGCATTCTTTTTGTATTTTTTCTTCTCCTTCTTCATCCTATGATTTCATCTAAAGAAAACCTCCTTAGCTACTAATTCATGCACGCACGTGCACACACACACCTTTTATTTTTATTTCTTTATTTATTTTTTACACACACACCTTTTAACAAAGAGGTTGTAGCCTTCCAATTCAGATTACTTGAGTGACCCACAGTAGTGGAAAGAGTCAATTAAATACTTTGGGGCAATAGGAGTCAGATTGAGCCCCACCAGGGAGAGGGGGGCAGTTGAACTGAAATTAGGAAGTAGAGAAAATAATTGAAATGGAAGAACTCTAGTCCATTAATCTGGAAGTTCCTTGTATAACCAATGAGCTTTAATATCCAATTTAATGAAAGATGCTTATTTCACTTTCCAGAGCAGAAAAATTAATTGGTAGCTATAATTTAAGTTTGGTCTCCTTTCTAATTGAAAGAATGTCTAAAGGGAGAGAGAAAAAGAAAAACATTTTCATTCTACTCATTTTCATTTTTTAATTTCTTTTTTTAAGAAAAGTTTTATTACAAGTATTGACATTTTCATTATTTCAATTGGATATTTAATTTGTTACACACTATCTGTAAGTAGGAAAAAAAAAACCTTTAAAGACAGCAAACAGTTTAATGAGCTTGCAATCTATTCTCTGGATTTGCAAGGTGTGAGGATTAAATTTGTCCAGGAAGAATCTGGCATGTGACGATGTTTCAGAAAATACATTTTAAAGCAGATAACATGATCGAATATATTTTATCTTTTCTCTAGATATTAATTTTATGAGTGACTCTTCACAGCCTACTATGGTATTTTTTTTGAAGGATGTCACGAGCCAAGCCCCAAAGCTGTATTGAGTTACTGAGGCTCACAATTTAGAGGCATGTTTCTTTTTTACCTTGATTACTTCAGGTCTCTGGTCTGCCTAACTTAAATATATGTATGTGGATATAAACGTATACACACATACACATACACATATATATTTGCAAACCACAAAATGTCTATATGCTAGTGAACATACAGAAATATTTCACACGCTGGCTTGTTTGTTTGTTTGTTTTTTCTTTAATGCTGCTCTTTTCCTACTCCACTGCCTAATTCTAATTTCAAGACAAAATCCCTCCGAGTAATTGCACAGAGGTGCCACCAGAAGAAAGAGGCACGTAGGAGTATGGCCTATTTAAAACATCTGAAAATAACTTGAGAGGAGACCCTCCTACTTTTTCCTGCACCAAAGAGACACCGGCAGCACAGGAGAGCTGAGCTGTTTGTCAATTTCTGTCCCGGTGTAAGGACATCTGGTGCTAGAATGATGTGTCCATGGGCAGTGATTGTTTCTGTAAGGCTTAGCCAAGTCTGTCTTCATGAGGGCAGTGTGGGGAAAGTCAGTGTTGTTGGTCTGCAGAGCCCCTAGATTTGAGTTAATGAGTTAATCATCTAAATAAAGCCAACATGCCTTTGCAGGTCTTAACACACATAGGTGCACATGGATGTTTATGGAACTCGGGAAGGATGCCTCCGTGGCTCTGAGAATATGGTTTTGTCTACACAACTGAAATGACCCCCTGTCCAACAGTTAAGTAATTGCTATATGATTGCTTCAACCTTTGTGTGTTGCACAGTGAATGATTTATTTTGCTGAAATTAACAATGCCTTAAACACATTAGATGTTGTAGTTAATGGTTAGGTCTGAGGAAATGTACAGGATAAGTCTCATTCCGTGTGGCCATGTACTATTAGACCAGCATCGTCATACACAAAAGATGTGATGCTTAGGGTAGAGCCTGGTAAGAGAATGAAGGATTATATAAATGACCCATGGAAGAGGTAGGACAACATAGTAGTGAAGAGTGTGGGTATTTGAATTACAGTTCTGCCACTTACTGCCTATATGACTTTGGGCAAATTACCTACTTTTCTGCAGTCCAATGTCATGTACCTCAAGTGGACATAATTATAGTACCTACCTCATAGATTTGTAGTGAGGCTTAATGACTTTATACATGTAAAGATATTATAATCCTGCCTGGCACATAGTTAATGCTGAATAAGTGTTAACTATTTTTATTAATATTATAGAAGTGAATACATAGAATATTCTTTGGTTTGAAAGTGAATATTTTTTTTTAGAATCACAAGTTTAAACTGTTGTAATTGTTTGTTAAAATGGTCACCGACATTTGAGTAGTGTTTTATAGTTGGCAGAACTCTTTTCACATATATATTTTTAAAATGTAATACATCATCTTTTTAAGCCTTTTGAGATGGGCAGGAGAGATGTTCACCCTTCTTCTGGGAAGAAGAGGTGACCTATGAGAATCAATCATGGGTGACATGAGGCCCATGAGAGGCCCCCCTGGGGTCAAGCCGGGAGCAGAGGACTCTATCCCGTGTTCATCCAGCATGGCCAGTGCTGGTGTTCACGTGGTGCTTAATAAAGTCTCATTGTTTCCCTTTGCCTTGTATGAGGTATTACCATCCTATCATCAGATTAAAGCACTGAGACTCAATGGTAAGTTTAATTGCTTTTGATGTGCATTTGGGATGATCCAAAACTGAGCCAGATGAAGTAGTCCTAAACATTTTCCTTTCTTCAATGTGAAAATAGATCTAACAAATTCTTCTGCCCAGCTGAATCTGGAGCTCCCACTCAGCATTACACTTGAAGCTTCTCAGAGAATCACGTCTCCAGGCCCTGTTTCCACCCACTCTCCTTTGGCTTCAGCCAAGCTGATGCTTCTGATTCACTGTGTTTGGGGAAATTTTCTGCTATGAAAGCACCCTGAAAATTCTCAAGTTAGGTGATTTCAAATCATAATTGAAATAAAAGATGATTTTTCTTTTATTAACATTATAAAATATTAGGCATATATGTATTCTTTTGTTCTGCTCTCAAAATTAATCAGTGTTGCGTATAGAAAGTTTTGAGGTTCGGATGAGCCAACAATTAAACTATTCCAGGGAAGTCATACAATTTAGTCTATGGGCAAAAACATAGTTCTGTACAATACTTTGGTATACAGTTTTTGCTCTGAGGAGAGTTAGCGCCTGTTAAAACACTTTTTAAGTGTTTTATGTATGCAGAATGTATGTATCTTCCTAACAGATTACAAGTACTCCATGGCTAAGACTGGTATTTTGTAATTATCTCTCATCCTACAAAACAGAGCACCATATTTAATACATATCAGCTATTCGATAAACAGATGATGGAATAACACATCCATAACTTAAACTTCTGTGCCTCTCATAACCCCCAGTGTCTCCGAGATTTGTGCAGGCTGAGTACGTTCAGATGACTAAATTGCCCACTTTTATTCTTTTAGATAGATGGCATCAATTTCTACTGCCTCACCAAAAATTATGTAGGCCAGGGATAGAACTTGCCTTATAAATTTTACAGCCAGCTCCAGAGAGGCCAGTGGAAGATCATTACCTTCACAGCACTGTTGATCTCCATGGCTTTTGTAGTGATTCAAACAATGTGACAGTAGCTAACCCCCAAGGAAAAGTGTAATAGAATTAAAGAAATATGAACCTACACATAGACACACTAACTCTGCATAAAAATCCATGTCTTACATGTTCAGGAATTCTCTTTTTGTAGGCCTTCTAATTTCTCATAACATGCGTGTTTCCCTTCTAAATTTAATAACGCTAATTTTGTTAGCTATGGAATACGTTAGTTGAGTGGTTTAAAAACACTAATAAGTTGAGCTCATTACTTGTTTCTCTGGAAAAAAAAACAATTTCATAATCATTTTCCTCTAGTTTCTGTGAATCTTTCCACTTTTCCCAAATAATTATGACTACTTATTTTATCCTGGGACCAATTAGGCGTCCTAATTTTTTTCTAGTTAATTTCTATAGATCAGCATTTTACACAGGTGATGTGCTTATAATACTTCATCTTAGACGTACCTGTAACTTTTTCATTCCAGATAGTTACAAGCGAAAGTCAGTACTGGAATGAAGGAAGTGTACCAGAGTATCTATTTTATAGCAGTAAGTGAAATCATTTGTTCTCAGCCATGTCCTTTATACGATTTTAATTCTTAAGTATTCACTGATTGAAGAACAGTTTAATGTCTCCAAGGTGAGAATTTTTGTATTAAGTAACTAAAATAAATCTTTTAAAATGCTGAGCAAAAATGTATCTAAATCTTGTATTTAAGTCAGATTTAATTTCAAACTGCTTTTAAGGACCCCTTTTACTTATTCTCTTGGTGGTCTTTCAAAAGCCAGGTGTCTGGGATTGTCTCCAGCCTGCTCTAAAAGCACCCCAGGCTTTGGATTAATACACGAGGGCTGCCTTTTATTTAGCAGTGCCTATTTACATAATGCCTGTTCATTTAAACTCACTTGGAATGTATGGCCAAGATGAACCCAAACCAGAGTGTGTCAGCAGTGCACGTTCTTGTTTTTTCCTTGAATTAATTTTAAAATACCCTTCCGTCCCACAGCTGGAATGAGAGAGAAGTAATGCAGAGGCATTTCTTATTTCAACTGCTGTATCCAAACTTCAGAATGAATACTGTATAATAACAATATGTAATAGAACAGGGATTTTTAAAAAAATCAATGTCTGCTATTAAACATTTCATTACTATGAACTACAACCAAATGTGTCGCAAACCTCAAAGTACTCTCCGCTCTGAAATCATCACTTCCTTCTCACAGAATACATTTACTTAATCCTCTGATTCAACTTTCAAGTTCAAAAAGCGTCTTTGTGCGTGTATGTGTGAAATAGGAAGTTTTTAAATGTGATCTCTGTCTTTTTAAATATTGTTTCTTTTTAAAACACAGTAAGTCACTTTGAATATTATGGGATAAAATGCTTCTTTAATTTTAGGCTTTTACATGAGTTTTGAGTATGTTTGAGGCTTAGTCAAGAAACCTTAACCTTTGTCATTATTTCAGACCTCACATTCAGATCCACTTTTGTGTTCTTCCCCCAGAAGGTTGGATCGTCTCAGCTTTGTATTGTGGGTAGGAATCCACTTCACTAAATTACAGCTTGTTTTAAGTATTTACTTAAGTATTTCTGGGACTGAGGTCCTTAGTAGTTGCAGATGCACGCACACTAGAAATTTGGATAAAACCTGCTTTCAGGGTAAAAACAAACAAACAAACAAACAAAAAAGACGGAAGGGTTTTCTTCTTAAAATAATGTAAACTTTGAATTAGGAAAATGGGGCTTTGAAAGGTTTGTTTTCATTTGTAACATTTTAATGCTTGTTTTTCCTTGGTTTCTACTGAATGACTTGAACTTGAAAATGTTGAGATTTAGTTACATGTTTATGGAGAATGATAATCCCACCCATGCGTCTGCATTGCTTGCCTGTGTTTTTCCCCAAGCGTCAAGTTAATGTGATGTTTATCTGCTGTTATACTTTAGTTATCTTTTCAAAATCCTACTTTGACATCTTTCTTTAGTGTACATTTATGCAGTGATTAAGTCTTCTTGTCTTCCTTTATAGCATCTCCAGATGCTACACGGTAAAGAGACCATTTTTTTTTATACTTCTTTAAATTGAATAAGTTTCATAAAGTCATTGTATGTGAATAAATGTCCAGGCCTTTTTATCTCAGTATGATGCAGTAGGCATGTAACATATAAATTATTTTCTATTGTGCTCCTTGATAGCAGTCATTTTTTTCCAGGAGTATTTTTATTAGGAACCTAACACTTGTTAAGTTACACTTAATTTCACTTTCTTTCATTTTAATGAAATCTCATTGTTCTTCATCGAACACATCAGTTGTTTTATTTTATTTTATTATTTTATTTTATTTTATTTTATTCTATTGTTTCACTTATGGGCTATCATTGGGTCTTAGAAAACTTCCTGATGAATTTTTTAAAAAAATTTATTAGAGATAACCTCATTTTTTTTATCTGAATGGATATATGAATTAGCCAGCTTGTGAAACAAATCAAAACCCAGCAACAAAATAAAGTAACAAGGCAATTAAGATTTTGAAAAAATAAAATAACTTTCTCAGGAATTGCAATCTAGTGTTCTGTATACATAAACTAATCAGGACTATTTCATTTCTTCCTTTACAATTCCCCTTGAACCTTGAACCTAACAATAAGAAATAATAGAAAACCTAAGTCCTGCTATGGCTCACTAAACTAACACCCTTAAAAGGCATTTGGCTGTGACTGGATATGAATGAGAATGTTCCCCAAATCTTCTGCTGAAAGATGGGGCCTCCTGTGGGAGTCTTTAATTGTTTTCCTCTTTTTTCTCTGCGGGAGCCACAGAGCTCAGCTTCTTAACAAAACCCGTATTAGTGAGGAGATCAAAACCAAACCTCTAATATGGTCAGTATTTGACCACCTTTTTATAAAGTTAATCAAACCTGTTAAGAAAAAAAGTAAAGTAGCAGAATGTAATATTCTGGAAGCAAATTCCAGAATATAATATAAAATTCCAATAGTTTGACCCTGTGGTGGGTGTTTAGTTAAAAATAATTAACTGATTTTCAGCAGAGTCCATTGGTCCATTAGGTTAAATGGATTCCTTCATTTATGTGTAGGTTATCTTTATAAATTTAAGGCAACTCTTTACAATATGAGTATCAGATTGTGTCAGATTGTGCTCAACATTGCTTTATTTTCATATCACTTTGACAAGTGTAAAATATAGCACAATGCATAATCAATCAGCAATATTATTTCATTAAAAATAAATCAGTTGTAAATGTCCCATTATGATTTTGGCCGATGTTTTTGCTTGCTTGTTTATTTGTTTTAATTTGTTCATAAGAAAAAAATTAGGGATTTAACTAGGTAGCATGTGCTTTGGCTTTAGAATGTAAAGCGGGGGGGGTCTCATGTCTGTGTGCTCAGGTGTAAACAGTTATCTGACTGATTTAAGGAGATCCTAGCATAGTATAAAATTCAGTTTCTCCTTTTGAAGAATTATTGCTGATGAAAAATATTGCATTGTACAATTGGGTATTTGTACTCTCCTAGTTCAACAATGAGAAAGGATACGAAAATTTTAGACTTGGTTCTGACAAAGGGCCAGGTTTTTTTTTTTTTTTGGATATGATATCATTTGAAGGGCAACTCCTTCCTTTCAGAACCACTTGTATTATTCTGTGATGCCTAAATCATCCCAATAGAATTTCATTCCTATTTTGTGTGAATGAACTACTCCTTATTAAAATGTTAATATCTCCTGGTCACTTATATCTAATATCTTCTGGTCACTTATTTCTAAGCTTTGAACTGTTAAATATTGAATTTTGTCCTGCGTGAAGGAGAGAATTAAGTTCAGGGTGATAAACTACAGAAAACATGAAGGCATGGCTTTCTTGGAGTCGTGTAGAAGTTCCAGGAGGTAGAATAAGGGTACCAAAGGGGGTAAATGGGCCATCACTAATAATAAGATTGCCCTAATAGAAAATTTTCTTGTGGCAAGTCCTTGGCACAGGAACAGTGCATTCCTAGACTGACAGGATTATTTTTCAGATTATGTGCATCTCTTGGTGATTTAGTTCTTCCAAATGGCAAACGGTATGAGCTTGCCTACTAAAGCGGACTAAAGCAGCGATATTCAGGAGCGTGATTCTGAACTTAGACCCCCTGGGTGAGTTCTGAGCCAAGCTGCATTATTTATCCGTTGTGTGTTCTTAGGCAGGTAACATCTATGAGCCTCCGTCCCACCTCTGTAAAATGCCTACCTGCTAGGATCGTTGGAAGAATGAAGTGAGACTGTATGTGTAAAAAGACCCTACCAGGTGCATGGTTAGTTATTTTAAATCTGACTTTTCAGATTATCCAAATGTTGCGAACAAACAGGCAGTATAACGTAAACTCAACATACCACTAATCTATTATGATGAGCTAAGACAAACCCTTTTTCAAACTTGCATACGGGTTTCTTTTTAATGGAATTATTTTAATGAGGAAAAACAAAAGATTGAACTCCAAAGACAATCAAATAAGTGTGGTCCGGAATGGAATAACTTAAAACTACATATGTTGTGATTTGTTACACAAAAATACTAGATTTCATCATACCTTCAGGGACAAACTTGCTGTTTGGTGTCAGACTTCTGGAGGTTTCCCACCAGAGGTTAGAACATTTAGTTAACTTCATCTGACTTTGTGGCAGCTCTTTAGTGAATCCTAAGCGAAGCAGGATTCATTACAGAGATAGCCTCTATATTCTGTAATTTTACTAATTATAATATTTTAAACCATTTTTCTTTCAGTATTTTTCACCTGTATAAGTATCACTATTAACATTTTTGAGGGGTTAAATGACTAGCTGAAAGTAAAAAATAAAAAAGAGAGAGAAATCAGAGGTAAGATCACATTTCTAAACACGACATGTTTAACTTAAACCCAACTAGAAGCAATTTACCTCATGATGTGTGACTTATTGTTTTCTCCAAAATGTTTTCACTTCAGGAGACTAAAAAAGAAATAATAGCAATCACTATAGGAAATGCCAAAAAGCTGTGGATTTTGAATTAAATGTTTGGTTGGTTTGCTATTGTAATCTATAGAAGAATTAGATGAATAAAAACATGTTTATAGAACTGAATCTTTCTTCCCATGAGGAGGAATATCCATCAGTTTGATGAGAATATTAGATGGAACTTGAACAGTTAACTTATATTAACAACTGAAATAGTGTGGAGTTGCATAAAATTAAGGGTGAAATTGGTTTTCAAAGATTAAAACTGCATTTTAGAGGAAACCAGAATATCCTGAGAAATAATCAAAAGCTACCTTCATCACCAGGGAACCCACCTAGGAGATGTTGCATTGTTTTTAACCAGTTACCTAAAGGATTTGGTGCTTTTGTGCTCAAAAAGGAGGAGATAGAGGTCCTTGTCTATATTTCTTGGTTGAGGAAAGGACCTTGATTATAATTCATTAATATGCAGTTGCAGAACCAAGGACTACTTTGATAGAAATAATTTCTACTCCCATGAACTCAGGGGAAGTCTCCCAGAATGATAAGAAATGGATTGGGGAAGGATAATTTCCTTTCCTTCTTTTCTAGTTATTTCAGCTGAAGTTTAACATACTGAGAGACCAGATAACATATGTCCATTTTTTTATCAGCATTTTCATTTCTACCATGTCCTGAACCATGCGCATATTTACAGAACTGTCCTGAGTAGAAGCATGCCAAGGTTGTAGGGTTGTTTTGTTGTTGTTGTTGTTGTTGTTGTTTGAAAAACCAACAAACCTTATCTAGATCATAATCTATTACTACAGCATGCATTTATTTTAAATATTTGTTTCTGTTTTTTTTATTCAAGTGGTCTAGTGTACTTGATCTTTTGTGGAGAATAAATAACAAACGCTGAAGTATCCTCCAGCAACTGAGTTTATAGTAGAGTTGAAAATATATTCTATATTAAAACTAAAAATGTAGTTTGCTACATTTATATAAAAAAACCAATAGTTACAAGTTTTCATCTTGATACAGAGTGGTAGTTCTGCCTATTTTATTATTCCAAAATAAATGTTTTATAAATTTTGTAAAATGCTGACCAGCAGTTTGATTCCTCAACTTCAAAAAGTTCAATATTGTAAGAAATGGTTTGAAATTACAAGAGTGCTTTAGGTTAGACAAGCAGAATATTTTTGTACAAGAAAGATTTTTAAACAGGCTGTACTAGAAGATTATTACAATTGCATTCCCAGTAGATCCCCAGGTTTTTAAGACTGAAATTTCTGGGATAGAAGTTAATCAAATCCTTTTATTGAGTATGCAAATCACTCTACGGGGCCTCTGGGGACTTCCGTGGGATGTTTCTTTCCTTAAAGAGTTTACAAGTGGATATAGAAGCAAGATAAGATCGTACGAAAGCACCAAAAATCTCTGAAAATGACCACTATATCAAAGATGTAAGCACTTTAAAACACATATCTGATGATGCTGAAAATAGCATTACGACCATAAAGGGGCGTATGGTTGAATATATTTTAGAATAGGAGTCGAATTCTTATGGCTTTTTTAATGCAGATTTTTAGTGTCTGAAGGATTACAGTGTGTTTGAAGATTTAAACAAACCTTTTCAAAATAAACAGAGCCAGTCTATTTCTATTATTTGTCATTATATTACCCAGTATTCTCTGTCTTCTTTTGGAGGAACTATGGGTTGAACTTCCTGACTAATCCTCACAGAGAAGAAATGATACGGTCTTGGCGAATGGAAATATTAGTCTCTTTTCTTTCTTGATTTAAAATTGTGTTCTAATCATGTGGAAACCATCTATTTCATTTGGATTTTTGGAAGGACAGAAGCTGTCAAAAGAAGGGTGGCAAATAAGGCTTGGGGTATATTCCATCAGTTTTTTTTTTTCTTTTCTTTTTCTTCCTTCCTTCCTTCCTTCCTTCCTTCCTTCCTTCCTTCCTTCCTTCCTTCCTTCCTTTTTTTTTAAGTAGGCTCCTTGCCCAGCATGGAGCCCAATGCAGCACTCGAACTCACAACTGTGAGATCAAGACCTGGGCTGAGATCGAAGGTCAGACACTCAATCCACTGAGCCGCCCAGGGGCCCCGTATCTTCTAGCAGTCTCACTGTCATTTAATTTACTCTTTTTTGTATCTCTCTGGTCACCGAAGCAAAATAACCTGTTTTCTCACTTCCATTAACTTCACTGCCATCTTTGGCTTCTGATCAGCAGCTGAACAAAGCTTTACGTTGATGGCACCATCGCATAAACAGAGAATGCTTTTCAAACACTTAGCTCTGTTTGAACAGAAACTGTTTTACATATTTTTTGCAATGATCTGTGATTTAGACTGTATTGGGAACCCGATCAAAGGCAGTGTGAGTCACACTGAATCTTTGGCTTTCCTGAATTTGAGGTCAGCATTTGAGTGAAGAAATCAAAAAGGAAAAAACAAAACAAAACAAATCAACTTTCATTCTTACCTAGACAACAAAGGCCCTTTAGCCCTCGCTTATCCTGTTAGTCTTTTCTGGGTAGTCTCACCAGACAGACAGCTCATCAGTTACAATTCCATCATTACTCTTTCTAACAGCCCTTCAAGCCCTGTGCTCTTCTAAGTACGCAGAGCGGTGCAGAGCACTGTATGCATTTGGTCCCACCACTCAGAGCAAGAAGCTGAAACAAAATGATGCCAGCTGACTTTAAGGCAATTTTCTTCCCTCTGTGGAAATTTCTGCTTCTCATATTGAATCGATTCACTGGGTGAAATTTGACCTCTTGTTACAGTGCATACACTTTGCAATGTGCTCAAGTAATTCAAAATGAAATACCAGTTGTATATAGAAAAGACAAAAACCTGACTAGAGTGGGTCCAGCTAATTTTGAAAATGAAAATGCCTTTAAAATCTGCTTTTCTATTAAGAGAGCTACACTTACCGTACATTAGATTTTTCTGTTCACTGTAAGATAATTAAAGTAATGGAGTCTAGCCTGAACTATAATTGTAAGCACATAGTTAAGCTTCCTTTATATATGGGAGCTGAGAGGGGAAAATGATGCAGTTAATTCAAAGAAAAGAAAAACTTTCTTTGTTAAATGGTGGTTCTGACATCAAGTATTATGATGATCAGATTTCCCATGTGTGTGCGTGTGCATGCGTGCATGTGTGTGTGTGTGTGTGTGTGTGTGTGTGTGTGTGGACAGTCCATAGGAGATGTAACACTCGTGTTAACTTTTTGTCAGTATCTGTTAAAAGGTAGGCAAAGTTGGTAGGTTTAAGTGCGCAAGAGATAGTACTTTGATAAAATTGATATAGTACCACTTTAGAATATGTACATTGTTTAGATTATTCCTTCTACAGAATTTTCCTATTTCAAGCAATAACTTCTAATATTTATTGATCAATACTGCTGAATTTATGCTGCAGGAAAACAGGCTTATGGTTTTAATAATAGATGATTACTTGCTTGTTTTTAATAACAAATTACTTCTCTGGAACTTGTTACGTTCATTACGTATTGCTTATGTAAGTAAAGCTAAACCGCACTTACATGCACAGAATGAATGGATCTCAGGGCAGCCAATTTATTGACCTCTTGCTCAATACTGATCACTACAGTTGTGTTAACTGAGGGCCAATTCATGCCAGTGAGATTTTTTTTTTAGTTCTGTTTATATGAGCTCAAATAGCTTGGGTAGGAAATATACTAATGTATCTCATAAATAGTCTATATATTTATATAGAATTTTACCCTGTTGAATAATTTGTGTTAGGCATCTCATTTCTCCAGATTTTCTAATATCCAGGCAGTTGGTGTGAGGGTGGAGGTAGGAGGTAGTACTGCTTCTTCAGATCTTTAATCAAATTAATTAGTTGAGTTTTATGCCTTGCCTTTTTTTTTAATAGTGAAGCAATTGCAGTATAAAAAAGAGCAGTTGTTTGACTATATTATTTAATTAAACAGACGTTCCTCCCTTATTCTTTAAAAAGAAAAGCAGTTATTCAAAGCATAAAAAGAAAGAGATTAAAAGGAATGGTCTATAAACTTTGCAAAATACATAAGGAAACCTCATTAATTCTGGATATTTAAAGTATAATCTAAAATCTAAAATAAATATGAGAAAATACAAGAACAGAAATCTTTGGAAGAAAACAACCTTCTGAATTGATTCTAGTTTTTTTTTAACACTTTAATGAATAATTATAAACAAAAGCAAGGCTATTATCAGAAGTCATATAGTAAATTTATTAGTGGCAGATGCTTCCCTATAAGGACCAAGTCTGTGAAGCTGTTAATATCTAAAAATGGTTACATTTCTGTTTCTGAACACTGTGTCCCTCTTTGAAGAGCAGAAGACTTAAATGTTTCTAGAGGATCATAATTATTTGTCAACTCTCCTCAAAGGAAGAGCAACACCTAAATGGGGAAGTACTCTTCTTAGAAACGTTTTTTTACCTTCTGTTTCTGCTTTATTTTATTTATTTATTTATTTATTTATTTATTTATTTGAAGAGTAGAGCTCAGAAATGGGCTTGCTCATTTTATGAAGGCACTGCTATGGTAGCAGAAGCCATAAAAGGAAAGAATTCTTTGGTTGAACAGAAATTAATTAGGAAAAAATGAGGAAGGAAAGGAAAGCTCTTAAGTCAGTGGCTTAAAAAAACGTTCTAACAGCTGTAATATGAGAGAACACACTAACACATTTTTTAATATAATTATATGAAAAAGACATTTTTATATTTCCCTCTTCTAGCATAAAAAGAGTTTTTTGTCAAGCAGTAACAATTTATTCCTTATGGAAACTGCTGTATTATTGTCTGATGGCCATTTTAGATCCATAAAACGAAATGGATTAAAGAAAATTAAACAGTATTTTTAAGTGTCTACAGCTTGTGGCATGTTAACAACAACCTATGCGAAACAGCACCAAAAATTAAGCTTGTGTTTCCAAGGCTCTTTTGTACTGTAATAGAATACTTAAATGTTTAACTCTGAAAGTTTGTTTTAAAATATAATTGTAAAAGGCTCGATAACTTAGGAGAGATGAAATGAGATACAACCAAATGTAAGCATGTATTATATACATGTTATATATCATGTATAATATACATGTGTGTAAAAATATTTTTTCATTCTGCCTCACAGGATTTGTTATAGGTATTTTAAAACTTAGATAAATAGGATGAAGGACTTTTTGAGAGTCAGGAAACCTGCATTCTAACTCAATTTGTCACTAAATATATGCTCTTAGCTAAGTCGATTAAACTCACTGGGCCTCAGTTTCCATTTTTGTAGATGAGAGGATTGGATGCCTCTTTGAAAATCTCAGGATACCTCCAGATTTTTATTAGTATTCAGGTCATCTTCCAACATTAAGTTAAAAGCCCAGAAATGGCTCAGTGTCTCTCAGGACACTTAATGCCCTAGTAAAATCTTGTGCTTCTCCCCCAGAGGTGTGTAACCTACTCTAGGTGGGTATCACTTACATGTTGCAAAGAATGGCTAGGGGTAGCTATTTTGAATTGGACTGAGAATGATTTTGTGAGCTGCTGTGCTTTTGCATATAATTAAATGAGCAATTAAAAAAAGTGAAAGTGACAAGAAATAAAGGGTAATGACTTGACAGTATCAAATGGTCAGGGTGTAAAAACTCTAAGTAATTGCAAAGAGGGAAGCATGATATAGTACGTGAGTCCTCTAATAATTAGGGCTCCTTGGGGCAAGCCAGCAGTCTTCTCCAAAGCACCCGGTCCTGCAAAGTATTCTAGATGTGCAATGAGACCATTTACTGATTGACTCACATCCACTCTGCTTGTCAAATGTCCATATGTCATGTCCATGTGAAACTTGAACTTAATTGCTAATCACTCAGCAGCTTTTTTTAAAAAACTGGATGCAATAATTAAGAGAGGATTATGTTCAATATTTATATGGTAAAGCATATTTAAGGAAAAGCTGTAAGACTGTGAGAATGAAAGTCAATTGAGAATCTTGTAATATGAAAAAATCAAAACATTGAAACTGATGTAGTTCTGTCATGTATGTTTGAAACCCACCAAAATTTATTGTGAGATACCAGTGTTGTTCGTCTTTTTTTTCACATGCTAGAGTGTAACAGGCGACTTTGATGTGTGATTCTTCATGGTCCTCCTTTTCCTTGTACTGGAAGACTATGTAAGTCCAGCCTGGTGAGGTTTTTCTGGATTAAGTGGGTATGATCGTTCAGATGTCACCAGTACACCACTGCTTTACAGTTTTGTCTCCTACAACAAAAAAAGTCATATGACGCATAGACTCCAAAATGAGGGGGCGATTTTAACTCAAGACACTACACCCATAGTGTTACAGCACAACCAGACACACTAAGGTGTAGATTTTTTAGATGTATGTATATAAGAAAGTCAAAAGTTGAGGGAGAAGATCCACTAGGAAACCAGACCTGGGGACTTTGCGGCATGTGACCAGGAGATAAGAAGCCTGATTTTGTGTGTGGCCCAAAGTTTCAGGCTCGCCCCAGACTCATTACTGAAGATTTTCTAGGCATGGGTCCGGGTAAAACATGGTTTCAGTTTGCCCCCTATACATCTCAGAAGTTGGTGCATATGGTGGTCTGGAATACTTGCAAAATGGTGTGAACTGCAGTTTTTGCATCATTAGTCATGCCTATAATTCAGTTGGAGTGCGTGCACGTGCGTGTCGGTGTGTGTGTTGTGTGTGCATGCGCACGCCCCCTGCGTGAATGTGCTTCCACAGCATACACGTTGGCTGGCCCGGTAGGGGGCCTTACTGCGAACCAAGTGATGCTTAAGTCCTCTCCGTCCAGAATTCTGTCACCTACTGAGAGTCAGACTTATGAGCGGGGAAGGCAGGTATCTTACCTTCTCAAGTTCACTTTTGGGGGTTTTACCCTGAAGATGTTTTCTTTTTAAGGACTTTAATTATTCTTAGAAACTGTTTTATGGTTTCCTTTAAAAAAAAATCACTAAAAATGACTAATGAGATGGGAAGATGAATGAAGATTATACTTTGAGTTCTGTATCACATTTTCTTATTTTCTATAAATATATCATGGCATGCATAGACACTTCCTAATAAAAATTGAACATAGTCGCAAATTTCAAGGAAAAGAAACTTACTATTCCCTCATTTGAGTCCTTAAATTTTATTTCCCCTGAACATTAATTCTAGACGCCTAGAATAGGCTCACCAAATACTTCCTAAATTAATTTGCTCTGACAGTACAGACATTCTTAAGTATTTCTAGTATAGCTCTGGGTATATCAGTAACTCAGAAAAGTACAGAAAGCAGTGTCACAAATCAGCACACAAGCAGTTGAACAAATATTCACTGTTTCTTATGTACCCCTGACCTCTGAAAGCTTGCGGTAACATGGGAACACAAATAGAATTCCTGGCCCCTCATTCAGTGGAGTTATAATTGGACGTCCTCTAAAACATGTCATTTCATATGGTTTATTATAGTACAGTACAGTAACAAGGTTCACACAGCGGCTGAAGCCAATAATCCATTTATAACTGTACTCTGATGACAATGAACAGACCAGTGGATATTTGAGAATTAAAGTTACCTGGAGGTGGCAAGTTTAAATGTTAGGACTGTTTCTAAGCTCTAGCTTTTTTTTTTTTTTTCATGTGCCGTGTCTTACTAAACGAAATTTTTCATTGAAAATATTAAGGGTGATATCATCAATGAAATAACTGTGGGATAATTTACACTTTGCCTATCCAAATAAATACGTTGAGAATGGGGATTATTTGAGGTTCCAAGATTTTCATATCATATCGAAGAAAACATTTCTTTTAGTTTCTCTTCAACTTCAAAATTAGATTTTATTTCATTTGCCAGACGTTGGCATAGATCTGAAAGGTAATATAAAATTATTTACCTATTTA
Source organism: Eumetopias jubatus (assembly GCF_037043125.1). Taxonomy (NCBI): domain Eukaryota; kingdom Metazoa; phylum Chordata; class Mammalia; order Carnivora; family Otariidae; genus Eumetopias; species Eumetopias jubatus. The sequence continues at coordinate 13,898,462 of NW_028274808.1, forward strand.
TTGAGCACCTGCTCTGCGCTGGGCCCTATTCAGAAATCCACAGATACCTTGTTCAACTATTTTAACCCTGTGTTAGAAAAGCCAAGTTGATTTTTATTCAGAGCAGTACCAGAAGGATTTTAGAAATAAATGTATGGTGTTAAATTATTTTATGAAAGTTTTCATTTTGTGATTAGAGTATTATTGAACTTGGGTTATAAAGAAGATTTCAGCTCTCCTGAAATTTCATTTGTATAAGAAGAGCTTGAAATTCTTGGCATTCATTTGCATAAAAATTGAGTCCAAACTTTTCCGGGTATGTTCAAAGCCCTCTTTAATACAAATCTATCCTTATTTCTTGCCTACTACCAACTCAGCCCTTGAGGTGCTCTGAGTCTTCCTTGACTACTGTGTGCTCCCCATTTCTTTGCTTTTCCTCAAGATCCTTCCTCTGCTGAGACTGCCCCTTGTCTTTATCTCCACTCAAGGGCATGCCCATGATCACCAGTCTCAACAGCTGCCTCCCTTAAAATGGCAGGACAGATCATCCCATGGGGAATTATCCTTTCCCAGCACGTGTTGTATCTAAGTGGCTAAACTTCGTGCAGTTGGTTTCATCTAGAATCATTGAAACCAGTATTTGTTTATCCTTTTAGGATGGTTGGAAACCTAGACTATAGGAACACTTCCTGCTAGTTCACCTCTACGTCATGGTGACCAATAAATGCTTCACAGTTTTGGGGAAATCAATATGGATTTCCAGCCTCCTGTGCTGAACTTGAGCCTGAATACTCCCACCGCATGCCAGGGACTCTGCTACACGTCAAAGATCCAAAGCCCTTTTTGTATTGGGGTTCCATTTCCAGTGTTGCCACCAGAATAATCGTATTGTCTTCAAAGAGGTGATAAGGGCCTTTTAGATTAGACTATAGTAAATCTACTTTTGCATCCCTGATGGCTTACACTTGGAATTTTATGGTGGTGTGAGCCAAGAAATCATTATGGTATTACATAATTATTTTAGAGAAAGGTTCAGCAAACTATGGCCCAAAGGTCAAATCAGGCCCTCCACCTGTTGGGTACGGCCTCTGAGCTAAGGATCAGTTTTCATTTTTAAACGGATGAAAAGAAATTGTAAGAATGATCATATTTTGGGGCACCTGGGTGGCTCAGCCATTGAGCTTCTGCCTTCGGCTCGGGTCCTGATCCCAGGGTCCTGGGATCGAGCCCCGCATCGGGCTCCACGGGAAGCCTGCTTCTCCCTCTCCCGCTCCCCCTGCTTGTGTTCCCTCTCTCGCTGTGTCTCTCTCTGTCAAATAAATAAATAAAATCTTAAAAAAAAATTTAAAAAAAGAATGATCATATTTTGTGACGTGGGAAAATCACGAAATTCCAATTTTAGCGTTCATGACTAAGTTTACTGGAACACAGCCACCTGCGTCTGTTTGCCTATTGTCCGTGGCTGCTTTGGTGTTCCAAGGGCTGAGCTGTAGTGTTGTGACTGCCCTTGTGACCCACAAAGCCTAATTAACTCTCTGGCTCTTTACATAGAAAAGTTTTTCCACCCTGTTCGAGAGTCCCTGAAAGACATTTTATTAGATTGTAAACTCTTTGAAGACAAGGGCAGTCTTTCTGTCTCCCACTGGCCCCTTCGAAGGTATGGCTTTTTGACACTTCCTTCAATATTTATTTATGGATCGGCTGGTTGACATTTGCTGGAAGGCAAGTCAGAGCTCCATGGAACAGCAAACAGGGCTATTTACTTCAAGAAGATTTGTGCCTTTCATTACCAATGGGCCTAAAGTGAAAGTCAGCAGAGACCCAAGTAATGTTTGGCCTGCAACATGTTGATTATTCTTTGGCTACTTTGGCTACTTTTCTGACATGTCATTCTTTCATGTTTTACAGAAAACACTAATTCTCACTTTGCAATGTGGTTTCCATTTATTCCCAAGGGGGTTTCTGCATTAGTTTTTGATTAATGGAATGTTTTCTCCTCTCCCAAGATAAGTGTGGGGGATGCAACCTATCTAAATTGCATCTGGTGTGCGTGTAAGGGCTGAGCAACTGCTTTGTGAGCTAAGCACAGTTAAGTCCATGGATTTAGGTTAAAAAAAAAAGTAAATAAATAAAGAGGCCATGGATCTTTCTTCTGTAGGCCAGCCGCCAAGCGATCCTAAACTTTTCTGTGTCACTAGAAAAATAAAGACAGAATTCCCGTGAAACCTCCTTCTATTCAGGCATAGGTATGGAACAAGGAATTACTCACCTAATCCTCCTATCATTACCATGTTTGGTTTGCTTGCTCAACTTTAGCAATAGGGTTCCAGTCTTCCTTTCATCCTGACATCAAGGTAAGCATCATTGTATGTGTGTCCCCGAGTGCGTTGTTCGCCATTAAGTACACCATGGAGCGCTTGGAATGTGAGGAACCCAGGAGACTGTTCTTAGGGAAGTATGTTTCATTGATAAACCAGGTTCTGAAAAATGAATGGGAAGAATATGTCAGCAGTGTAAAAAAAAAGTGTGTAACATTCATTAAAGTGTTTGTTAAATAATGTATTCAGACTGACTGTGTTTCCTGGCCCCTTCTTTGCCCATTATATGTTCTAGTAAATTAAAGCTCGGAAACCTTTGTCAGAGTTATAATACTCAAACTGACATCTAATTCCCCCAGACAATAGGTACAAGTCTGCAAGCCTCTCTAATTCTTTCCAGTCTTTACATTTATTGATTCTTTTGTAGACCTGTTTCATTCAATCTATTACAAACAGCACTGGTTAAAAGTGTGAAGTTTACCACATTTGACCGGAGGCACATTAAAAACAATAGCATCCTGGCACACATTCTATACATCCCAGGGGTGTAGCTCTTAATCTGAGCAACATTTTCATCTATAATTACTACATTAGATTTGAAGTGCTAACTTGATTAAAAAGATTGACATGTTTATTTTTTGGCTGACCTATTTGGGTAGATGTGGATTTGATTCATCTATTGTGTGTGACCCCGTGTTACAAATATTTTTTTAGTCGAGCAAGAATCCTGTTTTGTCCTGAAGTCACCATTTTGTCATAGATTTGAAATCCCCTTATCATGGTTATGCAAGAAATTGGGTGTTCAGGGATTCTCACATACCTAGACATTATAAATAAATATATATTTTAGAATGCTTTTTTAGAGTTTAGTATTATTGAGATGGTTACTGAAACCTTTATAAATACTGCGTAAAATGGCCTCCACAACTTGATGGCCCATGTTAAGCTTTCACAGAATTAACATAATATACTTTTTATTGTATGCCATTCCTCAGGATTATGCCTTTTCTACACATCTGATATTGTAAAACATACTGTGTAAATAATTGATAATAAACAAACACATTCTTCTTTTGCCCTGGTGTACTTCACCAGTTTCAAGACTTTGAAGTTCTGTAAATAATTTATGGCACTTATTAGTGCAGGCAAATCAAATGGTATCCTTGATCCGAGAGGCTTTTTGTCCTCCTTTCTGAGCAGAATTGTTAAGTGATCCTTCTGATTGGTAACTAAACTGAATGCTGCTGAAAATCACTGTGGCACGCTTGCTGTTGTGTCTCGATGTGCATAATGTTGCCAGGCCATTTGTATTTCCCCTCCTGGAATTTGTAGAGTAACCAGAATATATTCGGAAACTGGGACTTGCTCTATTTTTTGAGAAAGAGAAATGCCTTTCCCTATGCTTTTAGTTTACCTATGACTTCTTCCGTGGTGCCTGTGAAGAAGAGAATTTTGACTCAGTATGCATTCCTTGGCAAAGATACAAGCTTGCTGAAAAACATGAACCTAAATATCAAAAGACAGATTATATGATCTTTTTTTAACTCATAAAAGCTTGGGCAGTATGCCAGCTAGCCAGACTAAACAATCCACAATTGCACAATAGTCTTGCTTGGGTGTGGAAAATGTAACCATGTGATAATGAGAAGTGAAGTTTCAGAAGTTATGAAAGATTTATGACGGAAACATTTTTTCCTCCTCGTGGTCTTCTGTGTTATTTATAATTACATGAATCTTAACCAAAGGTTCCATTGATTTCATAATGAATTCAAATAAAGATTTTAGTTCTGACTGACATTTAAAGGTTAGGCTGGTTATGCATTTTTTTTTCTAAAAGTTTTCTGTTGTGAGGAAATTTATTTTTTTACCCTGGAACTATTCATAATAGATATGGTCACTTTAGACTGTGCTTATAACTGCAAGTCAGATGAAATAAAATGTAATGAATGCAATTACACATACACATGTGTACTCACACACATTTATATATTCAGAAGGACTTCTTTATAATAGTTTCATTCAAACAAGGCACATAGGAGAAATTTTGTTTCTTTTTGAGGGGGTCAGTGTAAGATGAGCAATCTATGATACGTTACACTTATGGTACATGCCACCTCTTAGAAGGGTTTGATTTGCAAGGAAAACCCCATGGAAAGTGTCTTTTCCTGTGCCCTACCATGTCAGTGATAGCTCTCTTCTAAATGGTGGAGCCCGGGTTGTTGGGGAGGGTCAGCTGGTCAACCTGTTCTTTTGAAGTGAATAAGAGAATATTTTAAAGTGCAATGCCACACTAAAGCATGGCTTTTAAAAAATATTTTTAAAACTCTTGAAATAACAGTATAAATACAGCTTCACTACATTTTGAATATTAATTACTAATCATAACCCTAAATTAATGTGTCATTATGCTGTGTAAAGACATTTTAAAAGAAATGCAAATGCCAAAAAAAATAAAAGATTTGCATTTGTTGTAAGCATTAACTCACTTAACTTCAAACACTAATTATTACTATTTATGAAGGAAATCGTGGTTCTCCTTTATATTCTCAGAAAAGTCTGTAACCTTGAAAACCTACCCAAGGCCCTGGCTAGACCTCAACTCCTGCAAGCAGCTTGTAGCTTTGAAATCAATAACCCTTCTGGCAACTTCTTTTCACGGCCAAGATTAACTGCCCTAGAAAGAGAACTTATCTTGGATTGAACTCCAGAAAAGAGCTAACAGTCCTGTTTGGGCTCTACTTCTCTGGTGTTTCTCTGCTTGGGGCCTCCTAATATTTCTCCCTGAACGGGACTGCTAGGGAACAGTGTGTTCTTTCTCATGGCATCCTCTAGGAGGAGTGAATTTACTTGGACTGTGGTAGGCACCACGTCACTATTTCCCCAGCTCTCTCCTGCCTTGAGGCTCAGAGCCAAAGTGAAAGCTTTTTGCATAGAGTTGCTGAAGATCATCTATTTACTAGATGTAACATTCAGGGATGCCTGGGTGGCTCAGTCGGTTAAGCGTCTGCCTTTGGCTCGGGTCATGATCCTGGGGTCCTGGGATCAAGCCCCGCATCGGGCTCCCTGCTCAGTGGGGAGCTGCTTCTCCCTCCCCCTCTGCCCCTCTCCCCTGCTCGTGCTCTTTCTCTCTGTCTCTCTCTCAAATAGATAGATAAAATCTTTAAAAAATAAAATAAATAAAATAAAATAAAATAAAATAAAATAAAATAGACATAACATTCAGATAGGTCAGAGAACTGAAGCATGTTGCAGGACAATTTTGACGGTGTGGCATCCGGAAAGTCATTGTGGGATTACCAATTCAGAAGGTCAGGAATAGGCCAGATCTTATCTGGGAAGCAGGAAATAAACCAAACGGGAAGGACGAGCCCCTTCTCAGGGATCACTATTAGCAAGGACTAGGGTGGCAGGAGGTAAGCTGGTCCTTCGCACCAGGCTCCTCACCTTGTCCATCTCTGTTTCAATGTGATAGTACTGTCTGGTATGGAACGCTCCATATGGACTGGAGTCCTCAGGTACTGAAGTGAGTAGGGCTGGAAAAAGAACAGAGGGCTCATTCTTGCTTCTGCTAAAGATTTCTAGCTGCTCCTTTTAGCTAACCTGTTACTTTCAAAGGACAATTCTGATCATTGAAGACTCTTTCATATACATCATTTCCAACACATTTCAAAGAAACAGACCAGGAAGTTTTTACAGACAGTCATACCTTGTTAGTCTCACATCTCCTCACCAAAACAAAAAAACCTTTAGAGCATCACTTCTTTCAAACCAAATATCATTACTTGCCTTGGGCCTTTGGGTTTCTGCGTCTCTCGCCATGACATGCTAAGTATCAGCTCTGGTCGTCTCTACCGTGGCAAAGGGACTCCACACCTGGCTGCCAAGAAGTCCGTCTTTAGCTTCTTTACCTTTGGTCACAATTTTTTCCATCCTTAGAAGCCCCCATGCAATCAGTGTCAACGTGTTACAAGTCAGCCACTTAAATTCCTTCCAGGAGCTTCCAGAATCTGCCTTCTGCCTTCCTGCTGCTTTCCTTGTGAATCTATTTCCTGTACAAATTTTGTTATTTTTGCTTTCTACCAAATCTTTAACAGAGGTTGCATTGAAGAAGGAGTCTGGGAGGAATGAATTTCCGTGGCACCACATCACTATTTCCCCAAGTCTCCCTGCCCTGAGGCTCAGAGCCAGAGTAACTGCTCTGGCAGTGGGGATAAGACTATGTCACGGGACCCTCTCCAGCCAGATGAGGCTGGAATTGGGAACAGCCAGCTGTGTTCTGGGAGTTGCACTCCCCATTCATACAAGAGCAGTTCTGCTTTTTACCCCCTAAGAATTCATTTCATCACGGAGGATATTATCCAGAGGGTAAAGAAGAGTCTCCCAACCACTGCTTTAATTACCTAATAAATACTCTATAAATAATTATCCCGACATGGTATGGCGTCAGGAAATAATAAGTTGCAACTCAGCCCCCTAAAACATTATAAAGGGCCATCAGTGGGTACTATGGTAAAAGTAAGGATCTTTTGCATATAAATGGTTGAAATAGTGACAATAACCTTAATTTAATTATTTCATCTAACGTATTTAGAGCAGCTACATACTTGCCTGTAATCTGGGGTGGCCTTTCAGTAGGGGTTCATGGCTTCACAGAAATGCAGTGCTGTCTTGGTAAAGCTGTTCTCCTATTTGACAAGGAGATAAAGAATCAGCGAGAGGCCCAGAGTAGATTCCTGATCCCAGAATGTTTCCCCTATTCCACCATACATTCTACAAATCAGAGATTCGTTTGCTCTAATAAATTCCCGAAAGGACTTCCTGTAGAGATGGCTTATCAGCTTATCAGTCATGTACACCTTAGTGTGTGTTGCTTTAACCAGGTGATCAGATTACTTTTACTGAGGGATGAGGGGCATTGTTGAAGGGCAAGGTGAGGGGAGGCCGTATGTGAAGTCAAGGCAGTGAGAAGGAAGGGCACCCAGGTGGAGTGCCAAAGCCAGCCAGGTCAGCAGCGGGGGGGCCCTGGGTTGGCTTCAAGACCCAACTAGCCCTTTCAGGTGTTGGTGGGAACTGTGAGGGAATGTTGCTGACCGCCTGCCACTTTGGTGAGCAGAGAAAGACAAATAGCATGAAATTTAAATGGCTGTGACCATGGGCGACAGACAGCGGGGGAATGAAGCCGACGAGCAACCGCAACGGCAGTGGGGATGGGTGCAAGCAACAGAGGGAGGCAGGTGTCAGGGGTGCAGAGTAGAAGGGAGGATGTTTTCAGCAGCTCAGTTGGGGCCAGGCTGCATAGACACCGAAGAGCCAACAGTGAAGGACAGAGAAAACGGAAGAAAAGGAGTCCTGATGAAAATGTGATTTGACAGATGTGTGAACCATGGTCTGAGATACAACGTAAAGGCACCAGGGGAGGTGGGAGAGAGCTAGATTGAAGGGATGAGGGGAATCTGCTCCAGCAGGAAGAAACAAGAGTCCTGTCACAACCTCAAAAAGTTCCGAACAGGTACAGGAAGATGATGGGCCTTTGCCTACTTCTGTGTTTATCCCATTTTGAAAACTCTATGAAAGTGCATGTTACTAACATTTACATGAAAAATTTAAGTGTATTTTAGGAAGTGTTGGGACACAGTGGAGAAAGCTAGCCCGTAGAAACGTCACCATAAACCTCAGAAACAACAGCGTGGATAATTGATGGTGGTCGATCAGGTATGGAGGGAGAAGAGTGCACATTTCATGATTCAATAACCTAGAAGCAAAAATCGTTGATGGTTAGTGAAGAAAATTACATTTACATAGACAAAGCTTTAAATGAGTTGAAAATGATGGAAAATTATTTGTGTTACTGTTTCTGTTTGTTTTGTTGGAAAAAATAATGGCTCAGCATCCAAGTTTACTATGGGTGTAAGAATCCAGGTACAAACCTCAAATCACTGCATGTATACTACCAGTATATGTATGCATGCACGTAGTATTAACATAAATAGATGGCTTTTATAAAACATCATTACATAGTTTAAGGTATATATGCCTTATACTTTGTCTCCGTTTTCCCAGGATGTAATTAGATATTTAGTTTATGAAAATATTGTATTAAACAGAGATGTCAAAGGAAGAGCTATACAAAGTCTAGAAATGATGCATGTGGGACAAAGCAATGTACAAAAATATCAACATTTCTTGCGTGATCATGCAAAAAGGATCAGGTCACATAGTCCTTTTTTTTTTTTTTTTTTGCTAGAGATAATAGTACAGAAATAGAAACTTTAAGTATTAGCAATAGTATTATTGAGCCCAATTCATCTTTAAAACTTGTTCCACTAACTCAGAATCAAACACTGAGGATAAAAGGTTTAAAATAAAAGAAAATATATCCAATTCACACTTCAGGAAAATGAAAATACTACAGACTAAGAGAACATTCTTATTGAGCTTTTTTTCAATGCTCTCATTTTAACCAGCTGGAATTATTTTTAAAGTACATCCAATTCAACCTTTTAAAATGACAGATTTGCCTTTTAATGGGAAATATGTATTTCATCAGAAAGATGGAGCACGGTGTCCTTGGCTAAGTTATTCTCTACAGAAGGATGCTCTTTTTTTTGTACTCTAAGCTTCTCCTATAAGGAAGAACACATATCATAGAAAATTTGCTCCTGGCATGGTAGATTAGAAGAATACAGACAAATAGAGAAAAATTAAAAATGCGCACTGTTTCTTCCAGTATCCTGGATTCCATATGTAATGTTAATTGTTATGTAATGAGCAGTCCCTACAAAACAGAACCAGCCAAGGAAAAGAATAACCTTAGAAACTAGAGTCCCTTTGTGATGAAAGAAGAAACAACCGCCAACTCTAAGCAGCCAAAGAATACATTAGCAAAAGTATCTCACAAGTTCCCTTACTGGGAGACATACTGTCTCACCAAGGAACCTCTTTAATGTATATTCACTACAACTTTTCTTTTGGAGTAAGAAAGCATCCCCAGGAAAAACAAACAGTTAGCTGATAACAATGAAGCTGGATTAAGCTATCTCAGTGTTTATGTTAGTAAAACTGACACATTTTCAATTACGATTGACATTCCTGAGACATAGGCATGACTGATGCCCTTTGACAGAACAGCACTGTGAGCGGAGGATCAATATGCCAGGACTGTGTACGAGGGAGGCGGCTGAGGTCAGCCAGAGATGCTTATCCAAAATAGGGCGTCGGGGGGTGGGTTGTGAGCCCGTGCTTTAGATCTGAAATGTGGGGCCAACTGGGGATGAAAGGAAGGAAGCAGAAGATCCAGGAGTGAGGGCAGCAGCAGGAGGGTGGTCTGAAGTCACAGCCAAGGGAGGGGCCGGCAGTCTGGAGGGGAGAGCCCGGTTGTCACCGGAAGCCCTCCCCTCTGTGGGAAACAAGTGGACCACGTATCTCATCATAGAGCTCTTTTATAAAAAGTGGATTTATCTCAGAAACCGCTGCCTCTGCAATGTCCACAATAGCCAAACTGTGGAAAGAGCCAAGATGTCCATCGACAGATGAATGGATAAAGAAGATGTGGTATATATATACAATGGAATATTATGCAGCCATCAAAAGGAATGAGCTCTTGCCATTTGCGACGGCATGGATGGAACTGGAGGGTGTTATGCTGAGTGAAATAAGTGAATCAGAGAAAGACATGTATCATATGACCTCACTGATATGAGGAATTCTTAATCTCAGGAAACAAACTGAGGGTTGCTGGAGTGGTGGGGGGGTGGGAGGGATGGGGTGGCTGGGTGATAGACATTGGGGAGGGTATGTGCTATGGTGAGCACCGTGAATTGTGCAAGACTGATGAATCACAGATCTGTACCTCTGAAACAAATAGTGCAACCTGTGTTAAGAAAAAAGAAAAAGAAGAAGATAGCAGGAGGGGAAGAATGAAGGGGAGTAAGTCGGAGGGGGAGACGAACCATGAGAGACGATGGACTCTGAGAAACAAACTGAGGGTTCTAGAGGGGAGGGGGGTGGGGGGATGGGTTAGCCTGGTGATGGGCATTAAACAGGGCACGTTCTGCATGGAGCACTGGGTGTTATGCACAAACAATGAATCATGGAACACTACATCAAGAATTAATGATGTAATGTATGGTGATGAACATAACAATAAAAAAAAAGAAACCGCTGCCTCTGAATTCCAAAACACGGAATCGGGTCCGTCGGTATGAAGCATGTCGTCTTACCAATTTAAGCACTAAAATTGAGTAAAAGCGCCCACGGGTCTTGTAGGAAATCAAATAATAACTCTGCATTTGAAGACATTTGGTGGAGATTTGGTGTGTCTACACAGTCTCCAAAACTTGTTTGCAATCACGGAAAATGAACTGTGCCTCTGCTTACGCCATGTAAACAGAAACACTCGGTTTGTGGGGAACTTCATTCACTGGTTCCTTCATCCATTCATTCATCAGAGGGAAGATTGTCTGTGTCACACATGCTACGTCAGACCCAGAGCTGATTCCAGCTGAAGGGTCCAGCTGAATTTGAAAGCTCTATCTGGCAGATACTTGGGTGTCTGGCAAGCGGGTTGCAAAGGGGAAACGAAGTTTTTTTTTAAAGCAGTTGGAAGTTCCTGGTGAATTCTGAATGCGCAACCAAGGTGTGTGAACTGTACTATTTTTTTTTTTTTTTTTAACGTAGGTATTCAGTCCTGCCTCCTCTGCTGTGCCCCGGCCCCTGCTTGGGAGCGGGGCCTGGGAGCTGGGAGACAGAGAAGATGCTGATGGGCAAGCTCACAGGCAGACAGACAGGAACTGTAGGTGGTCGATCCAGAAGGACCAGGCACGCACGCAGAGCCTAGGCAATGAGAGGAAAGATCGAGAGGGTTTGAAGAAGAGGGTGGGTGGGAGAACCTGCGTGACTTTCCTAAGCCTTGGGGGGTAGTGGTGTCATTAGTAAAACAGGTTCAAATATAATGTCTTGTCCCTTCTCCTCCCACCCCCACCTAACCACTAACAACATAAACTCACACCCCCAACTCCAAGGCGACAGGTAGGTTTGACTAAGCGTGGTTAATGTTTAGGGCATTGTAGAGAAAGAGATTGAGTCTTGGCTTCCTTCACACGCATACGCTCCCAACCTGGCAGACTGGTAGAAGGGAAGGTAGTGGAAGGAAATCTCCCGAAGAACACAGGGCAAATGCCTCATGGTTTAAGGAGCCCTGAGAGCTGCCGTAAGGTCTTCAATAAATGACAGAGGCAGTTGGGAGACTTGTGCTGTTTCTGGGACCAAGAGTTTAAGCCAACAGACTTGCCTTTGAGCAGAGGTTGCTCTTCAGAGGCCACATCCCCCAGCTTTGCTACACCTTCCTCTTCCTTCCTTCAGAACTCACTATCCCCCTAGGCCGAGAGCGTGGGCTTCCGTGGCTGCATTGGAGGGGTTTGCTGCAGTCCCTGCACCGGTGGAGTGTCTTTGGCAGGTGGCCTCTTGCTGTGGGTACAGCCTCCTAGCCCCTCCGGAAGGACATCTGCTGCTAAATTTCACCATTGCCCGGGCATATGGCCCTAGGCCTCCCTCCCAAATATGGTGGAAGCCCAAAAGACCTCCTGAGGTCATGAAAAGTTTTCGAGCAGAGGAATGGCAGAAAAAATGAGCAGCGTTTCAAGAAAATTAATTTCATTCAAGGTGCAAAATGGATTCAAGGAGGGAGGAAGTTCAGAGGCTATTGCTATCAAGGTTAAACACTAATGAAGCATCATCACGCCAATAGAAATGGATAGAGGGCCACGATACTGAAGGAGCAAAATCAAGTGGACTCAGTAATTAGTTGGCTGTGGGGGACGAAAGAAAGAGAAGGGTCGAAGGTTCTGGTGAGGTTTTGAACCTCGCTATGATGACAAAAAGTAAGGACAAAGAGACAGCTGGACGTAGGGTGGGAATAAAAGAGGTTCAGTCTGATACAGATTTCAGAGGGTGTTATGCTAACACTAACTGGCAGGGTGTTATCTTTAGGCTCACATAAGAGTTAAAATATTTTCAGAATGTTTAAGAGCATTATTTTAAGTGTGGATGGTACAAGAAGCCGAAAACCTGTGAAAACAGTTACTCCAAACTGATTCATACTCAGCTTATTTTATTTGATTTTATTTGGAAAGAGTTCATTTTTTTCGGAATGAGTTCATCTTGAAAATACACTTGAAGTAAATATGTGATCACGTTTGAGTTTCCTTGCAGGATTTTCTCAGACACTGTGCACACATCTGTGTCTTAATTCACCATTTCTTTTTGACTCGGCTTCTCTCAATCATTGTGTCCCAATCTGTTCTGCTTGATGACTCAACGTAATCAACACATTAATGTCTTTCCATTCATTCATTGACGTTCCTGGCCATTATTTTAATAAGAGACACATTAAATGGCTCTTGCAGATTCCCAAAAACGTCTTCCTACAAGGCTTATACAGAAGTCAAGAGTTAAATTCCCTTTCGTGGAAAATAATAATTAAATGCAAATTGGAAAGAATTCTACCAAAAAAAAAAAAAAAGGCAGAACGCGCTGTTCAATTAAAATTATAGCTTTACTCTTTATTCATCCAAATATATATGTTTGTATTAAATGACCTGGTGAGAGATTTCTCTGAAAAATAAATTCACATAAGATATTAATGAAAATTGAGTCCGTATTATTCCCCGTTTCCAAGCAAGCTTTGTGACTCTTCAGTTTTCAGCAGCCGGGGATCAGCTGATTCTTAGTCCCATAGGATTCACACTCTTGTTCGTTCTCTTTAGCTCCTCTGGATTTGGAAAAAAAAAACCCATCTACAGTAAAATACAGTTTGCAAATAACTCTGTAATGCTCACTGAGTCACTGAATTCTGACTTAAGCTGGGACTCTGAGCGCGCACATTGGCCATGGTTTACAAAACAAATGTAAACTCTCCTATAGCTTTTCTGCTCTCACCCTCTTGCCAACCATGTACATTTCACAACTGCTCCTTCCTTTGTGGAATCCTGCTGTCCCAACTTAAGACAGTTCACATAAGCTAAATGCTACCTTACATTCGATTAATAAATCTTCGAAGCCACTGACCTCAGCTATTTGCATGATCACTTACAGAAACGTGGACCCCTCCGTCTTCCGGCCCACCTCTCACGTGTGCATCTGATAGGCCCCCTCGCGTTCCCCCCTCTGTGTGGCTGATCCCGGGGCCCTGGCACCCTGCTCCGAATTCACTGGGACTATATCTCCTTCGGGCCCCTTGGGTGCAGCGGAGCATTTGTAGGACTGATTTACACCCAGCCTTTCTCCTCATCGGTGTTCCCCTGGGCCTCTCCAAATCACCATGCTACATCTGGCAACCTGACTCATTCTAAAGCTTCACTTCTGTTCATTGTGCCCTTGACACATTGTTTTCATGTAGACGTGTCATGAACAGTTTTATTTATCTGTCATTTATTTATTTGCAAATTCTTGTCACATTTGGCTGCTCTCTGGGCCCAATGTAAATTTTCCCCCTGTGAGCTCAGGGGAGACCCTGAGGAGTAGATGTGGATGCCCTCAACTCACATCCGGTTCGGAAGCTCCCTTCATACCCTTGTGCAAGTTAACATACATTAGGTAGAATATTACCAAGTTAAACCCACTGACAATCCTGAGAAGTCATGCTTCTCGTTCGAAACGTAGACCACCTTGGGTTTATTCTTCCCTGAGGTTGGCCAAAAGACCTAAAAGCAACTCATTGATTTGGACAATTCACTGAAAGAAGGAATACATAAAATGAAAAAAGGGGGGGGCAAACTAACATGGGGTGTCATAAAAATGGTTGCTTGAATTTTTCACACATTTAAAATGTCTGCATTCGTGTTTAAAAATGTTCCCTCAGAAAATAGAGCCCGATTTAATTGTGATCTAACCTGATGGGATGATTACCCTAGTTCCTCAGAACAGATTTCCTAGGTCCCTCATGCCCACAACTGTGGGGACTAGAGAAGCCCAGCCCTGCTCCGCTGTTAAGTTTTGTTTCCTGTTGATTACTTTCCTCAGGGTGTGCTCTCACTCTTCAAAGGGCAAGGGCTCCTGTCAGTCTGGTTCTCCCCACTTTAGAAGCATCGCGGACTCTCTTTTGGCCCAGGCCTGTGAGAAAAAACCAGGAGGCTGCTTACTTGTGATTCGAGAAATTGTCTCCCTCTTCCAATCTTCAAGCCTTGAATTCCGGACACTGGAGAGTGATTCCTTTATGAATGCCTAACCCCCGTTCCTAACCCCTCTTATTCATTGAGAATTCGGCCAGCATTCTTTATGATGGCGCTATTTCCCATATGTATCATAGACTTGGATTCATTCATTCAGCAAATATTTGTTGAGAACCTTTCATATTCTGTCTTGGCCGCATGCCAGTTACTAATGCTCAAAAATCTCATGATTTCTGCTCTGTTCTTCCTTCCCTGAAAGCCAGTTCCAGATTCTTTTGTCCTTTCGGCTTATTTGCTCAAGGGGTTACAAAATTAGCAGGAGTTACTGAGTATTCATTTAGGGAACTTCTTTCTAGAAAGAGACTTTGGCTTATCTGCCTAGGTTCCCTTGACCTTAAAATTCTCCATCCCCCTCTCTTTTCTTTTTTCAAATTCGTAAAACTCCTCTATCCTATTATGATCTCTAAGTCTCCTGCATGTTTTCTCATGTTATGCACTCAGCCTAAGTGTGAGACTCTCAGAAATTTGTTTGCTAAATCATCTGGCAAATGGTCTTGTTGATGTCTGCTGGGCTGCTCAGAGCCTACAGTTGTTAAGTACTTATTACGGGAATCCAGCCGGGCAAATTAAGAAAGCTACATGTTTGCTTGTTATTTTAGGACTATTATGCTCTGCTTCTGAGGGGGCTCCATATTGGACCTTCTGACTTGAAAGGACTTGCTGTTCTTTAGTCAGAGGTTGCTCTGTGGAATCTGAATCTTTGACCTGGCAACAATAAAAATGATTATCTTCCAGGGGGAGAATGTTGTCTTGTTGCTTT
Organism: Eumetopias jubatus; assembly: GCF_037043125.1. Lineage (NCBI taxonomy): Eukaryota > Metazoa > Chordata > Mammalia > Carnivora > Otariidae > Eumetopias > Eumetopias jubatus. The sequence continues at coordinate 13,913,746 of NW_028274808.1, forward strand.
CCATCGTTTAGCCTGCTGGAAAATGTAAAACACTTATTTAAGCAGCTCGAGGTTCACTTGGTATGTCATATTTTATAACTAAGCTGGGAGCTTTTTATACTTACAGATTACGTTATTTACTTCCTTTTTTTAACGTAAGTGCTTTATATAAACAGTACTCCAGCATTTATGCTCCCAGCTCAAGGTGAGCATCACCCCCCAACTCCAGTCCACACAAAAGATCTGTAGTGTGGTAGAGCTGTTATGTAAATTATAGCTGATGTTCCTGGTGGTTTTCTTGTAAGTACACGTTACAAACTGAAGCTGCCATGTAGGTAACTTACACATCACATAGGGTGTGTCAAGAAATAACTAAGAAGTTCTGTTAGCCTTTCGAAGAACCATTATTAAAGCAGATTTGGGATGTCTGAAAAATTTTGCAGTATGTTAAAGATTGGGAAAATATGATCAGAGGTCATTTAAGCGTATTAACTGTTGGGGTCCCTAAATATGCTGCTTTTCTAGAAAGACAGGAATTTATTATTGTCATCATTTTCACATTTCATCTTTTGTGTGGCATTGTATTCTACCCGATGCTTTGCCTTTGGCACCTCCTTTCTGTGTAAGATGCATCACAGCTGTGCCCCATCAGTTTAAGTGGTTGCTTGTAAGTTATTTCTAAACATTCATCTGGTTAAAAATGCCGATGCTGCCACGATTTGTAAGAGAATACCCTGGTAGTGGGATATCAGTGTGTTTCCCCAAAACAGCCCAGTCCTGAGCTTTAAAAACCTAAGTGATGCAAAAGAAAGTAGGCTTTTCCCTGTCTACTGTAGGTCTTTTTTAATAATGCAGGCTGCTTAAGCACAGAGTTCATGTCTAACATGCCTTTTTCTAGCAACAGACTTTGTACTTTATGAATGCTTTATGATGTTAAATATTTGTGAAAAGTAAAGGAACTTGCCTTTTCAAAATAAAAAGCATCAGATAATCTTGCAGCAATCACATTATTAAGAAGTCAGATGCCTGGGGCGCCTGGGAGGCTCAGTCATTAAGTGTCTGCCTTGCCTCAGGTCCTGGGATGGAGCCTCCACATCCGGCCTCCCTGCTCCTCAGGAAGCCTGCTTCTCCCTCCCCCACTCCCCCAGCTTGTGTTCCCTCTCTCGCTGTGTCTCTCTCTGTCAAATAAATAAATAGAATCTTAAAAAAAAAAAGAAGTCAGATGCCAAATCTGAATGTACCTACCACATCATTTTCTGTGAATCTGCCCATTGTTCATTTTCCATACATCTGCCTGTGGTTCTCTGGGCTCGAGAGTAGAGGTGACTTCTCATCGAGGCTCGAAGGCTGTTTCTGAAGAGAGCTAAAGTGTAAATATTTGGGGCTTTATGTATCAAGATTCCAAATCAAGGATAGTATGTAGGTACTAAACAAAAGAGAGAAAACAAAGTTCCACAAATATTTTCTGACAAAATTTAAAATATGGTAGTAGTAATAATAATAAAGTATACTCTTTGTAATACAGGTCTACTATTGGGAAGAATGGGGTCTTTTGAGAAGGAGTTAACATTTTGCTGTGGGGTTCAAAGTTAGTATTCGCTAGCATCAAAACTATTGTGATGCCTGGCGGTAAAAACCATTCTTATCTCAAGGGCCATACAAAAGTAGGCAGCAGGTTGGATTTGACCCCAAGACAGTAGGGTGTTGACTCCTCTAGGATGTGGTTTTTCTTAAAAGTGCAGTCTTGGGACCATCTGGTGACCCATCACTGAATTGGTTTGTTAAACATGCTGGTCCTCGGGTCTCCCTGCATATCCTCGAGCTCATCTGAGTTTGCCTTCCCTTGTTGCTCTTGCCACCTTGGTTTAATTGGCAAAGTATGTCCCCTCTCTTTAGGAAATCCAGCTTGCACTTCCCATAGACTCTTTTCCTTCAGCCTTCAAATTGGCTCAGCTCCCACTTCCCCCTCCTTTTAAAAAAAGGTCCAGTATACTTAATATATAGTTTTACATTCATTTCAGATGTACAGTATAGGGATTCACCAATTCTATACATCACTCAGTGTTCATCATGATAAATGTACTCTTAATCCGCATCACGTATTTCACCCACTCCCTCCCGCCGCCCACCTCTCCTCTGGTAACCATCAGTTTGTTCTCTCTAGTTAAGAATCTGTTTTTTGGTCTCTGTTTTTTCTTTGTCTGTTTCTTTGTTTCTTAAATTCCACACATGAGGGTAATCATATGGTATTTGTCTTTCTCTGACTGACTTACTTCACTTAGCATTATACTCTAGATCCACACATGTTGTTGCAAATGGGAAGATTTAATTATTTTTTATGACTGAGTAATATTCCATTGTGTATATAATGCCAATTCTTTATCTATTCATCTATCGATAGACACTTGGGCTGCTTCTGTAATTTGGCTATTGTGAATAATGCTACAATAAACATAGGGATGCGCATATCTTTTCAAATTAGTGTTTTCATATTCTTCGGGCAAGTACCCAGTAGTAGAATTATTGGACCCTATGGTAAATCTATTTTTAATTTTTTGAGGAACCTCCATACGGTTTTCCCCAGTGGCTGCACCAGTTCGCATTCCCACCAACAGTGCACGAGGATTCCTTTTTCTCCACAACCTCCCCAACACGTGTTGTTCCTTGTGTTTTTATTTTAGCCATTCTGACAGGTATGAGGTGATAGCTCATTGCAGTTTCGATTTATATTTCCCTGATGATTAGTGATGTTGAGCCTCTTTTCATGTGTCTGTTGGCCATCTGGATGTCTTCTTTGGAGAAATGTTCAAGTCTTCTGCTCATTTTAATTGGATTATTTGTTTTCTTGGTGTGGAGTTATATAAGTTCTTTTATATTTTGGATATACTAACCCTTTATCGGATATGTCCTTTGCAAATATCTTCTCCCATTCATTTGGTTGTCTTTTAGTTTTGTTGATTGTTTCCTTTGCTGTGCAGAACCTTTTTATTTTAATGTACTCCCAATAGTTTATTTTTACCTTTGCTTCCCTTGCCCAAGGAGACATATCTAGAAAAATATTGCTACAGCAGCTTCCCCCTTTTAAAACACAAACAAACATGATTTTGACCCTACTGTACTCCAGCTACCATCCCATTACCCCTATTCAAAGCTAGACACTGCAAATGTGCTTTCCATGCTCATTGCCTACACCACCAATATGCTTTTCACATCCTTCTACAATGTAGTTCTTGTCCTCACCATTCTATCAAAACTACACCCCAAATTTGCAAATCCTTAGTCTTTGTTGCCCCAAACCTCTCCACGTCATTGACACTGGTTGCAAGCCCCCCCTTTGCCAATTAACTCCCCTTTGTTGATTCCTATCATGGTATAGCTGGGTCAGGTCCTTGAAAGAAAGAAATCAGATCCTGTAGATTATTTCTTCTGACTCTGTTAGTCATTTTGGAAATGTGTCTTACACCATTTAAAGGGAGAATTGGCTAGGCTGAAGAAGATGGGAGATGAATAGGCCCTTGCTTGGGGCAAGAGTCCAGGGCTCTGAGAGGTAGCTGGAATCTGAAACATTTGAACATATCTGCCCCTGGGTGTCCTAAAGTGTATTAAGTACTCAAAAGAATGTGAGATCCAAGACCAGATCTCTATTTCTCAGTTGATGAGACCTGGGTGAGTAAAGTCTCCCAGGGAGCAGGTGGGGCAGAATGAACTAATTCGTGTCTCAGTCTGTGACTTCTCCAAGCCCTGGCTGCTCAACACACATAGAATGGGAGGTGGCTTCACAGCTGCTGTCCGCCAACCCCCTAACCTGCCTCCTTCCCCATCCTCTGTCGTTAGATCCTTCTGCTTCCTCCAGCCCCCCCTCACCCGCCCCAGCCCCAGAGTGTGGTGCTTCCTGCCCCGCCCCCCGCCCCCGTGTGCCGCACCTGCCCCCATCTCTCTTCTACCTGTGCAAACCGCCTGCTCTTCTGCCTTCAGTTTTCACCGCGTAGGTTGACTGCACATCTACAACTTCAGCTCTGACCCCTTACCTGCAAAACATCTTATTTTCAGTGGTCTGAGAAGCAAAAACAAACAAACAAAAAACAAAACAAAACAACCAACTTTCCTTGGATTCCGAGCAGTTATCTCTAATTCAGTTTATCAAAACTGGAAGAAAAAAAAAAAAAAAGCCCTTCAAAATACGTGTCTTCCCATGTAACTCATTCTATTCAGTTGCTTTCCTGTGATTTTCATCTCAGAACCCGGAAACTTTGCAATTATTCTTCACTCTGCCCCATTCCGTGTTTGGCATCCCAGTCCTTTGAATATTTTATTTGGTTATTTTAATTATTTTATATTTCTTACTTTATGTAATATTGTGATTATGTTTACTGTATATTTATGTTTCCTGAGGGTCGTCTAATTGCTATGATGTCATGGGTTTGCGCACAATTTTTAAAAGAAGTCTTGCTCCATTTTCTCCCTCTCTAATTTTATTGTGTATTATTGTCATAGGAGTTGTCTAAAGCTCTTTGTTCATCAAGCTCAGTACCTACTAAAGCTCATTATTACCCGGTTGGTACCACAGCCTCTGTTTCTCAACTGATTTCCCACTGATCCCCAAACTGCACTCATTCTTCCAAGCACATCTCCCTCGTCCCCCCCACAACTCCACACTTAACACCCATGCTCTTTCCTCATCTAGACACATCCACGCCATAGATTCTGGCTCCTAGCAAAAAGAATGACCTGGCCAGGTAGAGAAGGACAGCATTTTTGCATAGGGCATCTCATCTGACGTCTGTTTGTCTGCACGTGACCCCAGAAGGGCCACCACGCCGGGTGACTAAGCCATCCACTTCCTCGGTGACCTCCAGTAAGTGGGGTGACGTGTGGTGAGTCAGACAGGACCAACCATGGTCAACACTGGCCTTCCACTATCATGGCCCCTCACTCTCTCTTCTGGATTTATAATCCCATCCTCAGACAACCTGCCATCAAAACTGGGCAACAGCCATGAGCCAGGATTCTTTTAAAGGGTAGAGATAATATTCCTGAACCCGTTTGAACCCGGGAAGGAAAGACGTGGCTCTCATTTACAAGGGGTATAAATGCAGTGCATGCATTGTTTTTATACTTCTGTCTTTTTTTTTCTGGTAGAAATCAAAGATGGCATTTTGGGGGAGAACATTAATAAATTAGATTCATATGAGCGTCTATGATTAATTATGCCATAATTAAATATTAACCACCACAGTATGTCTTATATTTATGCAGTGGCTTCCTTTTCTATTTGAAAATTGCTTAATTATATACAGGAATATATCTAAAATATAGGCTGTATTCTGAAACTGAATTTGAAAAGAAACTTGATGTGTATATGAAAATAAATCCCCAATGTTAAGCACTTAAGACTTGGTAGATCATTCAGAAATTAAATCTACTGCCACCTATAAAAAAATCATTATCAAATAATTCAGCCTGTTAATTTTTTAAAAGATCCAGAATCCTTGCGTCGAGAACGTGTACTAAAATTAATTTTTTTTGGCAGTGCTGAAAACATTTAATTTCCTCATGATGAGGCAGACACAGTATACACTCTTGAAGTACTTTCTAATTTACCAAAGGAAATTCATTTTATTTCAAATACATGTATCTGTTGTTTTGAATTCCGTGGAAGTTGGTTCTTTATTTACGATGGACTCTGCACAAATTCCTTCATCCTTGCAGGGCCTCAGTTTATCTACCTGTAAATCGAAGATAGAACAGGTACTGGAATGTCGGTTGCTAGGATTAAATGGATTATTGTATGTAAAGCATGCAAGCATGGACCCTAGTGCATATGAATCACAGCAAATGGGAGCTCTAACAGATACTTATTAAACCAAAATGCACAGTTAACTAAACCCCATCCCCGGCTCTCCACTGCTATCAATAAATATGTATTTTCTTAATTCTCATGATTAGACTATAATAAGACATGGAAGGAGAGATACAAATGGATGGGGATTCCCTTGTCTCTTTCACAGCATTTTCAAAAGTTCTGCACATTTTCCAAGCGAAACCAGACCAATCCTGAGTTGTGCCTGACTCCCTGGGAGCATACCGTAATGTGTCCCTTTGCGGTTAAAGTCCAGACTTGACCACCACGTGGCTCCCACACTGCTTCCAGAGATAAACATCAGATACCTGGAGCATCAGGTGGCCAACACAACAAACAACGTGAATGAGAGCAGGGCGGCCACAAATATGGCAGGGACAGCTAACAACAGGCCCGGTCGCCCTGCGGGCGCCTCGTAGCCCCCTCTGCTCAAGTAGCCAGGGCTCTGACTAATAATAAAAGGTCAGCCATTGGAGGCTGCCTTTATCTCAACTACTGTAAAAAAAAAAAAAAAAAAAAAAACTTATGTCAAGTGAGCACTTTACATGTGGTTCACCCATTAGCCAGTGCTTCCTCTGAAGCTGAAATAGATTGCTTACATAAAATGCTCAGAACTGCCTCCACAAAGTCTGCTCATGCTGCTTGCTTCCCTTAAAGCTGCGCTTCCTAATCCTTTGATCTGCACACCACTGAACTCTTTGAGAGTGTAACAGAAAGGACAGAGTTGAGATTTTCGTGTGACAAGTGGAAGAAAATCAATTTTGACGTCCCAAAGATAGAACTAGTGGTACAAAAGATCATCAGTCACAAATAGATGTTCTCTATCATTGTCTTGGGTGACTAAAAATGCCAAAGAGGCTCAATGCGGTGTGCACAATAGGGAGGCAATAATCTTTTTCTTTACTCAAAGAATAAAAGAAATGAAGTCTGATGTTGAGGCCACATCATAAGGATCAACATGCTGTCCATTCTACTATCTCTTATATTTTTGCTTGATGTTACAGATTTTAAGCATACTAGCATTCCACGAGAGGATTTGCACATTGATTAGCAGTTAAAAGCATTTGTCTATAAGTTGAGTTGGATGACTATTTCCTATTTCAGGAAAACCAGATCTTCCCTGTAATTGGCAGTCCTATTATAAGTGGATAGTCTGTGAAGCTTCTAAAGAACTTCTGAGAACTTATTAAGTAATTGAATAAAGCAGAGTGCATTTAGTCTTATAGTTGCATCATATTTCAGAATATCATACAACCTATGAGTCAGTTCAAATGTTATATATGATTGATAAAACATGGGATAAAAAGCAATACGGAAAAAAAATTGCACAAATTACCATGCCACCCACTAACACATTCCGCAGCAATGTAGTCATCCTTTTTTTCTAATTGTACTGTTAAAGGTTTGGTTACAACTATTTTTATCCTTGGAATAAAGCTATTGTCCCTGAAAAGGTGTAAAGAAATTAAGATAGGTTTTCCATAATTCATAACAAACGCGGTTGTTTTGAATGTGCTTAATTATTATCACGATTCAATTCAATACAGTGGTGATTTATTGCCTTTTGAGAGCTGCTTGTGAATGTCTCATTAGGAAGAGCTACTAAATGATACGGCACGATCCATAGGAAGGCATATTTAATGTCATCTCAGTAATAGAAACACTGCTCCTTAAACTCTATTTGCATGCCCAAAATTCCAAGCAACAAACAAACCCCACTACGATAATAGAACTTAAAAATTAGTCTCTATTTTTTGGCTATTGTCTAGAGATAGGAAATGCAGCTTTTCTTAAGTGAGAGGAAGACATACATGCAGCTTAGGTAGCTAGGGTTTAAATCTACGTTAAGGTGTGAATATATTAGGGAAGCATAATACATCACTTGTTGGAAATAGATATAATTCTAGTTTCTCGACCCCTAGTGTTTCTTAAATAAGCACTTACTTTGTGATCTTCAAGAAAGTGAAATAAATTTTACTGTAACATAACGAGTAGATTGTGTTGGCCTGACACCTGATCCGTAATTTAGCTGTGTCTTCTGTGAATTTGAAAAGTTGGATGGACATCATGGCTTCAAACGTGAAGACTTAGTTCCCTTCCCTTCTTGATCAAAAACACATATTTAGTACTACCTTTGCGGGTGCCCACAATTAACCTTCATTTCAGGAGTTTCTATTGTATTTATCACATTAATTTTTTAAAAACACCCACATGAAGTAATTCTTCCTAAATTTTTATAAGGTTTTGTAGAAATGACGTAAATAGTGCACCGACAGATTTTCACAGACTTTGATGGCGGTTATATTGTTCACATAATCATATTTTAATGCCAAAGACCATCTTTCTTACAATTAAATTCATCTATAGAGCTAGAGTAGACTAGGTGTTAATCACCACACAAAGAACGCATTGTAGATTTTCCTAATTTATCCACATTCTTGGGACCGAAACAAATACGTTCATTTTCTGTCACACCACCCTTTAACTAAACCGTGGTACACAAATGAAATTGCAGTCGGAGATAAGGAAGGTGTCTGCAAGACCAGAATCATTTGTCATGATTACAGGCGTGAAACTCGGCGGTAAAGGAACACATCAGAAACTTCTGGAGAAATGCTCCCAGCTAGAGTGCATGCGAAGTGCAGAGAGCCATCCCTGTCACTGGGGCAGCAGGGTTGTAAATGGTATTTTCAAGAGCTTTAATAGTGGACAAGGACAAGCAGTTAGTCTTGTTGACTCCTTAGAACAAATGTCATTAAAGGGAAAGGGTTGTGCAAGTGACCGACTCAATCTTTATTAATGAAAAAAAAAAAAAACAAAATATGATGCCTCCAGAATGAGGCAGTTATAGCTGAATTGTGGTGAACTCCATCTTCACGGACTAAATGACCACTTCACTCTCTAGTTTTGAAAAAAGGATGCACCGAGGTCAGATAGAGGTGTTCTGTTGTTCTGCTTTAAAAGGGTGCTTTTTTCAACGTATATGATTTAAAAAGAAGAAGAAGAGGAAAGAGTTGCCCAGTTTCCTATAGCCAGTCAAAATGTATTGAAAATATCTTTATATATTCTTTTTGGTAATAGTAGCAATCATGGAGAGAATATTTGAATGACGGTATGTGTAGACAGTAGGATCATGGAAATCTGTAGATTCTATGGGCCTGAGGCACAAAAGTGGCAACAGGGATTTCCTTGAATTTGGGGGGAGATTGCAGTTCACACTCAGGTTTTTGTATTCAGACCTCGAATACATCAATAGAGAAATCTTTGACTGCCAGGGATGCTATTCCACTTACATTCTCTTCTGACTTGCAATCAGGTGTCAAATTCCATTGATCTCTAGATACCTTTCTAAGATTAGGGCTCTACTGTCTCCACAAATCCCCTATTAAAATTCACTTTTGCAAGTAATAAAACATTAATTGGAAAATGAACATCTAATTGTGACTGAGGCAAGGAAAGACAGAGCTGGGGGAAAGGACGCCGCTGCATCTCCCTCTACCCCGTGGGTGGTCTCAGAGTCTCTAGAGAATTTCCTATTCTCTGCTGTAAATCCCTTTTTCTTTGGTTTTGCTTTTTTTTTTTTCCCCTTGTTGATTTCTCCAAAGGCTGGTGTACAACGTGCATGTAATCATTACAAAACGGTGGAAGTTCTGCTGTGTGTCTGTCCTCGTATTTACCAACCAGAAATGATTGCCAGCACACGGGCCTCAAAACGCATGGTTTCCAGCTGAGTCAGACTACCTCCACAAAGGAGACAGAAATATTCCTGACGCCACACCTCCTGGCAGTTTCCTTTTGGGTTCAAACGACCGCGCATGCGTAAGAGGTACCGAGCAGTTACCAGGGGGAGAGCATTGTTGCCTTCAAGGTAGTGTGCTCGTTCCATTCTCACCAGACCTTCCCACCGGTCCTTGAAGGGCTGCTGCATCGGTCAACAAATTCATGGTCAGTCTGATGAGCCACTGTCCTTGATCCCTATGGCCATTCTTAAAAAGCGTGAATCATCCCAGCAGCAAAGGCTGGTGCATATAATACCCTGTCAGTTGGGCTACTCTATCTCCATCATCAACGGTACCTGAAGAGGAAAAGTAAAGATTTTGTAGATACGAGCCTCGTTCTCTTTGAAAGAAGGGGATATACCTTGCTAGGAATGTTGTTGTAATGTAGACAGTATTTACTGGAAGCTGAGAGAAGACCATATCTTTCTTAATTACCCTTGAGTTCTTAGCTCCTGGCATTGTGCCCGGCACGGAGTTGGTGTTCAGTATGTTGAACCGAGTGTTGATCCCTGGTAATAGCATTTTGCCCCAGTTTTCAGACAATGCTGACGTATTTTGAATCCTGTAAATGATTTAGGTCTTTTCTAGAAAAATGGCAGGCTCACATTTCATTAAAGAACTCCACTGAGCATCTTTCTAACCAAAGTGTTTATAGAATGAAAATGGGTGTGATTCAGACCGTTTCATGAGTAAATACCAAAATCAATGTGTAAGTACATTTTTTTGTTTTACCATCATTTCTATTCATGACTTTTCAGCAAAGTGATTATCTGAATAGCACTGTCACAGCAAAGATAGTGGCCTATGTGTGATTCACTACGTCAGATCAGAGTATCCAAAGTACATATTAAATATGATTATGGCGTCTTGAGTATTTTTAAAGAAAACTATTTAATGAACACTTGTCTGACTAGTACCTATGATAAGAATAACTAACATTCACTGAGTGCTTACTGTGTGGCAGGTACTTGTTCTAAACACTTTACATGTATTAACGCTTTTATTCTTGTAATTTTTAGATCATTTTTTTCATTTTAATTCCAGGTAGTTACCATACAGTGTAATACTAGTTTCAGGTGTACAATTTAGTGATTCAACACTTCCGTACAACACCCGGTGCTCCTCACAAGAGCCCTGCTGAATCCCCATCTCCTCTTCTGCCCATCCTGCTACCCACCTCCCCTCTGGTAATCAATCATCAGGGTGTTCTTTATAGTTAGGAGTCTGTTTCTTGGTTTACCTCTCTCTCTCTCTCTCTCCTTTCCCCCTTTGCTCTTTTAATTTGTTTCTTTTTCCCCATTTGAATGAAATCCTATGGTATTTTTCTTTCTCCGACGGATTATTTTGCTTAGCATAATGCTCTCTAGCTCCATCCATGTCCTTGCGGATGGCAAGATTTCATTCTTTTTGATGGCAGAAATCACTTCACACCTGTTAGAATGGCTAAAATAAAAAACACAAGAAAGAGCAAGTGTTGGCAAGGATGTGGAGGAAAAGGAACCCTCATGCACTGTTGGTGGGAATGCAAACTCATGCAGCCACTGGGGAAGACAATATGAGGTTCCTCAGAAAGTTAAAAATAGAACTGCCCTATAATCTAGTAATCACACTACTGGGTATATACCCCCAAAATACAAAAATACTGATTCGAAGGTATATGTACTCCCATGTTTATTACAGCATTATTTATAATAGTCAAACTATGGAAGCAGCCCAAGTGTCCATCAACAGGTGAATGGATAAAGAAGATGTGGTTTATATGTACTATGTAGTAATGCTTTTAAACCTCAAAACACTCCTGTGACATGGGTGGCACTGTTATACCCATTTAAAGATGGGGAATCTGAGGCACAGAGATATTAAATAATTTGCCCAAGGCTATAGAGCCAAATAAGATAGAATTGAGACTTGGATCCAGATAGTCTGGCCTTATTTGGGTGCTTTTAACCTATTCACAATATGACTACTATTATTTTATGATATTATTTGGGATTTCCCTTTTAAATTATTCTTTATATCTTTGGGACAGAAAAAAAATGACTAATAATGTTACAGGTATTAAAGCCCCATAAAGAGAAAGGTATTTTGCCTAAGAAAAATAAAGATTTCAATTAAATACAGAAAGCATGTCAGTAAAGATAAAATTGTTTTCTTGGAATTCAGCCACAAATAAAGGACTTGGGTAAGACAGCCATCATGATAACGATAATGAAAAGTTAGGTAACAGGTAATATTTATTTAGTACTTTCTATGCAGTAGGCAATGTTGTCAGTGCTTTAGGTGCATTTTCTTATGTGTAATAAGTCCGATTTTTATGGACAACCAAGTTAGTTGCGCCGAGTCACATAGGTTATAAGCAGCACAGCAGGGTGCCCAGTCCAAATGTATCTGATCCCAGACTGTTCTGAACAACCAGTCTGTCCTACCTCCACGCAATGGTGAGAGAGGACAGCCTGAGGGTTTCATATCATTACAGCTGTATCTTGGGCACGTGGAAGAAAGGATGTTTAGTGTTTTGATGAACGTATTAATCCTTTAAAGGTATTTTTATCATAATTATGATTGAATGTGTTATATAGGCTACTGTTGCTCTTCCAGTTTTTGCAATAATTTGTAGTAGCTTACTGGGTGTTAGTCATTGTCCAGATTTCATGCGTTATCTCATTTAAATTGCCTAGTGACCCTGATGAGTAGTTATCATCAACGCTCTCTTTTAAGCATAGGCATTGAGGCTTAGGTCATTCACTAAGCGACTTCAAAGCCCACAACCTTTACTGCTTCATACATAACGTTCTACCAAATTATATTAAGCCATATAAGAGTGCCATTTTGGTAGGTCAAAAAATGTTCAGTTATTGGCAATTTCCTATTACACAACCTAATTAAGGAGTGATAATTAACTTAACCCTTCCCTATATTTAACTGCTAAATACACTGAGGGAACACCTAATATATTTGCAAACATAATGCATAGAAGAAACGAAGTCGTTAAAATTTGACAGTACCAGCGCCTTAATTAGCGTGAAGGTGTACTGATCTTAATAAAAAAGGTGATCAGAGATTATGTTAAAATTCACTTCATGCACACATATTCCATATGCGGCATTGTATTTTTTAAAAACTCTGACAAATTTTGAGTAGGAACTAAGTAATTGAAAATGAAGAAAAATAATTCATTTCCATTTAGTTTGAATATTGTCCACAAATACATTTGCTTAAAATCACATATTATGAGTTAAAATCTGAAAGCTTCTAAAAACTGGCAGTAAAAATCCAATCTAAGAAAACACATATGAGTCTGCTTTTTTAAAATCCAATTTTAAAATATCCAAGTGATGGTTTAAAATAATTGTTTCAGTTTACATTGCAAACTCATGCAAATTGACATTTATCAAGTTTTGCTGTCAGTCAGTCTAATGGTGAAGTCTGCTCACTCTCCTTGAAAAAAGAAAGAAAGCCAAGCGAAAGAAATCTCTGATTTGGAAAATCATTTTTTAATTATTTGTGACGGGTTTTTGTATTGTAGAAGGAATCCTTAATATTTCTCTGTATGTACTGGGTTTTCAGTTTTCTGGAAAATGTTTTGCACAGCTCAACTTTAAATTTGGCCATATTAAATGAAAACAGGTATGGTCTTCGGCCCTTTGGAGCATCATAATTTCCATTTTGGTGGCTTGTAAAAACTCTGCTTGAGAAAGAAGGGCAGTGACTGGTCTCAGCTCTCTAACACTGAACACTGAGGGCCCTAATGGCTGGACCCTTTCCTCACCCTTTTATTCTTCCTACAATCTCCTCTGGGATTGTGCAGCAGGCTGCCCTTCCAAGCAATGTCCAAATGTGGGAGGCTAGGACTGGAACCAGTGCCCCCACAGATGGACAGGAGACTGCTCTGGAGAAGGTTCGTGCCACCTGCTAGCCAGAGATCACCTGACGGGTAGAAATATTTACTTACAAGTTGAAAGCTTAGGTAAAAACAGCAATGTTATGATTACATACATGATCTTTTTTATAATTACTTAATAGCTGGCAGATAATAGAGTGTACATTTTATGTGTTTACCGAGACCATAATTTTTCCCGTTTGGGGGTTTTCTTTAGTAACTGGTAATGAAAGGGTATGATCTAAAACACTAAGGTACAACTATACGAAGGTCATCATGTGAAGAATATATTTTTCTTTTTATGTTATTATTGACAAGTTATTATATGTTTAAGTATTATTAGAAGTTATTAGTACATGTTAAAAGTTATGTGTAAGTTATTATGTGTTATATTTTATATAAGTTCTTATTACATCTTATAAGTGCTATGTAGAAGAAGTTTTGGGTTCTAGCTTTAAGAGACTGAGAAAGACCTCTCTTTGCTGATTAGAAAAATGCCAGTGGATTTTACCAACCAGCACCATCCCAGCGATAGGGCTTGAGAATGCTTTAGCTTCTCTATCTACGAATCTTCTAGCAGAGTTTTGTTTTACCCCTCCACTTAATCAAAAATAATGAAGATTTATGTATGTCAAGTTACTCAGAATTCTTGATGAAAGGCGTGATTGTTCTGTCTGTCCTTAAATACCTGAGCTCAAATCCAGTTACTCTGCTGCAGGAAAAACGTTAACATTTTTAAACAGTTCTTGATTTCATTTGCACTGATTTTATCAAAATAAGGGGTGGGGGTGGGGGAAAAAAGGACACTGTGCCTTTATTACACACCCTAAACAAGCAATGTTCCCTTTAAGAGGCCCCTGCTAAAAGTCAGCCACTTTAAGCTCAGGGAACCAGGTGAATAATACTAGAATATTGGATCTTTGTAAGAATTTGCCACGACATTTATTTTTTAAAGACCAGAAACTTTATTGAAATTGAACTTTAGAAAAATGGCCTTAGCACTGTGTTGCTGTCCCCAAATGAAGAGATAATCTAAGGATTGATAAAAGGTGACCCCAACAAAGCTGGTGGTGGGCCACATGGGAGAAGATTTTAGAATAAAAATACCAGAGCTAAAATCACAAAGATGCTGGCAGCCTAACATCTGAAACTATATTATATTGCTATCTTTCAAACCAAGTCTTGTGTAATTTAAGACCGGTTCAGCCACCTTTCAATGCTTCCTCTGTCTTCAGGGGATCACGATGCCATATATAAATTTAACATTTAGGTAAATGTTTAATTAGAGAAAGACATCAAGAAATATTTTTAAATCTAAAATTTTCAATCCTTTTTCTTTCTTTATCCTGGCATTTGATGTCATATAGACTCAATCTACAAGTAAGACATTTTGAGCATATCATCAGTCTTCAGCACATATTGTATGCAAATGTCATCCCCGCTTTGAAAATACCTTTTGCATTTTAAGCAAGATCCTATTTTGACAGTTCTTTATGCTTTTTGGGGAGAGTTCTCGTGGAGAGTTAAAAAAAAAAAAGCATATTGAGTTTTTGCCTTG
Organism: Eumetopias jubatus; assembly: GCF_037043125.1. NCBI lineage: Eukaryota > Metazoa > Chordata > Mammalia > Carnivora > Otariidae > Eumetopias > Eumetopias jubatus. The sequence continues at coordinate 13,928,802 of NW_028274808.1, forward strand.
GCATATTCATTTTAATTTGCTCATTTCTGTTCTATCAGAGTTAACCCTCAATCAAATCACCTGGAAATCCTTGTTAAAGTTCAAGGCTTGCATCAACCCCTATCCGTGATTCCAGGCAGGAGGTTTACACATGTTAAAGCACCAGAATGTAAGTTGTTCTTCAGGATTGCCCTGGGGAGTTTTCGACTGCATTTTTGCCAATTGAATTATGATGTGAGATGGCATGAATATTGATCAAATTTCTAAACTGAATTTCCCAATTTTTAGACTGTGGGGTAAACTAACCCACAGGTTGTCATATCCAATTCAGTATGTTTTTAACAATAACCAGTGAAGCATGGAGGTCTTTAAAACTCATAGAAATGTACAGAAGTATCTGCACAGACGCTATCCCCAAACCCCCCTTAACTCCTTCTTCCCCACATTTCAAAACAACAACAAAATTCATACCCAGGGATTTGGTCAGTGTGTATGTGGGCACGTGCTTGTGTGTGTATTTTGCTTGTTCATTTGTTTCTTTCTTTCCCAGTCATGTATATTTGGAAGTATGGGGGAAATGTGTTTGTACACGTGGTGAGCACAGACGTATTCTCCAAAGGATGGGTAAAGGAACCTACTATTGCACCTGGAGACTATTTCATCATTGCAGAGCGGGTTTGTTTCCTCTAAAGAGAAAAAAAAAAAAAATCACACGTCATGATGAGCTTTTATTTTCAGGGGCAGGTTACATATTTTAGTTCTATTAAGAATTTTTCTTCTATCTTTCCCATTTTTTCTGACTTTAAGCTCTTTTCTTTTAAATTTTATTTATTTATTCGAGAGAGAGCACGCGAGCAGGAGAGCACAAGCCGGGGGAGCAGCAGAGGGAGAAGGAGAAGCGGCTCCCCACTGAGCAGAGAGCCTGACGCGGGGCTCGATCCCAGGAGCCTGGGATCGTGACCTGAGCCAAAGGCAGTTGCTTAACCAACTGAACCACCCAGTCACCCTTTTTAAGCTTTTAAAAAGCTCTTTACTTTTTCTTTGTTAATATACTTTAATTTGCAGCGGGGTGGGAAGAGGGTCTTCTACAACTCTACACCCGCTCTGGAGAAGTTTCCTCACGTGACAGCGTGGATTTGGGTCTGCTGTGAGGCATGGTTACACCAGCCTGCTCCTGGTGTCACCCACAGTAACCACCAGCTCACCCCTAGAAGATTTCTGGAACAGCCATCCTTTGGACAGGGTTAGGCACTGTTGATCTTCCAGACCTCCCCCAGGGGTTGATCCGAAACAGCATGATCTCCAGAAATGGGCAGGGGATTTTGAGGATCTGAGCAGTGTTTCCATGCATTGAGCACCTTGCCAACAGACAGGGGAAAGAGAGACAGGGAAAAGAATGGAATAAATACCTGTGAGAGGGTGTAAGGGAAAAATGAGATGGAAAGAGCACAGTGCCTTCCATACTTTGGTAAAAACCAGTTAATCACTCTTAATACCCCTTTTCCTGCCAACCGAGGTTCTAGACCTATCCGCTGTGCCACCATGAATCATATCTTCTTCTCCTCAAAAAGGAAATGTATAGAAAATCAATACTAGATTTAAAATATAACAAAAATATGTTACAGATGCTATGTTTAATGACACTTTCCTGTTCTGCCTATGCTGGCATTGAAAAAAGCAGAATCAGCCGAATAAATAATAATAATAAATGTATATGTTTTATTACATGCTTCCACCTTGCAGTTTATAACATGCTTTGACACACCTGGCATGATTCCCCAGAACAAAAAAGCCTTTTAGGAAGTTAGCAAATATTGGGGCACCTGGGTTGGCTAAGCGTCCAACTTGGTTTCGGCTCCGGTCGTGATCTCGAGGTGCTGGGATCCAGCCCTGCGATGTCCTCATGTCATCGGGCTCCGTGCTCAGCGGGGAGTCTGCTTGAGACTCTCTCTGCCCCTCCCCCTGTGCATTCTTTCTCTCAAATAAATAAATCTTTTTTAAAAAAGAAGTTAGCAAGTATTATCTCCCTTCTATAAATAGGAACACTGAGGCTCAGAGATGAAGTGCCATGTATAAATCTTCATCGTTGCCCTTTGCACTGGGTGTTTCTAGAATCCTGAGAGCATGTGTTTGGGTATGTGTGTGTATGAATGTAAGCATAGAATGTGGCATAGAATACTGCCACAAATGGAGTTAGACTGGTAAAAAAAAAAAAAGAAAAAGAAAAAGAAAGAAATTGAATCAACGGGTACATTATTAGTATTTCTAGATACCACTTGGCAGCTAAGGGATTGCCCTCGGTGTGGTAGTATAAGCAGCAGAATGTCCAACAGATCATTTCAATCCAATTAAAGTGATCTGTTGTGACTGCATTTGACTGGAGGCAATAGGAGAAAGATGGTGAAAATGTCCTTCCAAGATTATCCTTTTTCTGAATCCAAAACTTGAGAGAATTTTTGTTGAAAAATAATTATAGCGTGACTTATTTTAGGTACTCCACAATATATATTAGTAACTCATAAATCAAGCTGCTTTCTAAAAGATTTTAAGTATCTCTGGATAAATTCTTTAATATTGTAATTGAAATACAAGGCAACCACATGTCATAGTTTTTATTTCTGATGGGCATACGAAGTCCTTGAAATAGTTTATCCATGCTTTTTCTAGCTGAATATTCTCTTGAATAAGAATAAAAGTGGCAAAATTAGACAGCAAATGGAAAAGGAACTCCTGGCTTACTTGTTTTACCAGGGAGAATTTCCAGACCCTGCATTTTTGGCTGAAATTCTCAAATGGGAAAACAATACTTTTCTGGGCATGAATGGTGTAACAGTTCTTTATGTACCGTGTAGCCTAGAACACTCTGTCAGAGGTAGTCCCCCAGGGAACTAAGCCTCTGCTCACCCATTTCAGAGGTAAAAATTGTGTGTATAGATTTTTACATTTTATTTCTAAATTTCAAAATTATTTTTATTTATACACATACATTAAAAATTTTTGCACTGTAAAATTGGGCATATGAACAAACCACTTCCTGGCCCCAGGTAAGACAGGGAGAGATGTTAGGAGCTATGTGTACCAGTCATAATAACCCACATCCTGCTGAGCTTGTATATTTCTTCAGGAAGGCAGCAGAGCACAAAAATTAAGAATATTAGCTTTGGAGCCAGACATCCCTACTAGTTGTGAAACCTTCCAGAAGGTATTTCACCTCTCTCTCCTGACTTCTTCACCTGAAGAGGGAGTTGCAGATACCATCTTGTCGGTTTGAGTTGTGGATTGAAGAAAACAAACTCTGAAAATCATGTAGCGCGGTGCCTGGTATAACCTGTTTCCATACTTAGTACATGACAACAATGATTATTGTTTTGATCTCAGGGTATATCTAGCTTTTAAGTATAGAAATGGCCCCTGAGAACAGATATCATTTGGTTTCGTCACCGAGATAGGGACTTCTAAACATGGGAAAGATCAGTGTAGAGGGGAGGTGAGGTGGGGCCTTGTCAGAGCATTAGCTCGAGGCATGAGGCCCTTGGAGGTTTGCCCTCAAAATGGAGTGGTCACAGTGATCCTAGAGGACCACAGACAGAACAGCCAAGCTTCACTGAGAGAGAGAACATGCCGGCATAACTGGTACTGCACACTCCAGAGGTAAATCGTATGGTAGATAAGAAACTGACTCTCTACAGTATATGGAATGGTTAGGACCTCCTGGATCCTGGAGCTGGAACCATGGAGAAGTCAATGAAGAGTAGAGTGGACACTTGGAGATGAACTAAAATGATCTGATGCCCAGGGGGAACATCTTGGGTTCCTTGGAAGAAATGATCGTCCTTCCAGAAGGAGGAACCACAGACAGTTGTAGGATTTAAAAGAGCCAACTAGGGAGATGAGAGGTATCTCCAAAGCCAATGAAGAGCTTCTTGCATCCCATGGGGAAAAGCTTTGGGGGTCAGGAAAGAGAATGGCTTTCTTACCTAAGACATCCATTAGTCTGACAAAGGGCTGGGCCATGCATGGAGTGAAGGTCAGAACATGGGGTCTCTCAGGGCTCAGAATTTGCTAGATTGAAGCAGTGGCAACTTTTAAATCCACCATCACAGAGCTAAGCCTCTCAGCTTAGTGACAGGCACCATTTAACAAAGCCCTTGGAATATCATCTAAGAAAGGAATCATCAAGAAATACAGATCAAGCACAATTAACCCTGAGTATTTTGTAATATACCGGAAACTTTAAAGAACTTCCTCTTGTTTGTGGCTTTTGTTATTCCATCCATAATTCTTTGTGGGTATAATCCTTACGTGAAAAAGGCCTGTGTGTGTATTTTCAGAGACAGCAAAGACCTAAAAGCTGGGTAGGATGTCCTCCTCCATAGCCCGGCCAAGAGATAGGAAATTGGAAAAGTAGAGAAGGTGGCAGCTAATAGGACTGAGTTCCTGAGAGCCTATGTTCAGGAGGAAAGCAGTGCATGGCAAGCCAGCCCTTGAAGGAGACATGAGTTCAAGGGCCAGGGATCTATTTTATTCCTAACTGCCTCAATCTAAGGCACCAAAATTGTGCCAGAAAGATGACTAATGGAATTGAATGAATGTCTATTTCAACAATGCCCAGATAGGCTTCTTCATCTTGGTTCGTCAAGAACAAAGATGTTGAGAGAAATGAAAGTAACGTGAAGATAAACTGGAATCAAGCCATTTATGAGCAGGTTTAGATAGATGTGTAAAGTCCCTACATTATATACAACGTAGCTGTGAATCTTAAAAATCACCAAGCCCTATTTGGTGACCAAAGGATGGAGAGGCTGAGCCACCCTCCACCTTGGCTGCATGCTGGATTGTTCTGCTGCAGTGTCTGGGTACCGTCTTTGGTCGTGATGCGTCTCTGCAAGAGTTACTAGAATCTTCCAGGAGTTACTTAATGGCATCTTAAACCATTCTGTCTTAACTCACCCTTTCTACCATAACTCGTACTGCTGTGGTTCTTCTTTTGTCTTCTAACAACCTCTATCCCTTTGAATTTGTAGATTCAGTTATTGCAGAAGAGGACTCAAGCGGTAGACGCTTCTTCCCATGGAACAAGGGTGTAATGACTTTTTCTTTCAACTTTCCCACTTTGCATTTGGTGAGCTTGATTTCTCTCATGTGGCCTCAGAGAGTGGGCCATGCAGTTCTCTTTGTCTGATTTTCTGCAGTGGCTTCTACGTCATGGAGTGTAGGTCTGCACCGCCCTGGTACCCTGGAGGCCCCACTGATAGTCACATGACCACAGGGTCCCTGAGACTGCACGGTTCCACGGCACCTCCAGGTAATATGGCCACTGTTGGCCTCCCAATTACAGCTCCGTGATCTTTTCTGAATCTTTGGTGTCAACAATCACTGCAGTCTCCACCTCCAGCACCTGGTCTTTGAGTGAGAAGCAGTGGTTTCTGTGAAACTAGATACTTGGAAGACTACCTCCAGTCTCCTGTTTTCTTTGTGTCTGTGTGCAGTTGTGTTGATTTTCTTTTTCATTTTGTTGTCCTTCCAAAGCACTCCTTTTTTTCCGTGGCTTCAGGACAAAGAAAAAAATAGTCATGCGTCCAAATCACTCCTGTCCTGATAGAAAATTCCATTTCAGCACTTTTTTTTTTTTTTACGATTTTTAAAGAGAGAGAGTGAGAACAGGAACACGAGCAGGGGCAGAGGCAGAGGGAGAAGCAGGCTTCCCGCTGAGCAGGGAGCCCGATGCGGGACTCGATCCCAGGACCCTGAGATCAGGACCTGAGCCGAAGGCAGACGCTTAACCGACTGAGCCGCCCAGGCGCCCCTTTTTCAGCACTGTTAAATCTACTTTTTCTTGTTAACACTAGCCCCGAGATGCAGGGCTTTTGAAATCTTCCTTAAAGGAAAGCATATTAAGGGTAAGGCGAGTGTCTCAGTATTCTGTGAGAATGGGCAGAACAGCAAAGAGTCACCTTCTAACTCCGAGCAAATCGCTTGACTTAGCGCTGCCTTTAAGCTTTCTTGAGAGTGAATGAAGGTGACATGGTGTTATGTAAGACCCATCGCAGCTCTCCACTCCGTGACTCAGAGGTTGCATATTGGAAATTGGACCACCGAGTCTTTAAGAATAGCTATTTCCATTCACATCCCACCCTACTGATTTCTCTCCCAGTGCCTCTGCAACTACATACCAGCGCCTACTGGTTCGAAGATGAGCGTGAGAAACGAAGTCAGCCTTGTCACTGCTAATTGGTGTCTTCCGTAGATAAATTATCTAGTTATCAGGTGTCTCTTCGCTTTGTGACAACACAGCGTCAAGAAAGTTCATTAAGAATGCATAGAGAATGTATTCTTATACTCCCAGATATTTTTTAAAGGTGAATTATCAAGCTTTTGAGGCATGGGAGCAGATGGAAGAAATTCAGCTTTCACTCCTAGCATTATGGTGGGATTTCTACCTCTGTCTCGTTCTGGGGGATGAAGTGCCTTTGCAGGCTTTAGCGTGGAGGCAACTATGCCTTCTCCTTTGTCGTGTAGAAGCTTCAAGTGCTGATGGGCAGGCATGCCCCAGTGGCACGTGCCCTGGAGGTCACGGTCAAGCTACCCTCGGGTGGGCTGGTAGACGGTGCTGACTGCCTTGGAGACTGGCAGCTCCGAGGGGGGGCAGTTTGTGTAAACAAGTTTTTCATAATGTCGGTGATGACTCGAACACCCAAGTAGATCTGCTTTCTATTCTGTTTCCCTGCACTTCAAAAATATGCTGTGGAGAACAGCTCACTGGAATTTCATTGAGACTTCCTTGACTTGGTGCCAGCAGCATTTTTATCTCAGCTTTAACCTACTTACTTTTTTTTTTTTCCCTTTTCAGTAAACAAATATAGTGCCTTATGTTGAAGAGAGGGTTTGGGAGGAGTTTCAGGAAACTCATTCTTCACATTTTAGAGGTTGTTTGTAATAACTTTGCTTATGCTATTAAAAATGTTAATAGCTTTTGAAGAATAAAAGCCCTGTAATAATTGCCCATCTATAAGCAGAGTCTTACGGTTTTAGCTTCAATCTATGGTCCCAAGTGTGAAAGAGTAACATAATACCTTCTATTTATGCATGGTTTATGAACTGATTTGCACAAGGGACTTTGTATTTATAAAAATGCACCTTACTTCATATGCATGCTAACCATTTAATATTTGATTTGCCAAGAGGGCAAAATTTTGTTTTCAAAATGCAGCCGTATGACCTGAGACTATATAGATGCCATTAAGATCAGACCCTAACTATATAGGGCCCTCAGGCATTTTAGAAATTCACCTAGCTTAATTTCCATTCTTCTTGCTGATACATAAGTCACAATAAGAGTAACAAAGACTTTCCTTAATGAATTGGTTGAATATAATGCCTATAACACTGAAGAATGTTTCCAATTCTAAAATTTGGAAGGATGGTGTTTAAAGGCACTGTAGTTAGCTGTCTCAACAGGTGGTAGCTGGTAATTGATAATTATATTTAAAGTATGTGCATTCATTGTGGTTAGTAGTAATACAGCATTTTTATCCACAGATCTCAAAGCATGTGTGAATAAATATGCATTATTTCCCTATTTTAAATAGCCAGAGACTCACTGAACGTTAATTAGATATAAGCAGACAGAGAAACTTCATGTCCCCTGCTTGCTTGGAGCTACTAAAAAAAAAAAAAAAAAAAAAAAAAAAAAAATTCTCCCCAGACACTGGGATAAAGAACACAGTGTACCTGATCTCTAAATAACTACTATATGGGGGACATGGTTCCAGCTCCAAGCGCGGCCCCATGGAGTGCAAAATGGCCCCGTGCACAGCTTCCTCCAAGCTCTTCACACCTAGGCCAGCAAAGCACTCTTGCAAACCTCAGTCAGAAGAGACTCAGTAACTATTCTTTTGACTCCTGGTCTGTTACCTCTAGCTATGCAGCCAGTGAACCAAGGATGGTTCACCACTTAACTTCCTGATTAGGGAAATATTTATTGGAATACCCACTATGTGGCAAGCTCCTTTTCGGGTCAGACAGGCCCTGCTGCCATGGGACTGGCGATCCAGGATAAAAAGAGGATCTGCCTCCTTCTGTTACAGCTTTAACACTTCCATCTGCCCCCGGTCCTCCGCCAGTGAGGCTGTGCCGCCTTCCTTAACAAACGCTTTCCCATCCTGTTTTCCGTGTAGCCGCATCAGAGAGGGAAATATTTTTGAGCCTTATTTCTGTCGCTTGTATTATTTCAATTTTTTCAAATTTGTGTTATGAAAACAACAGCTATAGGAAACGTGGTTTCTCAAACTATACACCCCCCCCCCACCTTCTACCTCCTGCTGTCCCATAATCATAGCAAATGAAGAGGCACGTTTCCCAGCAAAGGAAGGGGTGCAGTCTTGCCTTATGATTTACCCCACAAACAATGAGGGTCTTTCCCGGAGCAGACCAGGAGGTCTCTCATGCTTGGTGGCTCCCAGCCCCCAGACCCAAGGCTGTTCTGTGCTGGAAGAAGGAGAGACTTGGCCACCAGGCACTCCTTGTGTTGCAGGATCAGAACAGCCCCTGAATCGCTTCCTGTTTTCTCATTCTCCTTCATTCTTCCCAGAAGATTCCAGAAATGTTTTTTTCTGATTTCAATTCCCCACCCTCCATCTTCTTTCTTTGTTCTCCTCAGTATTGTTTTCGCTCACCGAATATGTGATTCTCCAAGGAAAGGACCTGACTTATTCTGGTCCAGTCCTTACCGAACCACAAGGTGTTGGCCTTGGAACCAAGAGTTGGGGCAGAAGAGCTTTGATTATCAACTGAGATGACCCTGGGGTGCGGTGGGGAGGGGAAGAAGGCAAGGAGTGGTTACCTTTGGGCCCACAATCTCTTCTACCATTCATAATTATGTCTATTATTAAGTAGGGATCAGCCCAGCTTCGTGATAAGCTTTTTACTTGAGTGCAGGCAACTCTGGACCTCTGTGTTCAGTTGCTCAGGTTCATGTTTCACGGGCAGTTGTTCACAACCCTGAAATGTGGAGTGAGTGCTGATGGGCGGTAGAGAGAGGTTTTGGCCAAAGGGAGATGCCCAGGGCAGGAATGTTCCTGGCTCTCACTCCACGAGCACCTCTCAGCTGTTCAGGAGTGGTTCTCCTCCTAGAATAGCAGTGATTTGCAGCTGAAGGTTGCCAGCCATACCGTGCCCTTTGTACCAGGGCTGGACTCCTGGAACAGCTGTATGTTTGTACATCACCAACATTCCAAGCCTCGGATGCCCTGGGGCTCGGGGCAACAGGGGATTACTGGAAGATACCCAGCCTCTCCCAGCAATTTCAAAAGATCTGGGGGGATCTGACTCTGCGGGAGAAAATGTAATAGCTGGAAAGCACCTTAGAGATTAAAATGGGCCACAGCCCTGCCTGGTTTGCATAGTTTTTGTATGTGTCTGTGATACACATTTCAAATCACTTGCTTAAGCTTTCCACTAACTCTTCAGGAGAATTCAGGATTCTCATTCCTCTTGTTATCGTTGTGTTGGGGTCTTGGGAAATGAATCATTGGGAGCTTATATTCAGATGTCCATTCAGGCAACTGGCTTCGTAACTCCCCTGCCCTACTGGCTGAAAGAGCTTAGAATTCCACTTTTCTTCAGAACCTGATCTCTTGCTTCTCACCGGGCCCCAGCGTTGGAGAGAACTCCTCCTTCACTGCAGGCTGAGAAAGTCAAGGAAGGAAGGAAGGAAGGAAGGAAGGGAAGAAGTACCCCAGCCCCTGCCATCACTATCATCAGACTAGATACATGGAACTTTCAGAAAAGGTCTGTTGTGTACCGATTAGGTACATCTAGTAGACTGTTGCTATTGGTGAGTCGTTAAGGACACGTAAGAGATATTCTACGTCCTAGTCTCAGAAATACGCAAAAGAGGGGTCTCCAGGGGGAAGGAGTACCTCTGTACACCACCTTAGCACCTCCTCCAAAAATAATCCACTTAAGAGAGCACCAGCATCGAGAAACTGCTACCCAGGACCTGAAGCATCCCTACCTTTACTGGCTTGGCAAACCAGGAGTAGGGGGAGCCCACACAGCAGCAGGGAAATTCCCCAATGCCTCCCACCAGTTGTCCAGCTGGAGACAATGTGATGTCCATACACATCCCCACAGTGGCATTGTTCTGCCCGGCTGGCTCCTGGCTTTTGCCAGTTGCATCTACTCCCTGCACAGTGTGGGTTAATTTCACGCCGGTAACTGACCAACTCGTCTGTTACAATTTCAGTGGGAAATGCACATTCCACATCCTCCCAGGACTGCCTCAGAAGCAAACTTCTGAAATACAACCTGTTCTTCTGTTGTGGACTGCCTGTATTTAATCCTTTTTTTTTTTTTTGGCAGTACGACCCACTTTGAAAATGTTATGCTTCTTATGGAAGAGGACGTTCTGGAAACTGTTTAAAATTCACAGAACTTTGGATTCTCTCTCTAGCATATATTTCATTTATTCTTTGGCTGTATATTTGACACATGCTCAGGTCACCATCATGCTTAATCTTCAACAGATATGCCAGCATTCCTATCTTCAGAATGTATCAAGATGAACTTGGGTAGATTCTTTTACCAAAGGACAATATTCTAGGTGACAGGATACTCCCCAATTTTTTTCCACTGAGCAAACAAAGGATCACTCCAAGAGGGACCTTCATCTCCTACTTCAGAAGAAGCTGCAGGTATGCAGCGTCTGGTAGAAATCTCTCATATTCTCTTGGATGGAAGCACAGGCTTTTGCTCCAACTATCTGGGAGTGTTTTATCTTGCTAAAACCACTCTTTACACTTTCCAGCTTTTCCAGGTTTCTCATTTTGTTATCACAGTTTCCCTTTTAACATGGGGAGTTGTGACATGGGTGGTTGATTACTTTGATGAGTCTGAGTAGCCACAGGGGCAGATCTGGTTTAGGGTTTCTGACCAATGCAGAAATGTCTGAGTTCACCGGGAAAGCCCACCTCTTTGTTCATGGGACCTGTCCGTTCTTTCTGCTTCAACAGCTCTTGGACGGCAAAAGTCCATCTTTTCCTCTAACCTCTGTCTTAGAGGGGAGAATACAGGCTCAGCTTCCCACAAAGCTTTGTTCCTCCCCCTCAGAGCCAGTGGCCCACGTTTCACACAGGATCAGCCTTGCAGGGCACAGTTGCCTCCTTAACCACGGCGTGGCCTCCTGCCCCCTGTCTCACTGCTACCAGCTATTTTCACGGGAAGTAAATTCAGCGACAGTATCCATTCATTCTTTCCACCCGCAAGCCTACTATGTGCCACATACCGTGTTAAATGCTGGAGTTGGAAATATGAGTAGGACACAGTCTGTGTTCTCAAGAAAGTGTCAGTGACCTAGGCACAGAGAGAATGATCGTAGAGCCTCAGAATGCACTTGATAGAGATGCTACGCAGAGTGTTGCAGGGAGTGAGCAGGAGAAACCAGCTTGCAGGAGGATGGGATTGGGGGAGACTTCCTGGAGGAAGTAAAATTAGCCTGAGTTTTAAAGGATGCATGCAGAACAGACATGGGAAGGATATTCTTAGACAAGAGGTCACTCTGAGCCAAGCAGAGAATGAGTCAGGGCGCTGGCGTGGAGGGCAATGAGAAGCACTTCCCCCGCTGATACATAAAACTTCTCCTTGGTTACCCCTCCCCCCAACGCTGCCACATCCTGACCTCACTGGAGGCCAGTGGGCCCCCATTCAGTGAATATCCCTAGTGGCCAGTACCACACTTGTTGGCACACAAACACCTGTGCTTATTATAGCTCTAAGATGCCTCTGGGGCAGAGTAATGATTCTGGATTGAAAGCATATGGGCATGAATAGGAAAAAAATAGTAATCGGTTAAAAATGTTCTCCGAGTCTGTGATCTCAAATATCTCAAAATATATGTGGTTACACATGGTCTTTGTACGGGCCTTGCAGCAATACCTACCTTCCTAGCGGTGGTTCTTTGGGAAGGTTGCAATATGCAGATCGCCAGTATTAATGAAGAGAAATGTTGTCTAGTGATTTGCACACAAATTCTGAGTTCTGAGCATTCTGCAGTTTCTAAAGAGTAAAAGAACTGGCCTCGACGTGCTCCAGGATATGGGCTTAGAGTGACAGAGGGCAAACTTGCAGAGAGTGTGTCTGGCCTGGAACCAAGTACACACATACACAGCCATCTCTCGTGGGCAAATGCACACAACACTCATCCCGGTGAGGTGCATAAGCCCAGGCACCAGAGCAGGGGAGTGAAGGCTGATCAGTGCTTCCATTCCTTCAGCACATGTGTGTTGAACTCCTACCTGTGTGCCGAGAGAAAAAAGAACAAGATCAGCGTGGTCCCTGTCCCCCTTAAGCTTACAGTTTCGTGGGGAAATCAGACATGGAGTAAGTCATTGTAAAATCACAAATATTTCAGTAGGGAGGGTAAGGAATAGAGCAGGAAATGGCAACACAGGAAATTAACCTCGTTTGGGGTTTCAAGGAAGACCACAGTGATGGGCGTGAGGACAAAACCTGATGGATGAAATGGGGAATGAGTTATGAGGAAGACATTGTAGGCAAAGGGAACAGTCCGAGCCACACCACGAGGCAGGGGAAAACGTGGAAGGGGCTAACACATGGACTCCTTTCTGTACTGAAGCACTCAAGAAAGACTTGTTGAGAACCTGGTATGCACAAGCTCTCCCCTAGTCACCGAGGACAGAACGGTGAACAACAGGGTCTAGAAAATTCTCTGTCCTTATGGAGCTTCCTCTTTAGGGGAACTTTGTCCCGAAGGCAAAGAGAAGGACTGATGGGTTCCCTACAGACAGGTGACACTATCAAATTTGCACTGACCTTGGCTCATCATATGAATACATGTTAAGGAGGCACTGTTTGTGAATAAAGGAAGAAAAACTAGCAGAATCCCTTTTCACTCAGTACATTAACCAACTTACGAGCTTCAACATGGTATGTACTGTTTTCTCTGGGAACAAAAATTTACGGAGAGTTTGTGGCTGTTTTTTAAAGATACCAAAGAAGGGATGTATAGCGATCTAAACGTTCATGCTTTACCCTGAATAAGATGTCATAGTTCTGAAATCAGCACTTCCGGAATGACGTGTTTAAGGAATGCCTCTTTATGGACAGTTGCCTGCAAATCTGCCCTCGGTTACTCTTATTCCTCCTGAATCAGTGCGGTTGATAAGAAATGCCAAACTATAATATGTTTGGTTAAGCGGACCATCTGCCTATTCACAATATGGACATTAATTCTCATAAACAGTGACTTCAGCTATGTGAAATGCCTGATTTCCTTTCATGATATGTTTATTCATAGGCAATTACTTCTCTTTCATGTGATTTTATAACGGGCCATACAAACTTTTTTATCCCCCAGTATAGATTTTAAATAATCTTATTATTTACACGAAATTTACATGTAAAATGTTTATGAGTCAGATCATTTATATGTGAAATGTTTTCACAAGGTCGTTTTGGTATGAAGTAAGAAACCTTTTTGATGAAGTAAAATATGATGTCCAGAAGGATTTGCAAGGGTGACAGACAACCACAGGCATTCAAACGTGTGGCAGTATAATTTTAATAGTCATTAATAAACTGGTAGCAGTACCCGTTGACCTTGCTAAGAATTTTGGATACAGTATAAAGCCCTGTGGTTCCTTGCAGAATCCTTAAGTCCAAACTCATTCAGAATTCAGGATTTTTGGATTCTAGAAAGGTAATTGTCTACTATATAACACAACTAATGAAATCTAGGGCCACCTCTAACAGTTAAACATAATTAACACAAATCTCATGAATATTCAAAGTTGGTGAGATAAAAGTATAAGGGAGTGTAGGTTGTTTTATCATGAAATGAATTTCCTTCCTCCTGTTTTCCGAGCTTTCCAGATTTAAGAATACAGAGAAGAGATTCTGGACCTGTCGTAGAATCCCAAAGAAATTTTGGAAAATTCCCAAGTCCAGTCTGTGGCGTTCAGACCAAGAAATGGCAGATATATGTGGAAATACTAGTTACCCCTATTAGAATATACAGATTTCTTATATTTTCCATATAGTATGACTATAGGTGGCTTGGTTAATAGTGTTACTTTAAAGAAGTTGAGGGGGCACTTGGGTGGCTCAGTCTGTTAAGCGTCCAACTCTTGGTTTTGGCTCAGGTCATGATCTCATGGAGGCCCCGCATGAGACTGAGTGTGGAGTCTGCTAAAGTTTCTCTCTCCCTCTTCCTCTGCCCCTCCCTGCCGTGGGCACACACACACACGCGCGCACACACACACACACACACACACATACATATACACACACACATTCTGAGACTGAGTGTGGAGTCTGCTAAAGTTTCTCTCTCCCTCTTCCTCTGCCCCTCCCTGCCTCGGGCACACACACACACACACACACACACACACACACACACACATTCTGAGACTGAGTGTGGAGTCTGCTAAAGTTTCTCTCTCCCTCTTCCTCTGCCCCTCCCTGCCTCGGGCACACACACACACACACACACACACACACACACTCTCTCTCTCTCTCTCTCTCTCTCTCCCTCCCTCTCTCTTCTTCTTTCTCCCTCTCTCAAATAAATAAATAAATCTTCAAAAAAAAAGTTGGGGAAAACAATAAATGATTGAGTGAATGAATGTGGGCATGAAGGAACAGTCACAAGGTCCCAAATTGTAAATAACATCCATCCCTTCTTTGTTTCTTAGCTGCTTTATCCTCAGAATTGAGGTTCCGGGACCACATGAATCCCAGTCTCTTCCCTGCCGTATAGGGATTCTGCCTCAAAATGACTACTCAAAAGTGTTCCAGCAACTAAGTACCAAAGGAGGAATTTTAGGAACTAGAACAAGTCAAGCTCATTCTTTCCTCAAGACCTTTGTGGTTGCTCTTCCCTCTGCCTAGAGCCTTTCCCTCCTAATTTCCACGACTGGCTCCATATCATCTCTCAGGTCCCAGCTCCAGTGTAGTCCTCAGAGGCAGGCCCTGCGCTCCCAGCTGCTGGCCCCTTACCTAGCTTTAGTTCCTCATCTCTCTCTGACGGTCTCATGTGTGTCTCCTCCCGGTCAGTCTGAATCCCTCGCTAGCATGTGACTCGTTAGGGCAGGAGCTGTCTTTCTGGGCTGAATCTCTTACGGCCCAGGACAGTGACGGACACACAGTACCTCTCAACAACTATGTATTAAATGAGTAAATAAGTGAATGAATGTTTCCATTATCGCTGGTACAGAATAGAGACCTGACCTACGTGTAAGGACTGAATCATCTTTTCATTTGTAACATTAAACTATTAGAATTTGAGAGGAGGATGACAGTATTGCGAAAATTACTAAGGGTTTTTTAAAAATTCAAGCACAAATAATTTTTCTCCTCTTTTTTATTCACTTAGCTACTCTAGTGACTCATACCATCGTCTAAGTCTTTTTATGCCAAAACAAACAAGAGAAAAGAGAGACAGAGATAAAGGGCTGAGGTCGTAATTTTTGAACAACTCTTTCTTCCAGATAAATGCTCTTTCTGTTAAAAACAAAATGAAACAAAAAAACAACTCTCTGAGAATATTCTAAGATGTATGTGGGTTTTGAAAAATCTCCCTTGTGATCCCCTGTAAAATTACAACTGCTGCTCCTATTAGTGTTGGATTCTTCCCATTTTTAATAAGTGATATTTTTGTTAGTTTCTTAAAATTGGCAAAAGCTTATTACAATGCTACAGTCTAACGTTCAGTATGCTGCAAAAACTTGGATATCCGTGTCATACAAAAAGGTGATTTCCTCAAGAGTTAAGTTTATCTTGCAGTGGGAAAAAAGAATGATTTACTTTGTGGAGTTTTTTCCTGGAAAAAGAGCTAGTTGGAAATTAGACTGAAAAGATTTAAAACGAAATAGAGACAGAGGAGGCAGAAAACAGCATTGCTGGCACTTCAGATGAAATAAGGAAGAAGGACACTAATATCTAATGCTTGTTGCTTATGGCGATATTATATCCCAAATAATCCTGAAGAGGTTTAATGGAAAAAATCATTCCACATATCTGATTATAAAGGAAAACCAAAAATTGATGAATACTTTGCTACTTTCAAAGGGTAAAATAGGGTAATTAATTTTAGATTGCTTGACATGTTTTGGCTTTCTAAAATTAAATTTCTCAGAGAAATAGACTCAGAAGAAATTTCACAAAACAACATTAATTAACATGGTTAGAAAAAGCAGTAGTATAGTAGCAGTTGTCGAGGGCGAAACTGAGGAGAAATGGAGTAGTGTTTCTGGCTTTGCTGATGACTTCAGTGAGGGAACCTTCTGAGGAGCGGGGAGGCCTTGCCTTAAGTTTATTGTTTAACAAGACCGGGGACAACCATAGCCACCAAGAACTTCCAAAGCGAGAGTCACTGTCACAGACTGCAGGTCTGGCACTATAAATAGGCCCCCTTATGTCAGGCTTGTCATGGCCGTCAACTGGGAGGCCTGAAGGAACCTGGGAAGCCGGAGAGAGCCATGTTCCTATGAGCAACCCAGAAGCGCGCTCACCACATTCTTTAAATATTTTCTCCTGACTATCATCATAACCTCTGTCTTATCGGGATTAATCCTTTTCTGGCTGACTTTGATCCCAGTCCCCCGTTGGGCCCCTCAGATGCTGAATAAATTGTGAAATTGTGGTGTCAGGATTAGAGATAAAAGAGGAGATGTAGACCATGTGTCATCGGCATACTGATCTCAGAGTGAAAATACCTCTGCTTTTCCTCAAGTTATCTCACATGAACTTGGAACAGGTGGGTGATTACCATCAGATCCTAGCAGCAAGCCCTGCAAGGGTGGGTGTGGCAGCCCGCGCTAGCGGGCGAGGGAGGATGGGGGGCCGAGGATCTGGGTGGGGGGTGGTCTTCTTTTGTGCCAGTCGCCATGGGGGCAGCTTCCTGGGTTTCCCCGTGCCCTCATGGAGCTTTGAGTGCAGGTACGATAAATACCGCACAGAGACTGCAACTCAAGAAGCCCCTTGTTTGCCTGCTTGTGAGATGAATACCCTGTCCCGTGGCTTAGAAACCAGCCCCGCTGACGGCCCCCCAGATTTGGCCTCTGAGCTCTCTGGGCAGTAGGGCACTTTCACTGTGTCCTTTACACAATTATTCTACCAGTCTCTGTTCAGTATTTCCTCCTCCTTTGAAGTCCACTTCCCGTCATCACCTACCCGCCTCAGTATCATCCCCTTGCGTTCTTTGAGGCTTTGGGCATCTGGTTTGAAGGTTTTCTTTACACATGGTTCCCTGAATCTGCTCCCCTCCTTGGTGACTTAACATGTGCTGAAATCTTACGCCCTGGAGAGTTGCAATCTTCATAGGAATGGTGGTGGCTTCTCTCTGGTTTACCACCCAGTGCTCAGCCTATAGTAGACACTCAACAAATACATGTTGAATCAATTAATTATCCAAACACTTTGATCTCTTCTGACAGCGTTCTTTTCCATTTCTGATACTGTTTCCTTCTAATTCACTAAGGGGCGCCTGGGTGGCTCAGTCGGTTAAACGTCTGTCTTCGGCTCGGGTCATGATCCCAGGGTCCTGGGATCGAGCTCTGCATCGGGCTCCTTGCTCTGCAGGGAGCCTGCTTCTCCCTCTCCCTCTGCCTCTCCCCCTGCTTGTGCTCCCTCTCTCTGTGTCAAATAAATAAATAAAATCTTTAAAAAACAAAAAGAAATGAGAGAAGTTTACTCCATCTCTTTCTCTCTTCTTTATCAAAGAAAGATATCCCTTCATCCATTCTTCTTGTTTGGTGATGCTCCATCTTCCTGTGCCCCGGATGGGACTCCCTCTACTTCCTCTGAATACTTGTGGATACTTGTTCTGTTAATTCTCCCCCATGCTCATAGCTTCAGTGGTTTCCTTTCCCTGTCAGGTTATAAAATGCACAAATCTCAATCATCCTTTGAAAAATCTACCTTCAACTCTGCGTCCCCAAAAACACCTGTCCCATTAACTTCAGAGCTACATCCTTGAAAGAATAGTTTGTACTTTGTTACTGCATTATTCCATTGTCATTTTACCTCCACTTCTACTTTTCTTCTGAGGTCTCAGAGGTCACTGGTGACCTCCTCATTCTTAAATCCAGTGGCGTCTTTTCAGTCCCGAGCTAAAACACAGTTTCCATTGTTGGCCACATGCCCTTTCCATCAGTTTGTCTTCTTAAAACTTTCTCGGTTCTCCTGCCTGACCCCTGTCCCCCTCAGTCCTACCCTGGATCCTCCTACCCTCACTGTCCAGGCGAGAGATGATAGGGGCTTGTATTTGGTTAGTGGTTATCAAAGACGGAGAAAAGTGGCTGGCTAAAGAAATAGTTAGATGACAAACTTGACGAGAGTTGAGGATGGATTGGAAGTGAAGAGTAAGAGAAGGAGATAACCAAGATAACCCCTAGGCTTCTGATTTGTGCACCGTGTTGCTGCGCTCAGTCACTGACTTAGGAAGCACTCCAAGTGGACCATGGGATGCGAGGCTACCATGAGTTCAACTTTACATAGGCTGAGATTGAGATGTCTTTAAAATCTCCAAGAATATATGTCAAGTAGGCCTTCAGTTAGGTCCGGAGGCTTGGAGGTTGAACTAAGAGCAAGGGACGGATATATTGCTGAGTCACCTGTATATAGTTAGGAACTGAGGGCATGAATGAGAGAGTAGAGTAAAATGAGAGGATGACAAGGGGAAAGGATCAAGTCTAAAAAATTGGAATTCTGGGCTGGGCAAGACAAGTCTAAAGTGCAGACTGAGAGGTAAACAGAGATGTTGAGAGGCGGGGAGCTTGGGTAGTGTTGGGGCATGGAAGCCAAGGAGAAGAGTGGTTTGTTTGTTTGAAAGTTTTTTTTAAGATTTTATTTATTTATTTGACGGAGAGAGCAAGAGAGCACAAGCAGGGGGAGCAGTAGAGGGAGAGGGAGAAGCAGGCTCCCCGCCGAGCAGGGAGCCCAATGTGGGGCTCGGTCCCAGGACCCTGGGATCATGGGATCATGACCCGAGCCCAAGGCAGACGCTTAACCATCTGAGCCACCCAGGCGCCCCAAGAGTGGTTTTTTAAATGAAGATATTTCATGAAGATATTTAAAATGAACTACAAACCAAAAATACTATTAACTAATTCAGCAAGTTGTGCTTCCTTCTGCAAAACGTAAACTTGATCTTCACCTCAGCAAAATAATTTAAAATATATGCCTGTTGACTTCAAATATTGTTTTTCTTTTTATTACTTGAGTTTCCAGAACTAGATAAGGAAATCAAAGAAAGGCAGGCCACTCATGGCTGTCTCTCTTCTTCATGTACAAACTGAAAGACCATTTCAAGAATGAGACCATCTGTCTTTTCTAGTATAATATACAACCAAGAGTATTAGAGCATTAGACAATCAAAAATGGTTTCAACTGGTTTGCTTTGGGCTGACTTCACTTTAAAAACAAAAAATATTATCTTGACCACTGGAATTGTTAGAACCAGCCGTACATGTCTGAATAACTCACAAGCTACTCATTGGAAGGGTTGTTCTGGAACACGAGTACCATGCAGATCACTGGTGTTCATAATCAGGTGCACTTATTTACATGGCCTCCAGGTTAGCTTTTATATCTGCTTTCCATTGTGCACGTGGTACATATGTTAGCTTTGGCAATTGGCCTGGCTCCTAGACAGAGAGGGAAAAGGAGATTATGAAGGGGAAGACGTGGTCTTCTGGAATCCCTGACTCCCAGGCTCCTCCATCCAGGAGTTCAGGAGCTCCATTGTGCTGCTTGAAGTTTGGTGTAACCCCCACGGTGAGTAACAGAGAGAGAGAAGGCCAGTATGGGTGCAGCCTTGCAATATATAAACCGTTCAGGAAACTTCTACTGCTACAAAATTTTCTGAGAGGTGGCAAATATCACTTGATTTCTCATATTAATATATCTTCTTGCAAATCAAATCATATCAAGCCTCATTAACTATGCTTGATGTTATTTAGGTTCTCATTAAATTAATGAGCAGCTTGCATTTCTTCACAAAATTAAATTTCCAGAATCTCATTCTATGTGAATGTCTGCATTCTATAATCAACGAATGTCTTTAGTGCCCTTAAATGATACGATACTCTCCAGTGTTTGGGGAATGAGACAGGGGCTTCAGAGCCATTAAAAAACAAAAACAAAAACAAGCCATCGACTTTCACACTATTCCATTTAATGAGCAGAGGTCAATTGCTATGGGGATATTGACGGTCTGTGGCCTATTGAAATCATTCTCTTTTTACCCAGAAATGGGTCATTGGATGAATTTACTGAATTTGTGGGCTTTGTTCCTAAAAACTACTTCAAGGAACAGATAGAGTTGTTTCCAGCAGTAGAGTTCTCTTGAGAGAGTGAGCCCTAGCAACTCTGTTGTCTCCTCTAAGGTAGCATCCTCCAGCTTCATTTCACAAAGTGGAAGAGCAGGTGGCCAGGAATTTATCTGATCTTCATCTCTTTTTTGTTGTTGTTATGTCTTTGTGTCACATATTGCTTTTCAGGTGGTCCCGAGTGTAAATCACACAGGTTTCGATGGAGGTTGTAAATTTTGTTTTGATTTTTCTATTTCTTTTCAAGCGTGCAGTTCTTTTCTTTAAATTCTGCCACATCTCCTAAATAAAGTCAGCACAGCGGCCCAATTTATTTCTTTGTTTAGCAGCTGTGGTCTTTCTGAACTGCGGCAATCCAGATGTTATTTAGAGCCTGTAGATGAATGTGACAAGTGTGCCTCCTCCCTGCTACAGCCTGTTAGAAATAGGTAGCCTGGGATGCTGACAAGCGACATGGCCACAGGACAGGAAACTCACTCCATTCTGGGGCCAGCCACACGGGGGAGAGCGGGATGGAGAGGCTGCTTTGTCACGTCAACGCTGAATTTGCTTTAGGACTCTGAGCTGGTCCCTTAACTTTTCCATCACCAGTCAGTAAAACCAGAAGAGTAATAACTGTCCTCCTTGATTTTATAGAATGGTGGTAATTAAGGAACCCAAGAATTTGGGGAAAGCAATTTCTGATTTCTGTTCCGTGCCTAACATAACAGTTTACTGGAGGAGCTACTATTAGATACTCTGTAGTTACCAGGAACTCCCTTTCCTGTGTGCCCTCGCTGATCCTACAAAGAACAGCAATTACCATAACAGCAAACTTGTGTCTCATGTTGAACAGAGAGGGTAACAGGGTGACGCCGGCGGGTGTGTGGATCTCATAAGCGCCTGTGATGGGGTTCCTAGGAGCGTTCTCACTGATGCATGCTAAGTAATCTAGGTGTCAGTGAATATTTAACCCCAGGATCACCAGCAGGGTTTCTGATCACCACCAGCAGCCCAAAGGGATAGGGAGAGAAAGAATTAGAGGAAGAAGGAGAAAAAGAAGAGAAGGAAGAGAAAACAGAACAGTGTTTATGGATCAGACTCATGCTATAACCCACCTTAACCCCCTAGAATAACATTTTTGATACAGTTAAGTATCTACATAAGTAGAAACTTAAGTGTCTGTCTACATAAGTAGACACAATGCATGCCTCGCTTGTGAAAGACTTCGTGAGGCGGAAACGGGCATATATGTTGTAATTATCAATGTCTTTGTTGGCAGGAGGTAGGTAGAGATAACAGTGTTGGGTGAGAGAATCAGAACCGAGTTAGGCTAATGGGGCTGAATCCAACAATTCCAGCCCTTGTCTAGAATTCACCAGCACAAGCATGTCAGGTATATGTCTGTATATGAAAAAGGAATGGCTTTATTGCCCCAGTTGAAATAGCCAACGTGGTCTGAGTGCCAGTCTTTTCTTTTTTTTTTTAAGATTTTATTTATCTATTTGAGAGAAAGAGAGAGAGAGCACAAGCCAGGTGGGCAGAAGGAGAGGGAGAAGCAGACTCCCCGCTGAGCAGGGAGCCGGATGCGGGGCTTGATCCCAGGACCCCGGGACCATGACCTGAGCCGAAGGCGGGCGCTTAACTGAGCCACCCAGGCGCCCCCTGAGTGCCAATCTTCTGGCACAGAGTCAGTTCCCTCCTGCCCTTTCTTTCTTCCATTTGCCTGGTACTGTTCTAGGCTCTGGCAGTGTGGGACTAAATAAGCTTCCTTCCTAGGGAGGAAATGACCAGTAAATAAGAAAACAAATAAGCAGGGTAAGTTCAGAGAATGGGAAGTGTTAAGTTGAAAATAAAACAGAGATTGGGGCGCCTGGGTGGCTCAGTTGGTTGGGTTTCTGACTCATAATTTCAGCTCAGGTCATGATCGTGGGGTTGTGAGATCGAGCCCCACATGGGGCTCTGCGCCCAGGGGAGAGTCCGCTTGGGCTTCTCTCTCTCCTTCTGCCCCTCCCGCACTCTCTCTCTCTCAAAATAAATAAATAAATCTTTAACCAAAAAAAAAAGAAGAGAAAACACAGTCATAAGATAGTGACTGGAATAGAGAAGTTAATGAGTTAGGATCATGAGGGATGCCTCTCTGAAGGGGTGATTTGTACATGGGAGCTTGAAGGATGAGAAAGAACCAGCCAAGTGAGAAGCTATGGGAAGACACAGAGATGGGCAACTGTAAAGATTCACAAGTTAAAAAAAAAAAAATGGTGTTTTTGAAGAACAGAAAAGTATCAGGTGGAATTCAGTGGGCAAGGAGACCGTGGTTTGATATGCTAAATGCTGGAAAAAGGAAGACAGTGCTTTTCCCTGTGTGCTGATCGGGGCTGAGGTGCCCCAACGAGAACTGATCTATCGATGTGAACACAAAAATGAGGAGAAGGTACAAAACTTTATGCATTATGTCTTTGTTAAAATTTGCCAGGGATCGTTCTCTTGAAAAGAGAAGGCTGGCAAGAAGAGCCATGAAAAGGTCTTGGAGTTTTTGCCAAGTGTTCCATCGGAAGACTGCATGGGAGACGGCTGCATAGAGTAACCTGGGGCCCCTGGATGGGGCCATTGCACGGCAGAACTATACCACTGACAAGGAAGGACTTGACCCCTCAGCCTTACCCAAAAGTGAAACAAGCAGCCCCATAAGACTGTTAGTGTTTGGTCACAAAGGGTTGTCAGGCAGGGCTGGACATGAGATTTTTAAGGCCAGTAAGTGTTATATTACATACGTGTGCGGTCACTCCAACACAGTACATGGTGGGTTGTGCTTAGTAAATGTTTGCTAAAGGAACAAACAACTAAAATGCAGCAGCAATTGTTCCAAGGATTGATCTGGGTGACCCCTGAGAACACACCTATTTCAGGATTTTATAATTTAGTGATATGAGTAAAATCAGAATTGTTTTTAATAGTAAAATATATATATATATATATAATATATATATGGGAAAAAATTGTTAACTTGGGTGGGAAGTCTTAAATACTAACCTCTCGAACTGTTGTAGCAAATGCTCTATTTCTCTTTTCAGTCCTCAAAGGCACCCAAAGCAAACTCTCCTCCATTTCCTAAAGCTATAGACAATGACACCGTTGCTGCTTGGAAATTATATCAGAAATCTTATTTAACTTACAGGGGATTTTTCTGATCATTTGGCCTTTAAGTGTGGGGCTTTAAAAGTTGATCTGAAACGTACCACTTATATTTGCCTTTGGGCTTTTAACCAAGCACATACGAAATAAATTTCACTATTTTATTCGTTATACTTTATTAGTTAGAATTTGCTTTTAAAATACGCTGTCACCCCCTTTTTTAAAAAAAGTATAATTTCAATAGTCTTAGCCTTAATGTCAAAGAAAAAAACAACATTGAAATTCTTAGACTAGTTTCATAATTCAGAGTATAAAGAATGTTGACATGTACTCTATTGTACGTTGATCAAAGACATTATTACAGTATGTTCTTTAATTTAAGGTGATTCTTCTAATGTGTAGCACCAATTATTCTGATCTCTGCTGAGAAGGGATGACATGTGGTATTTTTATTTAACATAGATCTAGTAAGTTGGATAATTTAAGTAGATGGTTGAATATACCCAATACCTGAAATAAGCTTGCATATCTGAAGCCTTGATTTATGGAACTGGCTGAGACTCCATCAGTAAGAATATCATTTAAAGATAACTTTGGCATCGAATGGATTACAAAGGAGACCATGATTTTCCTTCATTCATTCAGAAAATATTTACTAGCCTGCAGTGTGCCAAGTGGTGTTTGAGGGCTTGGGATGGAACAGTGAACCAGCAGGTGAAGCTCCCTGCTCCTGTAGAGCTCCTCCTAACTATAGAAGCTCGCAAATGAGCAGATGAACGAACTGTTCATTAGAATCCTATGGGCTACTTGTGTTTAGGTAGCACTTTATAGTTTACAAAGTGCTTTCCCAAAACTAGTACCTTTTAAAGCCTCCCAAAACCTACAAAAAAAGGAATAATAATAAAAACACTACAACAATAACCTGATTAACCTGTGCTGAGTGTTTACCACGTGCAGGCACTCCTCTGAAAAGTTCACATGTGTTGGCTCCTTTACGTTTTACAAGAGCCCTGTGAAGCAGGTAGTAGTATCCCCACATTGCAAATAAAGAAATTGAGACACAGAGCTAAGAACCCCTTGCCCATAACTGCGCAGCTAGTAATTGGTGAAACACAGCCTCCGATCCGCTACACTGTGGCTGTCCGAGGCTCTACAGTTACCCGGGGCACATGACCAGATGGATGTTGGATTTAGGTCTCTGGATTCTCAGGCCAGTGCTTTCCTCAGCACCCCACAGCTGCCTAGCGCAGGCAGTCACGTCATTAGATGAATAATGAGCTTTGGCTGTACTTATCCTGTGGAAGCAAACAACTACACAGTCTTGTGGCTTACCACAACAAAGGTTTATTTTTTTAACTCATATTACATGAAGTACAGGGGTGGCTGTGGTTCTTCTCTGTGTTGTCTCCGTACCAGAAGGACAAGGTATTCTCTCAGGCTTGCTGCTTTCCCGGCAGGGAAAAAGAAAAATGGCGGACCATGCAATGGCTCTTAAAGCTTATACTTGGAAACAGACTGTGCCACTTCTGCTCCCGTCTTGGCCAGAGCAGATCATACAGCCGGTGGGGTGGAAAAATGTCCACCTCCCCCAAGGAGGGCACCAGAGAGGTACCCTGTAGGATGAGTGTCATACAGAGGAGTTAGAAATATTTGAGCAATTGTGACCCATTTTTTTAGATAAACATATTAACTTCTGATAATAATTTGTTTACACACTGCAAAGTGCCTGGTGCTGATCTAGTCCTTTTTCAACTGTTACATCTTTGATTTTACCCAACGCTCTTGGCCACCTTATCCCCAGTTGATAGGTGAGCAAACTGAATAGGAAGAGAAACAGAAAAGTTGCATAACTTGCCATAAGTGACACAATTCTTAAAGAATTGAATCAGATTTTGAACACAGGTTTTCCTTTCTCAAACCCTACACTTTTCACTTCAACATAGTGCCTGTTGGTGGAGAAATTGCTAGTAAATTTGATTCAGGTTTGGGCAGATGAAAAATTCTTGTCCGTAAGTGTTTGCCGGTGAAACCTAAGCTGTCTATAACCCAGGAGGCGATTAGTCATTCTGGCTGAGTTTTCCAGATTATTGAAGACTTACTCTTTTAAAATAAGAACTTTTAAATTTCTGCTGAAAAACGTTCTATCTCTATTGAAAAACACTGAAAAACATTCATATTTGTGAGGAATTCTCAGGTAGTCTTCAGGAGAGTATACACAGAACAATTAATTGGTACTATTTCGTACGTCAAAGCCCACTGAACTCCAGCAGAAGCATTAATGGTGCAGAATTTTCAGCTGGGTGTCATAATCAGCTGTACAAACACGGGTCTGTTTACCTGTGATTGTCTTAAGTACCTAAAGGTCCCTAAAACAACACAACAGGTTTGCTCAGGATGATGAGGACTTTCTCCAGTAAGTCAGAAGTTTCTTCCCAATGTCCCTAGTCTAAAAGGTATTTGCCTCTGAAGAGATCTGTGGCCTTAATGAAATGGCTGCATTTTGGGATCTGAGTTTCCTGCTGATTCTTCTCCAGGGGTTTCAGTTTGGGAATCGAAAAAGCTCTTCCATTGAGAAAGTCATCCTGAGAAGTTGTATGTACTGTTAATACGGAAGGGTGTGGAGACAATAGGATCGTCTGCTATGCTTTCCCAGTATAATAAGAGTCACGAGGTGCTTGATTGTGTAGTAATCACAACTGTATAGTAATCCTATAGTAATAGGATTCTCTAGAATCCTATTTTCCCCCAAGGCAAAGTTATATCTTCTTTAATGGGGAGAAATCTGTGTTCATAATATATACTAACATCGTTTATATCTTACACATAAAGATACTCTCTCAAATTCAAGCTAAAATGGGTATAGGACATAAAATTATAGTTCACTGTGAATGAGATTGATCGATAATAGTGATTTCTTTTAGTGATATTTTATTAATTTCAATACATTAATCGGAATACTTGCACTTGAATTAAAATATGTGATAGCTGATAATGTCACACGCCCAGACTAGTCAATCACTCTTAATTATTTAAGTAAAGACACAACTTTCTTTTATTATGCTCCTTATAAGTCAAACAAATATGAAGGGCAAAGCTTTTAAGACCTCTAAAATCTCTCCATCAGATGTATACTGCTGTGAAAGTAGAAATTGCTTTCATGGAGATTTGGAAGGGAAAAAAATTTAAATAACGATGTGATTTAGTGTGCAGTTGGCAAATCAGCATACTTAAAATACATGAATATTAAAATAAAGAATGCAATAAACATAACTACTAACTTTCTAGTTATTGAGCAGCTGACTTTTAAATAAGATCTTTTTCCACTAAAATTTTGTCCGTAGACCTTCAGAGTTCCTCCTTTTGTTATTTTTCAAGATCGCTGTTAGGTGAAAGCTGATTCTATTCACAGAATTCACCTGCATATTTAAATGGACATAATTACTGTACGAAGGCTCAGCATACCTTTGGGCTCAGTACTTTAGTTGAGACATTTTATCCATAAAATGACACCTCGCTAATAAAAGGAATCAAAATGGCATTTACTCTGTGAGTATTAAGTCCCAGGAACTTGGCCATGTGTCTCAGTTAATCACATCTCAGAAGTCCTTGCACTTTAGAACGATAGTTACCCTTTGCATGGCACACGAGGAAACCTGGTTGTTGTAGGGTAGAGGTCTGTCCCAAGTCACAGAATCCGTACAGTGAGACTTAGGACTCCCGATTCCTGGCTTCAAAGGCCTGGCTATATATTTCCTTATCACCACTGCTTCCAGATCCCATGTTACCTTCGGAAAGATGACGTTATCTTTATTTTCTTACAAATAAATAAAGCCTTTGATCTCTCTTGGGTTGCACATTTAATTTTAGGGTTTAATATGGCCTGTGGACATCCACAGGCACTGCTGTCTTTTTGATCCATTATTCCCAGTAAGAACCAGACAGAGAAGTTGGTGGGATTATTCAAAATTTCTCAGGCTTCAGGCTAATTGGCTTCAGGCAATTCCAATATCTGAGACAAAGAAACATTTTCATTGATCCCAAAAAGCATGAAACTCCCCTTATTTGTTTTCTTCAGTTGAGTTCCCATTTTCTCCCCCTCACAGTCTTCAGGCTCTGAAGAGTAAATGATTATTATCTTTTTTTAAATGGAAGCACACATTTAATTTTTTTACGATTAATCACCATTATCTAATCTATTTTGTTGAAACCAAGTTAATACTTACCATAGGGATTGAAGACGACGTGACATTTGCCTCAAAATTGAGATAAGAGGTGTCACACACCCAGTCAATGCTTTTTTTTTTTTAAGTACACTTCATAACAAAGAGTGGACATGTCTGAGTCTTCTTGAAATGACAACTCACTTGCCTGCCTTTACAACAGATGTGTACATTTTGTGCATTTGTGTTTGCTGTTAGCCCAGCTGGGTTTCCTCGGGTCAGGCTGTAGGCTCATTGCCAGGGCCTCTGGTCACCCTCCTGTGAATGTTTCCCTGTCATTCTACTCCTGGAGGGAAAAAGAGGTTTGAATTACTGGATCGTAGTGGACATCAGTTTCTCGGTGCCAATGCGCGTTCTTTCTGGTGGAGCGTGTTTTCTCACGAGCGAAAAACCCAAGGCTTATTAACGCCTCTGTGTGAAGTTAACAAGTGTGTTGTAAAACAAAGGACTGTCCTGAGTTCTGGGGAAAGCCAGAGATGGATTTTGGACGGCTTCTTACTGCCCCCAGACAACCCTTTGAGCCAGCCACCTTCAGCCCTTCCTTGTTCTCTTTCTTGAGAACTTTCTTCTTCTTCTTCTTCTTCTTCTTCTTCTTCTTCTTCTTCTTCTTCTTCTTCTTCTTCTTTTCTTCTTCTTTCTTCTTCGTAGTTATTGAAGCCTTAAAATATGATCGAAAAAATTTCTCATTTAAGAATTTTTAAAAGAGAATAAGATAAGAATATTTCACAAGAATATCAGTCGGCTGAAGTACTAGATTGGAAACTCATTCTCATGGTATTTAGTACTGTTCAAGTACAGATGCCTTGAGGAAGGCTGGAATATTTCTTATCCTATTAGGTCTTTATAAGCAGCAGAAAGCTTTGGTTAACAGAGCAAAATTTCCCTTATTTAGGTAGATGTTACACTGAAAGTAGTAATCCTTTTGAAGTGCAAATTTTTTTTTCCTTTAAACATATTAAGCTGGAGGAATTCAGACGTGCGTAAAAAAGCCTTTTATTTCTTTGGTCACAACCTATTATTTTCTTTAACTTTGGGATTTCAGTTTCCATATTGTATGTGTGTGTGTCCTCAGTTCCAGATTTCCAGAGACACGTGACTAAAACAATCCAGCCAGTAGTGGAGGTTAACACCAAATGCATCAGAACCCATTGCTCCGACGGGCGATAGACCGTCTGTAGGGCCCTTCCGTCAGCGCTTATTTAACGAAAGACTGAATACTTTCCGAACATTGGAAACTATCCCTTATTTGAATGCAGCACAGAGGAATCCCTTTTTACCCTAAACTTTAGGAGTTGCATATAATTTAGATTTTAGAGCCTAATTTTTGTGTCATTTGACAGGGAGGACAGCCCTCTGGGACCCTGTTGGCTTTCCCCTTCTGCACGTTAGCCAGATCTATGTCTCTTTTATTGGGTAAATCTCCTAAGACAGTTTGAGTCTATAGGAGCTCTATAAGCCCATCATCATAATGTACCCCCAAAGCACAAACCTCATAAACATTTTCAAATGTTTAATAGAAGAAATCATTAACAGTGTTTAGGAAGAAAGCTGATCAACAGTGAAAGACAAGAGCTCATTATTATAAGGCAATTAACCTAGGACCTGCACCAGGGCCTGGCCCTGCCTTCCCGTATGTTTACTCACCCAGCATTGTATTGGAAAAGAAATTAAATCCAAACTCTCGGAGAATTTTATTATTTGCTACTTTCCATTAGAGATTCTAAGGCTCCAGATTTGCCGGCACCTCCTGCAGGCTCAGAGGTCTAGGTCTGAATCAGGGATTAATGTGGAGCTGCAGTGAGTCTCTAAGAAGCAAGTCTTCCTAGGGCCAGTGGTGAGCCTGTCGGAACTGGACTTACTTGTTTGTGGGAGAGGATGGATCCAGAGAATAAGCCTCATCAGAGTAGTTCTTTCACAGCCAGTGATAAAATCTGGGTTTTTTCATTGTTATCACTTTTTTTTTTCCCTAAATGATACAACTAGAAGGACTGACGAGTTGTATTCTAAAGGTGTTGGGTATATACCGTCCACTACACCATGTCTTGGTTCCCATACACCCATACCCCTTTCGTGCATTCCTTCTTTCCTGTTCTTTCTACACCATTCTATGACTTCATCTATTCCATTAGAAAAACGTGGGTTTCGGTGTTCCTGCAGTGTCCATTCAGGGTATACCGAGCCCTCTGGGGAACTACCCGTGGGCCCTGGTCACTCTGCACTATCCACTGGACAGACATGTGGGTTTCAGTCATCCCGCAAATGATGGGGAAACCAATGCTTCTTCCCTTCTAGGGCTTCTCGAG
The DNA here is from genome assembly GCF_037043125.1 of Eumetopias jubatus. Taxonomy (NCBI): domain Eukaryota; kingdom Metazoa; phylum Chordata; class Mammalia; order Carnivora; family Otariidae; genus Eumetopias; species Eumetopias jubatus. The sequence continues at coordinate 13,958,766 of NW_028274808.1, forward strand.
GTTATTCTGATCATTCTAAATGATTTCATTCCAAAAGTTGTAAGAATAAAATGCATGAGATAATTGTCTTTTTCCCCTTCGGCCATAGCTATAAAGAAGAATGGATCAAATTAGAATATATTATGGGTTCCATTTCAGGCTGTCTTAAGTGTGGGACTGTTTCCAGGTAAGGTGTGGGTAGCAGATGATGTCATAGTCAGGAACGATTTAATAACCTCAAGACTTTCTTCTGAACTCACAGAACTGCCCAGTCATATACTGAAGCTGATGACCACATTGCAAGCTATGTATGTTAGCAGTTGAAATTTTTTGAGTGTGCATTTGCTGCTGTATCCTGTAGATAACACTTTAAACTGAAATGCATTCATCTCCTCCTTAAGATTCTCCAACTCTTAAAATTGTAATATATTGCCCATGAAGAATCTCAACACCAGTTTTTAGGAGTGGGTTAGCATAATCGTCTATAATTTTGCTTTTCTGCTTTTCTCTTGTAAAATGGCCTTTGGTCTTTGTTTCACTTGTCTAAAAAAAGACCATAGCATTGCAATTATAGATTTTATTTCAGGTGTTTATTTTAAAATTCTTATGAACTTGGATATTCTGGTTTCCATGTAGAACAAGATTTTAGCTGCAGTTGGAGCATTTCCATTTGTAATATAGCCCAATATAAAGCCAAATTAAATGGAAATAGTTGTAGGCCAAATTCTGTTGGATCATTATTTTTAGCTTACTCTTTTCTTCTTTCAAATACTGCTTTAAATATATATATATAATATAAAAATATATATTAAAAAAAACATATATATAAAAGCTACTACCCCCCCACCCCACCCCATGCCATGTTTTTCTCCCAGCTTCACAGAGAGCACATTTAGAGTAGAAATGGTGTCAAGAAAGGTCCTAAATTTATTCAAGTGTTCTTTGCAGTCTGTAGCTACTATGGGGCATAACGGTTCTCAGACATGGGCGTGCCCCAGAATCACTTGAAGGGCTGGTTAAGGGTGCTGATCGACCTCAGACTCTGATTGCGTAGATCTGGACTGAGCTTCAAGAATTTGCGTTTCTAACAAGTTCTCAGGTAATGTTGAGCCCCCTGATCTGTGACCACATTTTTAGAACCTCTACTTAATGATCCTGTCTGCATTCATATGCAGCATGTGTGTCCATCCATCCATCCATCCATATATATATATATACACACATATATATGTGTGTGTGAGTCTTATATACATACATATTTTTGCAAGTTACACAATGCTGTAATGTAAGGCACGTCCATGGATCTGATCATGATTGCCTTCTAAACCTAGAGGACACTGTGGACAGTGATTCTTTGGAAGGCCCCATGCCAGTAATGTCTGAAACAATTGGTCTGTTGGGAAAAAGGACACTCACAAAAGTGAATTTGGAGAATGTAGTATTTGAAGTAACAGAAGGAGTGAGCATCTAGAGGACACAGTACACTATGTATTAACACTGCCCAAGGGTGCACTGCTATGGCTGTAACTAACTTGCAAAAACCTGGGGATGAGGCATAATTGGTGACCAAAAGGGACAGCCACCACCAAAGCCAAATGGATCCGCAATGGATCTCCCACGCATACGATCTTGTTTAACTGCAGCCCTTGGAGATGGTTATCACTACCCTCATTTTACTGATGAGAAATTCATATTCAGAGAAAACACATAAGGTCGTAAAACTATTATATGATGGAATTGAGATTCAAACCTGTTCATCTGGTCCCCAAACTGCTACCCTTTATACAATGCTGCATCTAGTGGAAAAGGAAGAAGACTTTGCCATTTATACAGTACTCCATTCCCCCACCCACCAATAAATGTTATTGCCAGATTTATTTTATTGTTATTACAACTTGAGCAACATATTAATATATCCTGATTGTAAAATGTTTGCAGAACTCAGGAGTATATAGTATAAATGTAAAAAGAACGTTACATACTGCATAGTGTATACATATACCATATAAAACGTAGTCCATAAACAAATGTATGAAGTACATAGAATGATACATAGTGTGCGGTATATGCTTCCAGTTCTTTCTATGCATATACAACATGTATGTGCATGTGTGTGTTTTTTAATCTAAATGAAATCCTACTACATTTGTTATTCTGGTTTCTGAGCACATTACTGAATTTAATTTAATATGTTGTTTGCTAAAACTCACCAAGTACTTTATATGAAATATCTTAAGTGGTTTATAATGACTTCATTAGACAATTAATAACTTATATCCAAAAGAAGTACTCATGGGGAAAAGCAGATTCAGTTTTCTTATCTTATAAATGCAAAAAGAACGATTCAGTAGAAAAGTTCGCTGCAGTTTTCACTCAGGTATCCAATGACCACGTACTTTTAATTGCTTAGTGTGTGCAGGAAAACAATTTTCCCCCTCAAAAAAATACAGCAAAAAAAGAAAGCTGGCCAAGGGCGCATTTGCATTTCAAAGGAAAAGGTATTGTTATGTAAGAAGTCAGAATAGGATCTTTCCATTGCTTTCTGAGTTTCAGCTTGTTACTTGCAAGGACCCAAGTGTTAGAAACTTCAGTTCTGCCGTGTAAAAAGCAACTCTTTGATTTTTATGACCATCTTACACAATATTTTTTGTACAAGACCATGCAGTGACTATTAAACTCATGTCAGGATTTTAGAGAGGTGGTTCTAACAAAGAAACCTACCCTCTCTTCTCAGAGAGCGTTTGTAACATCAACATCCATCTGTGAAGGACAAAGCTTTGGTTGTCTGGAAATGGCTCCGGAAACTCAGCGCTGAAAATGCTTACTAACCTCACGTGTGTATTGCAAAGTCTATTTTGCAGTGTTGTGCTTTCTGTTTGGTTGGCTTTGAATTCGTGGGGGAGACTAACAACTAGCTTTTAAATGTGTTAGTAATTAGATAAGGCTATAAAGCTAGTTTTATTTTTCACAGTTCAATAGCACCACAAGCTAGAAGACAGCAAGGAACTATTTGAGAAGAATAAAGCCAAGTAATAGACGGGGTTGCCTATGCATAGACGTGTATGCTCTGATTTTGGGGATCCTGGCTACAGGGTAAGGTAATGGGGTCCTGACCGTGATGCTTGCTTTCTACAGATAATTTATGGAACATTCCAGGGAGCCACTTTCAAATTTTGTGAGTTAAAAGTTTTTAAGAATATTTTAAGGAAGTTATTGTTTTAGTTCCTTTTTTATTTTTTAAAGATTTTATTTATTTGAGAGAGAAGGAGAGAGCGAGCGAGTGGTGAGGGGCAGAGGGAGAGAGAAAGAGAGAAGCAGACTCCCTGCTGAGCAGGAAGCCCAACACAGGGCTGGATCCCAGGACCTGGAGAGATCATGACCTGAGCTGAAGGCAGAGACGCTTAGCTGACCCAGCCACTCAGGCGCCCCTTTAATTCCTTTTTTCTACTACGTTCATTGGTAATATGAAAAAGAGCAGGCAAATCGGTGTTAAAACAAACAGTTCCACATAGCCAACGTCATATCCTAATGTAATAAATTTATTGCCTATTAAATAGTGCTTAGGTTTAGATACTATAGGATTACATAATTAGGATTGTCTATAATAACAGCTTTTTAAAAAAAATGCTTTTGTTTTTGACAGTTTATCCCCAACTCTGAAACAGTTCTACTAAAAAAAAAAAAAAAAAGTATGCTTTGCAACTAAAGGTTGTTTCTTATCCACACAGTTACTCTTTAAGTAAGTGTAGCTTTTACTGACAAATGGGTGAATTATTCCTACATATTATCAACAACCTAGGAAAGCGAATCAAGAGGCTGAACTCAAAATATAATATTGATAACTCTGAAAAATTATCAGTTACTGGATCATAATGGTTATTCTGATGTCAGGAAATAGTAAACAGTATTTGTTATCTAGAGCTTAATTCATGTATTTGTAAAATAGTCCCATATTGAATATGCACTAAAAGCACTAGGTGCTGATCTGGACTTTCGTTATAGGGAGCTAGTAAAATATTCAGCATTGTAATCTAGTAAGTTGTGATTCTAAACATCTGCATATTTTTTAAACAAAATCTTCCAGAATTTCAGCACGAAAATGAACATAGCCCTTCAGAGAATCATCACCCTTGGTGAGTTACAACTGTTCCAGCTTTGTGGTGGTGACAGTCTTCTCCAGCACCACCTGGTTAGGTGACACAGAGGAACTCCGTCTGATGAATGTGATTACCCAGTGTTTGTACCTCGGTGTTGAATCAGTTACAGAATTACTTCATGTGACTTAACTCTGAACTTTTCAGTTTCTCAAATAACAAATCTACTTTAAAAGAATGACGGTTTTCATCAGAGAGAAGAGGAAAAAGTAAGAAAATATAGTATCAGCTTTGGGGAATATGTGCAAAGACTTGTTCTGAAGAAGGCTACTTTTGAAAGCAGTCTTGCCCAAATTGGGGGCAGTCCCCCCCCCCACGAGACCGCTTGAGCAGCGCCCCCACTCACCCAACTTGCATGTGCCCATATGTTGCTTTAAGCGCGGGAGTGGCCTCTGATGTGTGTGATCACACATTACGTATCCTCACTCGACCTCACACAGGCTTCCCGATCACGGTGGGTTGTTGTAGCCAGCCCTCTGCCAAGGCCAGAGAAGAGGCTCCTTTGAGAACTCCCATAATTGATTTCGAGGGTCCCCAAGTTGTTCTAATCACTTTTCTGAATAAAAAATTGCCAAGATCACAAGCCCAACCACATATTATTCTGGAATCAATGCATCTTTTGTAAGAAAAGAAAAGGGGGTAGGCATGAACAGTCTGCTTCCAGGTGATTGATACATGTGAAGATAAATAATGAAGAACTACATTTTTTTTACAGCAATTAAGTGCCATACCTGATAATCTCATGACTATATGGCATTTGTAATAACTAAATGACACAACTAAATGAAATTTAAAGGGTTTAATTAGGCAATTTTATTAAAATGTCAAAAGCTGTTTGCTTACTCTACAGAGATGGTGAATATATTCAAACTTTATTATCTTTTTTTTTAATTCAAAGAACTCAGAATATTAAAACAGAGATCTTGAAATGGACAGAGTTTGGTAATGCTAACTTTTTGACAGGTTTGAGAGATCATCATTACTTTCATGTGTGTGCGAATATATGGTAGTATCTGCGTTGATCTGTAGCCATCTCTCTGTGAGGAAAGAATCGGAGTGCTGCGGGCAAGTCATGTCACAGCCGCGACTGACCGCTCAGTCCCCAGGAGGGTTCAGGCACCTGCAGGGCAAGCAAAGAAAATCATAGAGAGGAGGGAGAAGTTAAAGGAAAATGATTCATTTTCACAAAGTAGGCATGTGAAGGTATGGAGACAGTTGACGAAGGGAAAATGGAAGTATGGTGCTTGGCAGTGACTCTCCAAATGCTCTTGAGTAGATTGAAGGGATCGGACAGGGGTGAAGTAGAGATTCACCAAGGGGAGAGAGGCAGAGGTGCCAGGGAACAACACCCTCCTCATGCAGCCCTCTCCCCCTTACGAATATAAAGTCGTACAGACCTCTGCTGTGGTCTCCCATTTGCCTTTCTCTTCTTACCATCTGAGGTTTAAAAGTGGGAGACTGGGCCTTGCAAAATGAAACTGAGGGGCGCCTGGGTGGCTCCGTCGGTTAAGCGTCCGCCTTCGGCTCAGGTCATGGTCCCAGGGTCCTGGGATCGAGCCCTGCATCGGGCTCCCTGCTCAGCGGGGAGCCTGCTTCTCCCTCTGCCTGCCACTCCCCCAGCTTGTGCTCTCTCTTTCTCTCTCTTTCTGACAAATAAATAAATAAAATCTTTAAAAAAAATGAAATTGAAGGAAATCTCAAAGAGTATCTAATCTCTACGCTTTCGCTAAGGAAAAGCACTTTCAAATAATCCTCAAAAGTTTACATGAACGAATGCATGAGTAAACAAGTAACTTGGGGAACTAGGATCAGAAGGACCTATACAGAAGCCCAAACCTCACACTCAAGATCCTCACTTTCAGGAAATGCTCATCTAGAGTCTGTGGGTTCAATTCAGGTCTACTTATGATCTGAACCCCCTAAAGACAGACTGTATAGTCAGAATATTCTTAATGCTTCCTATTCTTAGAGGCCACTTCAACATTGCAATCTCTATAGCACTACTATGAAACCTCTCTGAAAATGGTATTGACCCTACATGGGACCTAAGTAGTGGATTCTGACTTGATTGACATCTCTGTTAAAAAAAAAAAAAAAAAAGAGCTTAACACAAACATGGATCGTAGGTAGTGTTTTTCATTCTACTGCTTTATTTGGGTTTGGGGGAAAACAATCAAGCTTCTACCTTCCTTAATTCCTACAGGGCCTGTAGTCTCTTATCTCTGGACATTTTTAAAACTGCAGTTCAGGATGTAGAAATTCCTCCTGCTAAGACAACCAGCGTCTCGTGGGCTCCTAGTGTTTGCTATACCCAATCGTGTTTCCTTAAAACGGGGCTCAATCTTTATAACCAGTTAGTTGTCACCTTAACAGCAAGACTCGTTCTTCTTTCTTGACAGTTCAAAGTCTGACCACCCCCTTCCTAAGTACTGTAGAAAAGACCTTTCCTTAAAATTTAGTCTTGAGGGCATCCATTGATTTGGAAAGACCCTGGTTCAGGGTCAGAAGACTTGCCCCGGAAACAAAAGCTCTCCTCTTTTCCCCCTTGCAATTCTTGTAAAAGAAGGCTGTTGTGTCCTTCCATTGTGCATGGGGGAGGCACAGCACATCACACACAGGTGGATCCAGTGGTGCATTTCAATTCCTGTCACAGAAGAAGCGGACATGTCCTTGAAAACCGTATTGCCTCCTTTTCACCTGCGTTAAGAAGGAGGGCACTAGGAGAGAGGGAAACAGGAGGGATTTTGAGATGTTTTGATGTCTTTACTGTGTGTGATGCCGGGGCTTTGGACCTCAATCCCATAAGCAGTAGCAGTGTTTGACTTCCCATTTCCAATAAATTGTATAACTAATTAATTCTCACAGCATCCATTTGACTAAAGCATTATTATCCCTGTTTTACAGAGGGGAAAAAAAAAAACTGATTTGCCAAACCCCACAAAGAAAGTCAATGTCGGGAGTAAGGATTATCGCTCAGGAGGGTCTAAAAGTCTAATCTCAGCTCTGAGATGATTGTCTTTATTTTTAATTTTTTTTCCTGTCGGAACAGATGCATTGGGGATTTACCAGGTAGATTTACTAAGGGTGTGTGAGCATGGAATACAGCTCTGCCCTTGCTGAGTCTCTGTGACCACTAGACCAGTGTAAGCTGATTAGATGTCACTTGTTTTCAGAAAGTCCCCTCAACAAAGATATAAAAATGTAGGATGAATTCTTGTATGATGAACGTAGCCAAAATGTGGGTCTACCCATTTCCACATCTATCCTGTCAAGGTGTAGGCTTGTTCTTTATTGAATAGACTTATTTTTACAAAGATTGGATAGACTAAGATATTTAATTCTCGTTCTTTCCCATAACAACAACTCGTTTATCTGTAGGACATTAATGTCAAGAATCTGGAAATAAACAGAAGAAATGGCCCAGGAGTGAGAAAACATTCCCCCCTATTCTGTAAACCAATAACACATAGCCAATACGCGTTGCTCATTGAAAAACTCTGCAGAGCTGACTTGCCACACACTCGGACATAGTGGTAAGAGACTTGCACCAGGCTCACCAGGTAAAGAAGCAAGGAAAATGAGACAAGGGCAAATCTGCTAGAGGCCAGCACGCAGAAAGCCAAAGGTGGCCCTCCAAGAGCGAAGGCAGAAAGAGAATATAACAAATACGTAACACTCAAAACTCTTTTCAGTCTCAGACAGTATTCTCCTGTACAGGCAAGCCATTCACGCTCTGTGGGTAGTCTTGAAAGACAGCACGTTATAACCCCTTTAATGGTTACAGTTTGTAATGGTAAATGCAAATAAGCATTTATCCGGTGAGTATCGGCTGAGCTCCTGGGGGCTCTGACCGTTAACAGGACAGACATGGCACCTGCCCTGACAGAGTTTATAGTCCAGCTCGGGGAAGACTCAGTGCGCAAGAACACATGTGATGGAATGATTTCAGCTCGTGATGCGATGTGATGTGATGCGATGTGATGTGATGCGATGTGAGTGAGATAAACAGAGCACAGTGAGAGAGAGAGCACGAGGGCAAGGCCCTTCCAATGCAGGGGTCAGAACATCAGCTTTGTGCCTGCCTCTGTGGTGAAGACTGAGAAGCCAGCCATGCCAAGATCATCCCTGACGTGGAGACGAGCACAGTGCGTGAGCGAAGGGAGTGGAGCAGGAACAAAGGTCGAGGCCACAGCCAGCCCCTGTAGGGCCTGGGAGGGTCTCACACTGGGGAGTGACCCGATCTGATTTCAGTGCCTAAAAGGTGATTCGTTGTGAGTTGGAGGGTTGAGAAGGGTCATGATTGGGTGGGGGATCAAGGTGGCGTTAACCGGGATGGGGATGGGGATGGGGAAGAATGTAGGGCACAGTATCCTCTGAGGAAAACAGAATAATCTTCCAGACATAAGAACAGAATGACTAACACTTGCTGAGCTGAGACCACGTGCCAGGCACTGTGCTCTCTGGCTTGACCCCGTAGCATCCCTGAGAGAGCCAAGTGTGATCATTATTCTCTCGCACAGCTGAAGAAGGTGTGGCTGAGAAGGTGCAGGCTTTTGCCTGTGATATCGCTGCTAATAAACGGGATAGCCTCCGGGGGGTGGGCTTAACCCACATGGTTTGGCTCCAGGGTTCACGGCATTTCCCACGGGAAGCCCTACCTGGCAGATTTTTGAAAGCTAGATAATTCAGGCAGGGCGGGTAGCCCCAAGAAGTCTGACCAGAGCATGCTATTCTTTACTCCTGTGAGTGAATCAATAACATGATATGGGTACAAGTCCCTGCTTTGTTTCCTTTAAACTCGATATCTTTATTCTCTTAAACATCTTCCAGGAAGGCGGTATTGATTGTACCGCATTTCAGTAGTACATGTTGGTTGTGAGGGGGAGAAAATGTCTACATTCTGGTAGTAGGCAGGTGCAAAACAATTAAAGAAAACTGGGGACAAAAGCCCTCCAAGAGTTTGGCTTACCCTATTCAGACTTGAGGAGGAGGCCACCTTCAACACCAGGCAATTTCAAACAGTGAATACCCTGTTTTCCACGGACAAAGGGACTGTGCAAATTGAGAAATGTGAAGGAATGCCAATTCGGAATTTGAGCTTTACAAAAATATTTTGGTTTAAATTTAATTAAGGAGCTTTGTAGTCTAAAGATTAAACATAAAAATAGTTATCTTTCTAAGAAGGATGTTCCTGCTGTAAATGCTTTAAGTGAGAAGAGCATCTTCTTGGGCATGCATACGGGTGTTCTTTCCTGCAAAGATGTTCGTGTTTGAGCAAGAGTCAATAACAATGCGAAAGAAGCCTATAGGGGGCAGTCTTGCTAGAGGCCAGAATTACAGAGGAGAGCAATCTAGAGGTAAAGACGTGGGGAATGCTGGCATGATAATGTCAGCACTCAAAGGAGCTTCTGGAAAAGCTGAACTAAGACAGTGTTTTGAGTTGGTGGTGATTCCTACAAGCTAGCTCTGGTTTTAAATTATAATCTTCTTATTTCTGTTTTGTGTCATAAAGAAAGAAAGGAAAGGCAAGGACAAAGAGCATCTCCTCAGAAAGGAGCCAAGAAGGGAGCCAATCCTGAGCATAGACATCTTTGTATATACTGATCCCTACAATCTAAGAAGGGACATACTCCTTGACATAGCAACTAAGAACATGGTCTTGACAGATTCGCCACCTTCAGGGATGATTATGGAGAAGCAGAGTAGACCAGAGGCCCTGTTTTGAGAGAGAAAGAGGGAAGTTAGGAAGGTGAGGCTGCTCCCCCTCTGCTACCTCCTACGTCACTACCTAAAGCAGGCTTGCTTAATGGCAGCATCCTGTGCATGCAACCTTTGTTTGTGACATGTAAGTAAGCTTTGACACATAGAAATTCTATGGAATGAAAAGCAGAATTTTTTGACATTGTACTTGGGTTCTGAAACTTGCAAGATAATGATTAGGGTTGGGTTTTTTTTAGATGTATTTTACTTTAGAGAGAGAGAGAGAGAGAGAGAGAGATTGAGGGGGGGAGGGGCGGAAGGAGAGAGAGAGAATCCTCAAGACAAGAGGCTCCATGCTGAGTGCGGAGCTGGACACGGGGCTCGATCCCAAAACCCCAAGATCATGACCTGAGTTGAAAGCAAGTGTGGAACGCTTAACCGAGTGAGCCACCCACGTGCCCCAATGATGATTAGTTTTAAAATAACACATAATATGCGGGATAGCCTCAGGTTAAAGGACTATTTCAGAGTTTAAGTCCAGTGATCCCTTATTTGTTTGTTCGATTTTTTTTTTATTGATTTGATCGTTGATTTCTTCTATTTTATTTTGCCTTATTGATTGTTCATTGGTTGGTTTTCACCGTTGTCTTGTGTAATAGTGAAGTGTCCCCCGCTGTGTGCCATCTGCCCCGAACCTGGTTGGAGGACCATTCTTGGACATTCTCCCTGTTGAGCAGGAAAGACTGAAGAGGGCCAGTGGCAGGTCATGATACTGGGTATGCATTAGACATCTCTTGGACAGCTGGAAGCTCTTCAAGGGCAGAGATTATGTCACATTCCCAGCACCTGCCATATTGTAATTTCCCGGCACCCCAAGATCTATAGAAATATTATTTGACCTTTTCAAATGACATATGCATTCATTCCCAGATTTTGACTGTACATCTATAGTGTGGCAAGCACTGTTCTAGGCCCTGGGAATAAAATGGAAATAAGGTCTTCATTCGCATGGCATGTATATTTTGCTGGGGTAGTAAAGAAGTAAACAGATAAGACAACAAAATCATTTCAGAAGGTAGTAAGAGCCATTTTATTTTTGTTTTTATTTTTAATTGAGGTATAGTTGCCATATAATATTGCATTAGTTTGAAGTGTGCAACATAGTGATTCAACAATTATAGACATTATGAAATGCTCACCATAATAAGTATAGTTACCATCTGTCACCATGCAAAGTTATTACAATATCATTGACTATATTCCCTGTGCTGTATATTATATTCCGTGACTTATTTATTTTATAACTAGAAGTCTGTACCTTTCAATCCCTTTCACCTATTTTGCCTATTTCCCCCCCATCCCCTTCCCTGTGGCAACCACCAGTTTGTTCTCTGTATTTATGAGTCTGTTTCGGTTTTTGTTTGCTCATTTGTTTTGTTTTATATTCCATATAAAAGTGAAATCATATGGTACCTATCTTTCTCTAACTTACTTCAGTTAGTATAATACCATCTAGGACCATTCGTGTTGTCCTGAATAGCAAGATCTCATTCTTTTTCATGTCTGAGTAACACTCTGTTGTGCATATGTACCACATCTTCTTTATCCATTCATAAATCGATGGACACTTGGGCTGCTTCCAGATCTTGGCTATTGTAAATAATGCTGCAATAAACAGAGGTGTATATATCTTTTCATGTTTTTACTTCCTTCAGGTAAATACCTAGATGTGGAGTTACTGGATCATATGTTAATTCTATTTCTAATTTTTTGAAGAACTTTCATACTGTTTTCCATAGTGGCTGCCCCAGTTTGCATTCCTTCCAAACGTGCATGAGAGTTCCCTTTTCTCCACATCCTTGCCAACATTTATTATTTCTTGTCTTTCTTATTTTAGCCATTCTGACTGGCGTGAGGTGATATCTTATTGTTGTTTTGATTTGCATTTTCCTGATGGTTAATAAGGTTGAGCATCTTTTCATATGTCTCTTGGCCATCTGTATGTCTTCTTTGGAGAAATGTCTATTAAGAGCTATTTTTTAAAAGCTGTTATGTGGGGCACCTGGGTGGCGCAGTCGTTTAAGCATCTGACTCTTGGTTTCAGCTCAGGTCATGATCTCATGGTTGTGAGATGGAGTACCCAGATCGGGCTCCCCACTCAACGGAAAGTCTGCTTGAGCCTCTCCCTCCATCTCCCTCTGCTCCCCCACTGCTCGTGCTTTCTCTCTCTCAAATAAATAAATAAATCTTAAAAAATAAATTTAAAAAAAGGTGTTAGGTGTTGGAGTAATAAGGAAGCTACTTAAATTGGCTGATCAAGGGATGCCTGGGTGGCTCAGTCGGTTAAGCATCTGATTTAGGCTCAGGTCTTGATGCCGGGGTCCTGGGATTGAGTCCCATATCGGCTCCTTGCTCAGTGAGAGGAGTCTGCTTCTCCCTCTGCCTTCCACTCCCCCTGCTTGTGCTTTGCATCTCTCTCTCTCTCTCTCTCTGACAAAAATAAAATCTTAAAAAAAAAAACTTATAAAAAAATAATAGGCTGATCAAGCAAGGCCTCTTTGAGAAGGTGACTATGTACTGAGGCCAGAATAAGAAGAGGTCGCCAGCTATCCAAGGATTTAGGGAGGGGGCCTTCCAGGCAGAGGCACCAGCTAGCCCACAGACCCTAAGAGAGATGGCCTTTGCTGTTTTCCTGGAATGGAAAGGCCAGCATCCCCAGGTGGACGCATCATTTCCCATTTAGGCATAGGGCATGAGGGTGTTTTGCCCTTTATGGTCAAAACCAGACGTCCCTCATTGACCTTTCATCAAGTGAAAAGAGTAGAATTCAAGTAAACTTAAATAGTTATCAGGTAATCATATGTGACATCGTGTTTTAGCATTTCAAAGGGTAGAACACTCTTCAGGGTATTTGCCCCTTAGCTCTCTGAGATAAACATTTGTGATAGTGTGTTGAAAAGAGCGTAAGGTTTCATCAGTCCTTTGACTAGACCGCTACCCTCTGTGAAAAAAAATGCACAGTGGATCATCTGTTTAAATGCCAAGAATCAGTAAATATAACAAACAAATTCTCAATAAAATCGTCAAAGGTATTTTCCCACTGCAAGGGAATTAATCATTGCCATATTTTTAAACGCTGCTGTCCAATTATTTTAAATAATGTACAGCATTTAGCTTTGTTACTTGCCTAGAGAAAAGAATGTTTCAATGAAAATTGTCGGCTAAATTTTCTTAGGTTATCTGATTTTCCGTTGTTTATCTTGTGCTTATTACCTTTCAAAGTGACATATTTAGTGTAGTCTGTATGTGCGTATGGACCTTTCCACTTGGCAAATTTCGATACCTGCTATGCGTAGAGTCTCCTAAATAAAATGAAATGAACTGAATTCTGTGTTGGTGACAGCACCACCTTGTTAAACAGAGCTGGGTTAATTTCAGTTATTAATATTATGAAGAACAGTATAGAAAAAGCAAGAAACGTTTATAAAAGACCGACTTGGCAGTGGCCTCTTAGGTCTATGTTGGGACAAAATGTCCTGACTTGAAACTATAATGGAAATTTTAAAACATAGCTTTACTGTGAGGTCAGGTCCCATTACTTGGGAATGTCTAAAGAGAAAGCATAAACGAGGCAATAATTGATTTAAAAAACCTGCAATGTGGTCAGAATAAGATTGAGTTTGGTAGGATTAATTTAGGTTGAATATTCAGAGCAAGATTAGATAGCAATGTTAACCAAATCCACAGATTTTCCTGTGGTGAAAATATCTCATTTCAGAGAAACCTTATGTTAGGCAAGTATGTTCGTGGAGGTAGAGGGGCGGGGTGGGGGGGGGTTGTTTTTCAAAAAAAAATTTTATTGTTTCCTTTTCCATCTGTTACAGGGAAATCAGGTATTTTCAAGCACTCTTTAATATGACAACTGTTAAAAAACAAAATTATGCATTACCTTTTGGGCTGTGGGCTGCTCAAAGGTAGACAGGATAATAAGCTTCCTGTTCAGAAAAAGGAGTGCTGTTATCATTGTTTATTTTTATACTCTTTGCTCATAATCGTGCAGACCCTGTTGACGGAGTCATTTGCCTAGACATCTCCTGGGGACAGATGAGTTATCGGAGCCGTACGGTGCTGCCTTATGAATGGGTGACAAAAGAGGCTAGAGTCCCAGTTCCCCAACATGTCCAACTGCCAAAGGCTCTACTTGCCAGGAACATCACTGTCTTTCCCTTCTTTTACCAAGTGGTCCAGCTCTATCAATTGATGCTGCTCAGCAGGCAATTTTAAATTCCAGGCACCTGAGGAAGTTTCTAGAAAAAGCCCCCTATTTAAACAGTAGTGCAAAATTACTTACATAATGTTTACTACTTAGGGAGAGAACGTGCAGGGGGCTGGGGGCTCCCCGTGCCTCCTTCCCCTGTCTCTGTGGTTCTCCTTCTTCCCGCGTCAGACCTGTCTCTTCCTTCCTCTTTTGCCAGTTACATTTTTCCTCCGTAGACCAGAAGTGAGGAGTAAGGAACTACCAGTAAGAAACTCATACCAGCTGTGTGGCCTGTGCAATGTAGCCTCTCTGAGTTTCTGTTTCCTGACTGGTAAAACGGGAGTTATATTAATCACCATCTCTTGGGGTTGATGGGTGCCTGGGCCACGGTGAAGCCCCAATAAATGGTCGCTTTTGTTATTCCGATGGTGAAGGGGGCTGTGTAAAGGACAGGAGATGTGCCTGGGAGCCAGGTGTTCTGGACCCAACTCTGCGCCTGGCTGGATTATCGTCTGACCCCTCCCGGTGCCAGAAGCCCCTCGTGTGCAAAAAGAAGAAGCTGCAGTAAGCGCCATCCCTCCGTGACATTTCATGATTTGATTAATTTAATGCAACAAGCTCGTACAGTGGAACTGGCTTATCATCAATAGAGACGGAAATTGGTGGAGCACCAACTGTGTGCAGCATGGTGCTAGTGTACGTTTGGGGGATAAAAAGAGATTGCAGACAAACCCCTGTGTCATGCCCAGCATGCTCTGTGTTTTGTGCTAAAACGAACAGCACAGTCAGTAAGTGCCACAGAGGGGAGCCTATGAACAAACCCCAAGGGGCCAAATGCAGAGAGGAGGGGAGGGGAGCAGAGCAGTTGGGGCAGAGGGGCCTAGGCAAGATCTGATATAAGACCAAAGAATAAGGAAGCCTCCACACTGCATTGTGCAAACCAACCATTTAAAGATGCTTAGCTAGGCTAAGAAAACCCACATCAGTTACTAAAATTACTGCCTTGTCTTTAATGATCTACAGTTTCCTTATTTGCTCTAGCGCTTTGCTCAGAGTCACATATTTGTTTCCTTTTTTTTTTTTTTTTTCTGGTTGGGCTTTAAAAATATTTCTGTTGAGTATGACAGAGGATATGTATATAGATGTGTGTATATGTCTGCGTGCACATGTGTGTATATAAATAGAGTTACTGCTTATGATATGGTTGCTTGGAATTAGTTTTAGTATCATCTTTAGGATAAAATGGGCATCGGTACTCTTCATACCCTAGAAGTACAATGAAATTCAGTACCTGTATATGAGACTTTGAGAGCACTGTTTTCCCATGGGCAATACAGGGTACTCCGCCATGAGATGAGATAAATGAATAAGCCATCTTGGAAGTCTTGCTTCACAAAGCTAGCCATCTATCAAGACAGATACTCATGTTTACATCATTATTAAATATATAAAAAGAAAACGAGAGCAGAAAATAGGGATGTATGTAATGTTTATGAGCCATTTAAATAGTCCCTGTTTCCTTTCGTTCTTTTTTTTAAATTCTCTTTTGGATGCTTTTATTTTTCTGTGCTTCTTGGAATGTGCTCTCTGCTCATTGTGGCTGTTCCTAACAGTCCTTTTCCCCACATGCTTTATTAAGACTCGTCTTCAGCCGGAGCCCCAGACGCTCTGGGCGGCCTGCAGTGTCCCTGCAGAATGCTTTCGCATTTGCCTTTGCTGGGCCCTCGGGCTTTCATATCCATTTTTATTTAATATCTTAGTCCAGAGTTCACAAGGCTGTAAAAAGGTAGCCTTGACACACACGCATTGCAGAGATTTCAGGTTCCTCTTTCTAGAAGACTCTTTATCTGCCTGTCATGTGGAGCACCTCTGCACCCAGACCACGGGCCTGTGGGCAGAAATTTCTTCCAGTCACCTTCTCAGAGATGGGATGATCCTTTTACCACCTAGGTTCGTGCAGAGAGCAAATGCAGTTTCCCTGGTACCGGGGCCCCAGCGCGCCCGTGCAGGTTATGCAGATCTGTGTGCGCTGAGCAATGGCCTGTAGGTGAACAACTATCTATCTATCTATCTACACACATATATACAGTTTACTTAGTGTAAAATTTGTGTTTTACGCAGCATTTCTGTGGGTTTAGTCTTGGGGGGAAGCACACTGCTTCTAGTCTGTCCATGGTACCCCCCAGAAGTTGTGGTCCCCAAGGGTTTATATTCTTGAATAAAGCAGACAAGAACACTGAGGCTGCTTCTCTTGCATAGAATGGAGTTCTTTTCAATTTTGGAATAGATAATTTCTATTTTTATGGAAAATCTATTCTTACCAAGTATGAACCTGACTCACTGCATAAAAATAAACTTTCTGCTCCCTTTCATGTTGTGCATCAGAAGCCTTATTTCGGTAGCCAGATCAGGCTGCGAGTCAGCAGGGTTTGGAAAAATGAGCCCCGTCCAGACGCCCCTTGCTGGCTCCAGCTGTGGCCACGAAGCTGGTGGGTCGAACAGACTTGTACCTCGACTTCTTTGGGGGTCATGTCTAAAAAGGGGGATCTTCAATCTCTTTTAGCCACAGAATCTTTGGAAACCTGGTGTAAAACTGAGAAGAATGGAGGGACAAAGAGAGAGAGAGAGAGAAGAGTGGAGGGACAAAGAGAGAGAGAGAGAGAGAGAGAGAGAGAAGAGTGGAGCGACTCTTAAGTGGGAGTGAAGAGCTCGCCTCTTTGCTCAGCAGCCTTTAAGACATCTCCAAGAAATCCTCCAGGGAGTCCCGGGGATCAGAGGGTACCAACCAGTAGGCCAGGTCCCTCTTCTCTGTCTAAACTAAGATGGTTCTGGAAGAAAGGAGTGATTGTCAGCTGCTCATCTGTCTTGGGTAATTTCTTCCATATTCTCCTCCTGTTCCTTTTTAATAAAGTAAAAAACTCATTGAGTAGGAGACTGACTTCTGGTCTCTTCCAGATCTTTAAGTTATAAAACTGTCATCTTTTTTCTTTAATAGAGACCATTCCAGGCAAACTGGCACATCTGGTCACTCTAGCTCTGATGATTAACTGGGACAGTTTTGGTAGGGTTTCCTGCAATTGGGAAATATCGAATACTATAGTAGCATTCATTTTCCTACCATTTGTCTAAGCAATTGTCACTTTAATAACATATATTTGAAGATATTCCCATAGATTGGACATAAGCAAAAAATAAGACATTTTAGCCATTATAAACTTTCCAATATTAAATTGAAGATAGCCCAACATTGAAAAGAAAACAGTACTACTGGATTCTCCATTCACCTTGAATATCTTCCTACACAGAAACAGAAACCAACACATTTAATTATAACTCTGATGTGCCGAATTTCTTAGATGTTATAATAATACATTGTCGTCTTGAAATTTAATTCTTATCAGGAGTGTGTTAATTATTATCCAACAACCAAGTTTTTTATTATTGCCAGCTTTTCAGAAAACAAGAAAAATATGGCTTTACAGCAACTCTTATAAAACGCTTTATAATTCAGATACCGGTAGACTTGGGTGAGAAGTCAATAGGTCTTGAAGTGCAGTCGGCTTCCATGGGCATGTCCATTCCTAAACTGTTTTGGAGGGACAGACATCTTCAAGTTCACGACTAGGTTATTTCAGGGAGAGTTGTCGGGGTTTATATTTTTATACTGAGTTCCCTGGCTTCTCCATTATATTAGTATGTTCTTTGTCTTCTTGTGCTGTGTTAAGAAGCAAAGATAAAATTTTCATTATCCTTCTAGCCTGAGGTTTGCATTGTTTTTTTTCGAGAGTAGTTTCAGTGTGTTAATAACATGTAAATATGACAATCGAAAGTACTTATCTGTCATCAGGCAGTGAAAGTAGGTGTGGAGCACCAATGTTCCTTTCTTTGTCTGGGACCTGAAATTTTTGTCGTAAAAGAAACTGGATAAAAATTCATAGTCAAATATCTCCTGGCATATGCTTACATCAGTAATATATTTCATGAACTATTATTTTAAACAAAGAATAAAATAGAATTGCTTCCCCTTTGTCCATCTACTGACAATTTATAACAATGAAAATACCGCCTAGTACTTGGATAATCGAGTAAGCTGTGGGTTTCCTATTTTGATAGGTTTAGAATTTATTTATTGCATTTTAAAGAATTAAATAGCAACAGCAAATCTTTTCCTTGGTTTGCTTTTAAAAGTTTATTTTTAATTGTATCGTGATTTCACAGGTCCATTCTTATAAAAAAAAGTAAATTATATAAATGAAGCACATCTATTTGAGCTGCACTTTTCTTCATATTAAATTGAATGAGTTTAAGATGGTGGTTAAAACAGAGGAGAGCTTTGTTTCCATATGATGTTCGTCTTGCTTTGTTGCAATTTTTTGTCATTGTTACGTTGTTAGAAATGACCAGTGTTCCTCACTCTGCACGGTCTCCCATCCGTTGACATTAAAATAGTGAAGGTTGTACTATCTGTACGCAGTTTTTTGGATTAATTTAGATGTAGTAGTTCATCCTTAATTCTTAGTAGACTCTCCAGGATCAAGACACATCTGTAAACATTTCTGTTTTGCCCCTAAGAGGGGAATAGTAGCACTCACATGGCTAACTCCTGAATAATTTGGAATAAGAAATCGCATCTGAATGAAGAAAAACAAATGAATGCTTCAATACTGAGGGATACATAGTGAAATAAAAGACTCTCTGGGATTTGCTCTGAAATACTTAAGAAAAAAAAGGAATAAGGAAGTAATTTTTGAAGGCAGGTGGTGGGTATATGGCGGTTCATTGTTTGTTTTTTTTGTTTTGTTTTGTTTTTTGTTTTTCCTATTTTTGAGTATGTTTGAGATCTTTCACAATAAAAAAAGAAGACGGGGGAATTCTTTTCAAGCAGTATACGAAATATTAACCCAGAGAGTTCTCTGAATGCAGCTCTTTTGACAGAGTTTGTGATACTTGCAGGCTTGGAGGAAGGCATGTGCATTTACCTCAATATTACCTCGCAGGGTGTGTTTCTGCCTCACGTGTTTATTGTATGGCTGTTACCTTGTAAGAACTTTAAAAATATTTCCCCTTTACTGAGTCTGAATATATAAGCCATGAGAGAGTTTAATTAAAGTAAAAAAAATAATTGAACACTTACATTTAGAGTTTTATTTCAGGGTTACAAAAACTTGCCTCTCTCCTTGGACCGGTGTTGCTTTCAGATGGGAATGAATGAATGAAACTTGAACGTTGCCAGATTGCCACTTTCCTTTCTACTCCAAGATTATAGGTTGCCTGACTCCCAAGTTTGCAAGATTTTCCAGGTGACCCCAGAGGGGCATATTCACAGGTGTTAATCTCCCGTAAACAGCTTGTTGTCATTTTGATTTTGGGGGGAAAAATGCATGTGATAAGTAAAACACCATGAATGTCCAGGCAGCCTGGTCTTTTATAATATTTGTGGATTGATATTGGTCACTATTACCACAAAAGGGTATGCTAGGGTGTTTTAAGTGTATCGAGGTAAAATGGATGGGAAAACGCTGAGCCTGTGTTTATGACTGTCGAAGAAATCTGACACTCCATTGCACCCTTATTATTTTTCATACCCTAAGCTAAATAGACGAACGGCTGTTAAAAAGCTGTCAGGGGAAACGTGTCAAACACTAGGTGGATCATGCAATCAGACTGGTGTCGGGTTGGAAAAGTCAGTAGTCGGGAAGGGAAAAAAAGAAGTGACCTTACCCTCTCAACATTGTCTTTACACTGAGTAGAGCAGATGAGACTGTGAATTATTCAGAGCACTGAAAGCTTCTAATTGTTAGCAGTGGTGACGGCAATAGAGAAGAGAGACAGGACTATTTTAGTCCAAATGTCTGATTCTATTAAACATCAAAAGAATCTTTTTCTTAAAACCATCTTTGGGAATTTGGGTGGTGTGGACCCCATGAAGAATCCTTTCCCCTGTTTGATACCTTTTTTGGGAATCTGGGTCAAAGAGGCACAAATTAATATTTAGCATAGATTTTTGGAAATGCAGAGTAAAGGAACAAAGGCACTCTAGGGAGAGGATTTGCTGTTTCAGCAGGTAATTGTCTGGGGAGTGAGTTCCCCGTGTGACATAGCAGAACCTCTGAACTCCAAGGGGGTCGCACATTTTATGGAAATGATCTTATCTTATTAGTAACAGGTTGAATACGATTTTAGGCGTAAAAGAAAGTATTCTTCTCATATTTATTAAGTGCAATTTTTTTTAATGAAGTTTGTAAGGTAATCGTCATGTAGCCTTTTATAGTTTTAGCAATTTCAGATGGAAAGCGGTATGGTTTTGTAAACAATTTTATTCTATTCACTTATCTGGAATTTATGGAGGTAGCCTTTACTTAAAACTAGCTACCATATTAAGTTTAGATTATTTTGAAGTTTACCATAGATTTTAACTTTATGGGCTTAAGTGGTATTATTTTTAAAAGTTCCTTTGAAGTTCATTTGGGATTTTTCTTTCCAAACTGAAAAATATTTAGATTTCTCTCTCGAAAAATCGTAATATTGATGGCATTTTAAAATTTCCATGACATATCTAAAGAACTATCGGTGCCTATGTATAGAATTAAAATTTAAGATCAGAGTTACTTTTGAATGTCAAGACTTGAAGAAAGACATTTTAATAATATTTACTGCATATTATAAAATGTTGGGGTTTTTTTTCTATTTTAATACATTTTATAAAGAGTGACTTGCAATGTCAAAAGTCATTTTCCTTAGGGAATAGATGGCTAAAATATTTACATTGCCTAAAAGAAAATCACTTGGTTTGGTCCCGAATCTTCCATCTCCACCAATAATGTCAGAATAAGCATTTCAATAAAGCATATCATGTCCCTGTGTTCCCGATTCTCTTCTAAATTTAGAATTAGCATGGTTTTCTTTTCTTTTTTTTTTTTTTTTTGGTGCAAAGACTATTTTAAACTATGTATCCTTCTCTCCATACAATTCTTTTATTAGGGTGAATAGAAGAGCTTCAAAGTGGTAGTGTTTCATGGGACAAGAACAGATCACACGTTCCCTTACAAAGTAATCTTGATCACTGTTTTCATCCATTTCACTGTCAGTAATAATTACCTCCTTGTTCTCTGGATCCACCATGGAGTCTTCATTTATATAGATTCCAATTCCTAAATTTAGTTTTGAACAAAAAGGCCAGCATTTGATTGTTGTAGAGCAAACCTTCTACCCAACCCCTCAAAAAAATCTCCTCTGAATCCACTCAAATAGACCATTTTTATATCGGACAGAAAACATGATCAGGGGCAATAAATAGTTTTCTGTAGAAAGGTGTGTGTTCTATGTCCCTGTGCTCTGATTTCGGAGGTGTGGGAGCTAGAATGGATTATACGCTTACCGATCCAAAGAAGACTCCCAGTCTTTTAGCTAAATGACTTTGTAGATTTTAATATAATAACTTGTTTTTCATGAAGGAACTACTTGGAAAATGATGTATTTTTCTCGTCTTAAATCTCAGGTCCTTTGTTCATCGACTATTGGCGTAACACATATTATTTTCTAACTGGGGGGCTTCTAGAGAAATATTGCACCCTGCTATCTTCCACATCAGTGTTCAGGCTGAGTCTCGGGTTCCTAGTTCCCAGCTCTTGGGATGTTGTTGTATCTCTTCCTTGCAGCTTAAATACAGGCTTTGGGTCAAGCATAGATAGTATTTGATTGTTACGTAGTGGAAAATTCATTATACCTACATTAGTACTTGTTTGTAGATATTTGAGAGGTTTGGTGGGCGTGTCTATTCATGCTCAAATTCAGTACAAAGAATTAACCTTTGTATCATAAACATAATTATGTTTCCTATTTAATTTTTTGTGGTGTGTGTGTGTGTGTGTGTGTGTGTGTGTGTTTTGCAATGACATAAATGTTCAGCATTTATATTCCACATACATCTACCTAGGCTCTCATATGTGCCTGGCACATTGAGGTACACAGGGACAGTGTAAGCCCAGGTTCTTGCGCTTAAGAAGTTACCATCTTAAGGCACCGTGTGATTATAGGTCAGTACGAGTTATAGGATGTAAGTGCTCTGAAGTGAATGAGGGAACTGATCATTTTAAGCCAAAGGAGTTGTGAAAGACTGCATGGACGTCGACAGAAAGAACTGGTTTTGGAGGCTGGGAAGATTTGGTTGGGTAGGACAAGGGATGCGTGCGGCCTGGGCAGAAGCGTGGAATTGTGAAAGGTTGTGTCCATGGAGCTGCCAGGGGAGCTCAACATCTGTTCTCAGGGAAATTGATGTTTTCACAGATGGACCAAAGCTGGTCCAAAGCCACGAACCATTTAAAAAAAAAAAAAAAAAAAAAGGCTTTCAAATACCAATTTACTGGTATTATCTGGTTTATCTATCCGGTTTATCTAAATTCTGCTTTCTCCTCCAACTTTTCCTGAACTGGGTGAAATTCCAATCTTCTTGGATGGCTTTTGATGTTTCCCTTGCTAACAACAACTGACAGTTGATAATCTTTCTGTGGCAGGTGTCTCCTTGGGAGACACTTCCTGGGCCTCCCCACAGCATGGTCTCCTGATAGGGAAGATACATTCTTCCTTGAACTATTCACCCAGAACCTCATCTCAGCAATTCTGACCGGCAGTTGGCCTCACAGACTCTTGTTTCTGAGATTTCCTAAATTGGAGGGCGATGCATTTCCTCATGGCAGCCAATCACTATGTATTTTAACTAACCCGTTACCCATTGATCTCCTTGAATTGACTGAGGTCTAAACCACAGGGACAATGTCATGTATGTATCCCAGATCCAAGCATAGGACCTGGTACATGGTAAGTGTGCAGTGAGTGCTTGTTAATGGAAGGAAGGAAGGAGGGAGGGAGGGAAGGAAGGAAGGAAGGAAGGAAGGAAGCCAATGAATGATCAGCTGGAGCATTACCTGCTTCCTCCCCTACTGCTGCTTTCTAGGGCAGCTCCAGAAACCCGGATCCAGTACCAGAGCCTAGCATCAGAACCCTGAAATTTTAGGAAATTGCCTGCATATTCCATGTCCTTGGGACAACTCTGCCACTAGCTTGTCTCTAAAATTCCCAGAACTACTGCTAGAAGTTAAATGGTCATCAAACCAAACTAAAATTATAAGGTTTTTTTTCTAGTTTTAAGTCCAAAAAAAGCCTTTGAATGAGTACTTTTCTTTCATAGTCAACGTGGTCACGTTGACTCGGGAACGTTCCCGTATGCTGGCTAACTCTCTGACAGGGTCCCCACAGCTGAACACGAGCATGCACGTCCCTGAACACCATCTGTCCTTGACTCCAGGTAATTTTCCAGAGCCTCCTGAAAGAAGGTCCCCAATGGCGACTTGGAGGCCAGGAAAGAAAGCATGAGAGAACCCGGTCACATTGGGAAATACAGTCATTGCAAGAGAACAAAGACAGAACAGCGCAGAGACTAAATGCCAGGAGACTCTGGGAAATAAGGGACAGGAATGGAAGTAAACATGGGCTTGAGCTGTGAGAGTGTCTGCCATGTGCCGGACCCAGTGTTGGACGCTTGCACCTGTTCCCTCATGTAATTCATCACAGCCGACAGCAAGGCTTGGTGATCTTATCGCCCCTATTTTATAGTTGACGAAGCAGTCTCAGAGAGGTTTTATCAGCTGCCTTAGGTCACACAGCTAATTCATTGTCGGAACCATGACTGAAAGCAAGACCAGTCTGACTTCAGAATAGACATCCTTCCCTCACCTTGCTGTCTTCTCTGAGCATGGGATGGGTGAGCACAGAGACTTCTCCAGAGACTGAGGAGCAGAGCCCAGGACACCAAGATGCCACCCAGCAAGAGGCAGCCCACAGAGGTCGCGCTCGCGGGGAATGTTCTCTCCCGGCGCTCTTTGCTCCCCAACGCAACTGGAGCTCCAGTTACATTCCATGACTCACATTTATATTATTCTCACCTAGAGTGATTTTCTTAGCAATCTTATTAAAACTTGGACATCTCAGCTAAGGACCCGTAAAAAAGTTTTCCCCCAAACATTTTTTTTCTATTCATCTTCCTTTTTCAGCCCATGGAAGAGCTGTTTTTGACATATGAGTACCTTCTGTTGTTTATGGGACAGCCTACAATGCTAAGGAACAATTGGCACTGTTACATTTCTTCCAGTGAAAAAAATATGCAGCTAAAAGGATGTTTTGTAAGAATGTAAGGTATTAGTAGGTGGCCATATTGGTACCTGCAACTAAGCTTCTAGAAAAACAAAAGCATAGAGCCATTTCCAGAACCACGGTAGCTCAGTGTGGGATTGTGGGAGCCCTCTGTCCATAGAGTTCCGCCCTGACACATACGTGGGGGGTGTTTTCTATGTAAAATTCCCCTTTAAAAACCGAGAAGTGCACATCTTGGTAATAGAATCGCTTATTCCACGGGGTTCGATTTTCTTCTGCTAGGATCCAGCCAAGGAGCAGAGATGTTTCCCTGAAATATTTTGTGTTAGATTTTTTTCCGGCGTGACAAAATGTTAGTATTCTGTACCTATTATTCATATTGTTAGAAAAGGACTGTGTCTACATCAGCCACCGATTCAAACAGACGTGTTTTTGTCACAGCTCCTTTGAGATCACAGATCTGCTTGGTCCTCTGGGTAAATGCTTCGTACTTTGATCTTCTCTCTCCTTCTCTCTGAAAATAGGCACCAAGCACTTGCTATGTGCTATAGGGTCGGGGGATGCAATGCACAGGTGATGTGCTCCCTGCCCTTAAAGAACTTGCGATGGACTGGAGAATAGATGAACAGACACCGTGCGCGGTTCTAGTGTCACGCATGCAGGGAGCACCCTGGAGGCCAGGTGGGCCTGGGGGAGTGCTCCGAGGTACCCCACAGCGAGGGACATGCAGCACAGGGATGGAGCGGGGCGGGGCTCATCAACATTTACATCATTCCCTTAGGCTCTCAGAGCCAGTAAATTCCATGGTCGGGACACGACTGTGGTCTGCTAACCATCCTAATATGCTGCCCCCGGGGGTGTCTTCGGGGGGACCGTCCTGGGGGATTGGGCAGCAACCTCCAGACAAATCAGATTTGGTAAACAGTGAAGCAGGGGAGAGTGGCCCGTTTTCAGAGTACACCCGGCTGAAGATGCTGGTGGGTGGCCTCTCTTCCAGTCAGGGATAGCTGGAGACCAGGGTGCGGGACCCACTGCGAGTGAGGACAGTAGAAGGACACACCTCTCTTCTTCCTCCTCTTTCTTCCTTTCTTGAGATACGAACGTTGGCCAGACCCAGGGAGTTCCAACTGGGCAAACATGGGGCTTGCAGCCTTCGACTGAATCCTGACGCCTTTAACCAAGGGGCGAGAATGGTGGTGATACGCGGCGGTATTCTGGTGCCCCAAGACTCTGGACAAAAGAGAACAACAGACAGAGTTTGCCTTTGACATCCGTGCACTTCCCTTTCTGGACTCCAACACCCTGTAACCCACTCCCTAGTCCGTCAGAGGCCCCCACCTGAGTCCCTTCCAAATTTTTCCTCCCTTTGGCCCACCTCAATCAAAACTCTCTTTCCCTGAGCCCTCAATTAATTAGATCTGATTATCTAATTAAACTAATTCGCACTGAGGTATGAATGAGGCTTAACCCTCCCGGGGGCATTTGTATTTTAAAAGAGGAGCTTGTTAACCCAAATGCCTCGACAATTAGTGGAATGTGTGGGGAGACTTTGGGGGGCTTGGAGCTTTCCTGTGCCCCCTGCTTCCCAGGCCATCGTAGGCCTGGGTGAACCTAAGGATTTCCCCGACCAAAGGAGTTAAGAGGGTTGGAGTGAGCATTGCAGGTGCCTACCATCTATGTCCCACCCCCTCTGCCTTTGATGGTTGGCAGAATTGGAAAAAAAAAAAAAAAAGTGTCATCACTTCTTAGAGGTTTTCTGCTAATACTGTGAATCTTCAGTGGTGGCTGTGAAGTGCTTTCTTTTCTTAGAATCAGCCTTCCACAGCCGAGGTGAAGAAGGTCTGAGGATTCCTAGTGGCAAAATTAGAACATTTGTAGACCCACCCCCCACAGCAGCCGCCCTAGCTACCCTGAAATATTCAACATTCACTCTGGTTTTTTCACCCTAATTTTTAATCTCTAAACAGATTCTGTGTGTGTGTGTGTGTGTGTGTGTGTGTGTGTGTGTGTGTATGTTTAACTGGAAAGATAGAAGCATTTGCGTTCCAGCCCTGAACTGACAAGAGACAGACGTTGACCAAAGCAAGAGGGTCAGGGTTAGAAGCATCTTTGAAAGCCGGGCTGGTGGTGTCTCGCTATGGTCCTCTCTGTGAGGAGATAGAAAAGCCGTTTTGTTCCCCAGTGCCCGTGAGCTAGAAGCAAAGTCATACATTCCAGCAAGATCCAAACTCAGGAAATGCTCTGGGAATCCAACCCCAAAGCTGCTGCATTACTAACCACTGCCTTGCGTTTTCGAAGACTGCCAAATGTTAGTATCCTTTCCCATCGAACTTTGGATTCTCATGTATAGATGCAGACTAAAAATGTATGGGCTGCTCTTTTTTAAAGATATGACTCAGAATTCCTGAAAATAAGAACATGGGCAAGCATAATTTATATGCTCATTATTGATCGTTTTAAGTCCTTTCTAGATGCAACACTTGTTTATACTTTTTGCATCTTTTCCTGTTTTTCAATGCATCTAAAGGTCCCATGTTCTTAACATGTGGAGAGACAAGACAGAGGCAGGGGCTACTGTTTGATATTATTAACAATGAATTGGCATTTTCCATTCTATTTTGAGTGATGGATTAAGAGAATTATTTTATGTGAATGCTAACTGATTTTACATACATTCCTGTAATATTTAAATTAATTAAATTTCCTGGAATGATAAGAAAAAGTGATGCATATTACTGATGGTATTAGGCATGATGTTGCATTCACTATGGAATACATGTGGAAACAAGTGGGGGTGTTTGCTCTTCCAGCCCTCATATTTTAAGACTGTGAGTCTTACAGTAAAAACAGCAGTATTAATATAGTAAGGCTTCAGAAAGCAGAGCCTATGTGCAAAGAGCAAAACAAATAATGCAACAAAAAGCAGTAAAAGTTGTGATTAAACCTTTCATCCGGTTATTTTTCATTTCATATGCTATTTGAGTTTTTATCTTTATGTTTTGCCTCATGGAAGAAATAAGTATGACATCTGGACAAGGCATTCACAAGGGAGGCCCTAACTGTTTACCATGGATGTTTTAGCTGTCAGGGCCTGAAAATTGAAGGAGGGGAGCTGACCAGCCAGGGACAAGCAAAACAAGGTTGTACTTCTTAAGTGTTTGGGTTCATATCTACATAAAATAATTTTTAAAAAATTATTATGAAATGATCAATATCCTGTCATATTTCATTTTATCCACAACTGTTTGTCTCACCGTTAAATAAACGGAAGCCCTTGTAGAGTGTCTGATCAAAGTTGTTTTTTTTTTTTTTAATAAAGATGCAAAATAAATCATTAAGGGATTTTTTTCAACTGTACTTGAAGCCTATGGGTTATTTTGGTTTATCTGCAAGCTATACATCATGCAAGGAATTTCTGAAGCAGAGATGTTTATGATCAGATGTTTATAATCCTTGGTTTACCAAAAGATTCACTGCATGCTAATTGTGGAGTTTGTCAGAGAGGAGACAGTAGGGTTTCTAGATGGCGTAGACTCATAGTTCAAGTGTATACCTCCTGTTTTTGGATCAGTTAATGTATTTGGCACCACTGCGTGCCCAAAGAGTCGACTTACTTAAATTGCTGCCTTTGATTATGATGTCTTACTTACTCTTTACGAAAAACACTTTCTTAAAAATATGGGATTAAAAAAAAAAATCTCATTTTCCTAGAAACAAAGTGCTTGTGCTAATTTGCTCTTAAATTTCTTTGCTGTACTTCTTTGTTTAGCTCTGATTTTGATAGAACAACCTCCTGGGAAATAAAAATTTCCATTTATTTGGAAAGGAAAGGAGATCAAGGAGAGAGAAGAAATCAGAGACATACATAAGTGAGGGAGGTTGGATCACATATTATTCTCAATTGACACAATATTTTATAGTTATTCCCCTTGAATCTTAGCTGTGAAGCACCAGTGATAATATCGTTCACCTCGTTGTGAGGCATGAATAAGACAGTGTGCAGAGAGAACCCAGCATAGTGCATGGCAGGTGGTGGTAGCCCATACACGCTGAGCTGTCTCCTCTCTCCCGGTGAAGAACTCCAATTCAGAGAATCCGACTGGGGTCAGAATGGAAACCCAAGTCATGTGTATCCGAGAGTCCTGTTTGACCGCTTGCACAACTATTTGTCAAACCACGTGGCATCGCCATTTTCATAGATCAGTAACAATAGAATATTGCTATTTCATATGGTTTGACCCAATATGGAAATAGAACATTGACACAATTATTCAGGTAATAGAGACAAATACATTCTTCTTCTGAATTGTTTTGATCTTTAAATATATGGCTTTTACGTGAATGGATTGTTTTATTTCTGTACTTCCTTTCCACAATACAAGGTGAAAATGGGAGTTTACCGTCTTGCGGTTTCTGATCCTGTCTTCATTACCTCTTAGAGAAAAAGACTACAGTATCCCTTGATCCTCAGTGTCCCAGACCCACGGAGCTGCCTTGTGTCAGGATATACCTGCTTGAATTCCCAGTACCATATATTGACCATATACTAATAGTGGCCCCTCATAGTGTCGAAGCTCCCTGCTTGTGTTGTTTAGGCCCTTTAGGTGGCAAATCCAGATGGGGTTAGATCGCCTCATTATCTGTGGTTTGTTGTGTGATGCGGGGGGAGTGTAGAAACAGGCCCCAGGGCAGCGAGGCCTCAGAGAAAGCGGGAGGGTCATTTGTGAACATCGGAGATTCTAGCACAGCGCTGGTTACTGTGCCTCAGTTGCTGGGGCAGTTTGAGTGAGTCATTTCTTGCCCCTGCGACTCTTCCCCTTCCCACTCTCACTGCAAGACTCTCCCTGGCCTCCTCTCTGCTCCCACGCTTGGCCTGTGCATGGCTTCTCTCCAGGCCCGATGATGGCTCAGCGCCCTGCCTTCTCAGCCTGTGAACGGAGCTATGTCATGCCTCGCCAGTCTCGGATTAAGTGTCACCTCCTTCAGCGAGAACCATGTTCTCCACCACACCTACTTGCCTCCTCATTCTCTGTTTTAGTGACCTGATGTGTTCACAGGACCCACCACAATTTGTAATCATTTACTTGTCTGTTTCTTTGCTTATTTCCCCCACTGAACTACAAGTTCCATGAGGACAGGGTGTCTCTGTTCTGCGCTATTCTGGCGCAGTGCCTGGCACGTAATATAGATCCTTGAAAAATAACTTGAATGACTAAAATATGAACTAGCTAGAAACTCCTTAGAAGGACCTTGGACGCCATGGCAGACACTCCCAAGACTTCTCAAGGAGAGAGACTGTCCAGTGGATTTTCTCTGCAAATGCGATTATGTAAGCCGCTCTTCCTTGGGGTGCGTCACCTACCGTGGGGCGCATTTTGTCCAGTGGTGTGTTTTTCTGCTGAGGTACTTCTTCCCCGTCGGCTAGGATGTGCATTTTCACACCGTTAGCTTTGACTTGTGGCTTGCTCTGAGGAAATTGAGAGTACAGGGGAATGAAACTTTCTGTGACACATTAAATAAATAAAAACAGACCTTCGATCAGGAGAGCTAAAGATTGTTCAGGAAATTCAGTCTCAGAATTACATAGTGAGGTGGAGAGGCACATGGGGGGAACCAAAGGGCTGAAAAGGAGGAGTCCAGACATCAAAGAACAAGTGGGGGAATCCACCAGAAAAGACGGTGGGCTGACCAGCCACAGAATTGGCTTCTGGGAATTAAGTGAGGCTGAGAGAGAGGAGAGGTTGGAAAACCAGGGGCTGGGGCTTATTCGGGACAGAATGAATAATGGGACCTTAAAAACCCCCGGATTATCTGATAATCTGTGGCAAATTTTCGGCTGAACTAGTTTCTTCTAGTTATTAACATCCACTCTGTTGAAAAATGAAAAAGATTCAAGCAAGGGCATTTGTACATCTCTTTGTAAAGCGGGGTTTGAAATTGAGTCTTCTTTTATTGACCCCTTTTTGAAAGGCTAAAGCAAAGCTTTACCTCTTACAACCTGATGGAATCAATATGGAGTAAGCCACACGAAGGAAAAGGGAGCCTGCGTTACTCTCATTGAAGACACGGGTTTGTAATTTATTTCAGAGTAGGTGATAAGGAAACAAACAAACAAAAACTTGGGAAAAGGGAAACCAGATGACGACACACACAAGACTGCTTATCTTCGCTCACATTACACAGAGAGGTTGACATTTGACTATGTATCAAGGTCATAGAAATTAGGAATGAATGGTGTCTTCGAGAAATCTCTAAATTATAGATCTTAGAGTTAGCGGGAACCTCAGGATCATTTAAACCAACCCTTTACTTCCAGAGAGGCAAGATGTTATTATCCCCCATTTTAGAGAAAAGACAAGTAACTAAAGTTGCCTGCTGTGGTCACATGACTGAAAAATGACTGATGGCTGAGGATGCAGGCGACAGTGGGGTGGCAGGGAGGGTGGTAAAAAGCCAGGCTCCAGGGTGTTATTAGGGTGTGCCTTCCATTACCCTACAAGCAGGGCAATTGTGTCCCATATTGGTATGGACCAAGCAGAGGACTTGCCGTATTCAAGTAGGCCATTGTTTGCCAAAATAGTTTCCTTTCTGAAGGAAGAGAGGGAGGGAGGAGGAGAAGAAGGAAGGAAGGGAGAAAGACTCTCCTAAAAATGACAGTTGACTTCTAGGCCCATGTGGTTGAAAGGGGCAAATTACCTTGACTTGATCTTTTCTCTCTTTTGAATTATGGGATCTGATGCCCCCCCCCCCATTTTAACAAACAAAGACATTAAGAGGTTGGGTATTTATTACCAGGCCACAGATCTGACAGTAGAATTACACACCTGGAGAATTTTAAATACTGAGAGTGAAGAGGACACAGTGATCAGGCCTTGTGCTTATTTTTGACCTTAGAAATGGGGGTCGGGGATCAGCACTCCTGACGTTGAGATAAATTTTCTCCCGTCTTGCATTTGCTCCTGTGTGCGTACGTAAATAATATTGTTAATTTTATGGTTTTTCATTGAGGTTTCATGGGGGTACATACCAAGAGGGAGTCTCTTTACACTTTACGTACAGAATTCTCTGGCTGCTTTGGTGTATTTGCCATGCCTGATTTCTAGAGCTTCAGTTCTGCCGGCATAATAATCAAGAAGCCAAAGCTTCCCTACTGCCCACTGCGAAACAGTGAAATTTTAGAAAAAGGATAGAAACATGATGACAGACTTTTCCATTTGATAAACAATTCAATGTAATGATAGATTACAAAATAATTCACTTCAGTTTGTGCTGAAATGACCTTTGCTCTCTCTCAGCCTGGCATTTCCAGCCAGCTGTGTTTTTTTAGAAAAAAAAATAGGTATTCCTTTCATTTATTAGTTTTCTGTTGCTTGTGAGTCATAAAGCTATCCTTTATAAAGAAAAATATGTATACATTTGAAAGAGAAATGAAGAGGGTCTGCATCTCGGACACATTGAATCTCAGTAGCGAGGGTGATTAATATGCCATGTATGTGTTTTCTTTCATGGTTCCCTACGTTTCCTTTGGCTTTCATAAACGTGGTTCACTTTGGCAGGACCTTTTCAATCAGGTAAGGTCTACCATGTGCAACGAAGGCCCACCCCCTCCTCTCCCTCTCTCTCTATATGGACTCCCCAAATTTCTTCCTTCCTTTACCTACAGTTGCAACTAAACTTTGAATTCATCTGCATGATGGTTTGCGCTTTTAAACTAGTATCTATGAAAATAATATATCTCTCCCCATATTACTAGTTTGCATTCCCTCCCATTCCGTGCAAGGTATGGTTTTGACAGGCAGCATGATGAGATTTAGAAGAGAGGCTGAAGTTAATTGAGGTTAGCAAGAAAAATATTACTGTCAATTTCAGATTTTTTTCTTTAATTATTTTAAACTCATGAATAATCAATTAAATGAAAAAAGAAATGTACACTTAAGAGCGTCTTGAAAATTCCCACCCCTAGAAGCATCAGAGGGGAGGAACCCCTTGTGACACTCTCTACAACAGAACACACCACTGGCTTTCTGCAGATGACATAGTTTAGAAAAAAAAAAAAAGATGCTTCTTTTGAAATGACAGAATGAATACACTAGCAAGAGGGAGTTGAGCATAGACAGCCATAAAATGCAGTTTGCCTGTTCAGGGAGAGCCTGGCTGCCTTGCAGCACCAGAAATAAGTATAGCATGGAGCTCTAAGGACAGGGTGTTGGGGGTCTACACCGAGAAAGCCCGCCAGTAGGTAGAGTTCTGCATCCGGGTAAGCTTCACATCACCATGCTTCCTCGGTGGGAGCTACGGTGCTCTTGGGGCTTTAATATACAAAAGAGGCTAGCCTAAAAGAATTCTTTTGAGGGCGCCTGGGGGGCTCAGTCGGTTAAGGGCCTGCCTTCAGCTCAGGTCATGATCCCAGGGTTCTGGGATCGAGTCCCGCATCGGGCTCCCTGCTCAGTGGGGGATCTGCTTCTCCCTCTGCCTCTGCCCCTCTCCCCAGCTTGTGTTCTCTCACTCTTATTCTCTGTCTCCCTCTCTCTCTCTCTGGCAAATAAATTTTTTTTTAAGTTTTTTTTTTATTTATTTGCCAGAGAGAGAGAGATAGCAGAGAGCAGGAACGCAAGCAGGGGGAGTGGGAGAGGGAGAAGCAGGCTTCCCGCCGAGCAGGGAGCCCGATGCGGGGCTCGATCCCAGGACCCTGGGATCACGACCTGAGCTGAAGGCAGACGCTTAACGACTGAGTCCCCCAGGCAACCCAAAATAACAATCTTTAAAAAAAAAAAAAAAGGGATTCATATGAATGATACATTGTCTTTGAAAGGCCAGTGAATTGTTTTATCAACACTACCAGCCAAGTCTCTTAGGCTCTGGACTATTTAAAAAATTATTACTGGAAAAAATTATTATTTTGCCAAAAAGTTAGCAAAGAAGAAACTCCATTTGGGGGGGAATAAAGGGACTCTTCATTAGACTTCTCCCACAGGCTATTTCCCTTGGCCTTTTCCCATTTTAATGCCCCACCCCCAGCTTTTTTTTTTTTTTCATGTGTGTGATTTGAATACCCTTTCCTTTGTAAAATGAGTTAGCGTCTTAGTTTTACGTTGCTGTCTGTGGGAGGCGAAGGTCATGTGGAAGCTGCTTCTGGTGATCCAGACGTGAAAGCAGGTGTTTCCTGTGGGTCATTCTTTGTCGGGGTCGTTCTCTCATATTTATTCAGCAAACTTTCATGGAGCATCCACCACTATTCAGGGTGTGCAGCTCTGCTTTGCCGAGAGTCCACATCGTAACTGTTTTAAAAGTAAGACAGATAGCATGGGATGTTTGGTCCTCTGTGACAACTACTTCTCTTGTGTACATCTGCAATATGCTCCCTTTAACAAAACCGTATGCCTTTTCCTTAAAAAGTTAAGCAGCAACATCACTGATTATGGTTGGCCCAAAGCAATGGTAAAAGAGGATGTAAAACTCAAAGGCAAGAAACCGCTTCTGAAAACGATATTTAAAGAGCACATGATAAATTTATATTTTCCCTAATTCTAAGATGGAAGGAGAACCCTGCCTTTCTTATGGTTCTGATCGAGAGCTGTGCATCTGACTAATCATTTTTTCCTGGCGAGTGCTGGCTTTGGAAGCATTCTTTCTAATTTCTATGTGAGGAGACACACTTCTATCATTAAGAACGGAGCTTCCAGGTATGAGAACCTGAAATATCCATGTACGGAGAGTCATCACTTTGACTAATGGAGGAACCTGACCACATATCATCCTAAGCACCTCTTCACAGTGTGTCATTTTTCCAGCTCAGTTGATTTTTGATATGTCTCACTTTATCAGTCATTGAAGTAGAAATTTCATCACTCTTATATGCTCTTTGAGTTTTTCTTAGTGTTTGTTTGTAATAGGTTTTATGGGTGATTAGTTATGTGAACTGCGGCATTCTTGGTGATGGGAACCTATCTTAATTTCGCTTATGAAACCTGTTTCTCTCGTAAACTCTGCCATAAACCACGGGTAAAACTTGTTTTTCATTTAAACATACCTTGTTGAAATTAGTTTATGTACTTTTCATCACTGCTTAGTGTGAAAATTAATAGCTGAAATTATTTGCACAAGCTCTAATGTTTGAGCATTGGCGTTTTCAACTCTGTGATTTCACACATTGGTTACTAGGCTGGGACACACCACTGACTGATTGCTCCACTGGGCATGATCAGGTGTCAGAATTTTACCAAAGGCCCACTGAACAATATTATGACATAAGAGTAATATTTCTGTTATTTCTACAGATGATCACCTTTGGCTTAAAAGCCTTCATGGTAAAACGTGAGAAGTGATATTATCCACCATTTTATTTTACCTGATGTGACTGCATGTACGTGCCCTACGAGTCAACACAGTGTCATGGTCCAATGCATGGGTTTTATGGCATGCAGATCTGGGTTTGAGCCCTAGCTGTGCCACTTAGCATTTGAGTGACCTTGAGTGAGTTACTTAATTTCTCTGAGTCTAGGTTTCCTTCTCTGTAAAAGAGGGTTAATAAAAGAACCCCCCTCGGAGTGCCTGTGTGGCACAGTTGGTTAAATGTGGACTCTTGGTTTCAGTTCAGGTGGTGATCTCAGAGTCCTGAGATCAAGTCCTGTGTTGGGCTCTGTGCTCAGCTAGGAGTCTGCTTAAGACCCTGTCTCCCTTTCCTTCTGTCCCTCTCCCTCTCCCTCTGTCTCTCCTTAAAAAAAAAAAAAAAAATCCACCTCATTGGATAGTTATAGACGTTAAATGAGATAATACATGAAAACTGAACACGACTGAGTGCTCTGAACACTATGTACAGTAAACTTCTTTTAGTCTCTCCTTGGCAACACTTTAGGCACCTTAGGACTACAGAATCCTCAGGTTAACTGTATATTGCAATTTTAATGGTTTAATTTTTAATTTGAAAGTTTCTACTTTTGCTTTTATGCTGCATGATCATAATGAGTAGTACTCTGTGCAACCATTATTTTTCCAGATATAAATTTTATCAAAATAAGAGTTATGGAGACATATGAATATTATAGCATGATTTTCTTATAATAGCTTCCCTTCTAGATCATCACATTCCTATTATTCAAGAGGAAAATTTGAAATAGAACATGAAGACTCTTTGGGGGATAGTGAAAAAAAATTACACAAGAGCAAATGAACTAAATCTAGTAGTGAGTGGCAAGCGAGAGATGCCCTGAAGACAATATTATCTTATCGTCTCTCTTTTAAGATAATTTATTTTTCTACTAAAATTAGCTTTATTGTCTCATTTGGGACATAAAAGTTCACGTAAATCAGGAAACATTACTGATCATTGAAGACCTACTGTGTGCAAGACACCAAAGTAGATATAACTGATATCAGGGAGGGTTTTTCAGATGAGGTGATTAGGAATTTTAGAGTAGAGAGCATGTGGAGTAGTCTCATAGAAAATGGTGGCCTGGTAAAACTTCAGGTACAATCAGTGCTCTTCCACTTCTCAGCTGTGATAACCAAAATAGTGTTCATTCTGGAACAGGAATGGCGTAGCTTAAGACTGGTCTGCATGGACACAGACCAGAGAACTTGTGCGGTTGTATAGATCTATTCTCATCCTGCAGTAGCTGTCAACCACTGTGCCTTGGCTTCTTTATGTCCTGTATATGAGTAAGGGTTGCTGCCAAGTTGAGATCATTTTGTCAAGGTTCTTTGTTTGTTTTTTGGGTTTTTTTCCCCACACCAAGAAGACCCGGGTTGATTGGGTCCAGCATCCACAAAGCTGAGCGGCGCTGGTTGTAAGCACGCTCAGCTAGCCCTGAGTGTCCCACTGTCGTGCGCTCCAGCAATTACTATATACTTGCTGAAACATGATAACATTCTAGGATGAAAATATAGAAGAGGTTATGGTCAGGGCCATAAACAGTTCTCCTCAAAAAGCAACAGATGATTAACAAGTAACAGGTTCTGAAGGGCTGGCGAGTGAGGTGTGTGATTAACCAAGACTACTTCTGTTCCTTCATTGACACTGGAAGGCATCGATTTGCTGTAGGAATAATTGCATTGTAATTGTGGATGGCTTTTCAATGTCGTTGTGTGTCTTTTATTCCTTTCAAGATGGCACCAAAATGTTTAGTGTTTCGAAGTATGCCAGGACCAGTGTGGTAGAGAATTTGCTGAACTAGAAAATTAGGTGTGATCAAACCGATAAAGTGTTCTTTCAATGAGCCACTGGGGATGTGCAAGAGTTTTATTAGAATCTGTCATTTGACAGTATTCTGTTTACTGACGTTTTAGCCATGGTTTATCCTCTTTTGCTACAATTTGTGAACTTGGCGCTTTAGATTTGTGTCCCCGTTCTGTTTCTCTGTTATACTCCTTTGCTTCTGCAAAGCTGCCCCTTCCTGCCTTTCTGCCTTGGTCTGAGATGGAAGGGTGACTCCCGTCAGAGTGTGAAACGTGCAGACCACGTCCTCGGTGTCTGGCCTGGTGGAAAGACCCAATCCTAGTTTGACGAGAGGTACATACACACGGGAGCCTAAAGCATGCCTTTTGTCGTAGGGCTTTGAAGGGAGTGGTTGTTACCCTACTTGTTCTTACACAGATCAGTCACAGTAGGAAAGGGATTCTTCTAACTTTGTTATTACCTCCCCACCTTCTGCAGATCTGACCCAGGGGGGTATGATGAAGACTTCGTGGCGGGTGGTAAAGACTTCACGCCCATCTCTTGCCCTCTCTGTGAAGAACACTGTACCATCTACTCAGCTGTATCACGAGAAGGGGCTCAGTCCAGTTGGTAGTAGGGAGTCTGGTTCATCTAGACTAGGGTCCCCTAGTCTACCCCTGCCATGACAGTAAGCATCCACTTACAGTGGAGATACATCTTGTTTTTCGTGGCTCATACTTAAGGAACCAGAATTTCAGAGCCAACATACTATCAGCATCAATGAAAATGTTTATAAATGGCAACGTATTTTATAAGTATCTTATAATCGTAAGTTAATCTTCTAGATATTTACTGCTTGAAACTTTTCTTGAACTGAGTTATCTGGGTATATTTTTCATGAATAATGTATAACAAGATATTTTAATGAGAAATTAAGTTATAAAAATTTGGACACTTTCTATTTATTTCTATTTATGATTATTGGACCAACATTTTGATGCTCACGTGTGTCTTGAACCCCATCTGAGCAAAGTCCTGTAGTAGCCGAGGACTTCTGCCAGTAACATAATGGTAAATTGCCTCAATTATGTAGCTCTTCATCTGCCTAGTGTTTCATGATTTTCAAGTTGTACATACTAGAAAGGTTCTGTGGATAAAGTATGAGAGGAAAAAAGCATTATGTACATTAGTTGAAATTGGCATCATGTTGCCAAACTGTAATAAGCCTTAAGGGACCTCAGTGTTGAAACTACTCAATTGAATGCTGCAATTTCCCATAACAATTTAAAAGGCCTGCAGGCATGCTAAAGTCATAGCTGGAT
Source organism: Eumetopias jubatus (assembly GCF_037043125.1). NCBI lineage: Eukaryota > Metazoa > Chordata > Mammalia > Carnivora > Otariidae > Eumetopias > Eumetopias jubatus. Next base: position 13,996,482 of record NW_028274808.1, read on the forward strand.
CTTTCAGTTAACACTCTGTAACATGACCCCAAAGTCTCATTTACATCACAGCAATTAAAATATATTCAGCATTATATGTTTACTACTATATATGGTAGAAATAATCCAATGAGATGTGGCTATTTTCCACAAATAATCATGGAAATCTTTATGTTCACCATGTCTTCTTTCCAGAGTGGTATTAGCACTGCATGTGTATACACAGAGCATGATGGCCATTGCGAAAGGGGCAAGACAGTGAGACGAGGGAAAAGGAAGGCAATCTAGACCGATAATAACTAGAGGTCATTACTACTTGGTGATCCACTTGAAATTAGGTTAGTAGGCTCAGTCCGGTTCATAGGTGACAGGTGTCCATTATGCAAAATAACTATCATAATCAGGGCTAATTGACACCCCTACTGGTATTTAGAAGTAGAGGGACCAGAAATTAAATGAGTATTAAAACAATACACCTCCCGGTTGCAGAAGTGCTGCCCCTAGTCTGCGACAGAAATGCCCGTGCTCAGTTGGGAAGGTGTTGGAAAAGAATAGCAGAATTCACCTGACGAAGATGTTTTCATAAGTGAGAGTTCTTTCCTCAGTGTTCCATCCAAGTTAATTTAAACGTCCTCTGGCATATGGATTATAACCATAACTATTAACTGATAATCATAACTGTTTCATAATGACGTGAATAGCAAGTTAAATTATTTTAAAGCAAAGCCACAGTAGCCAAAATTGGATCATATTTTCTCAACAGTGACTGTTGGTTTTTGTAATGCCTTTCTTTCCAGAAACATGGACCAAATTGACTTAGTCCAGATTGTTGTTGTGGTTTAACGTTTATCGAGTAGCCACCATTTACCAGCTTACCTCGAAAGTGTGGTTTTTCACAATGGTCTAGAACACATCATCAAGGTATGAAATACCTTGGCTAAAGTCCAGATTCTCTGGTTGGCAGGTAGTCAACAGTATACCAAGGAAACTGAATTTCTGTGTGTGCTTGTTGGAATGCTCTCGCGTGCGCTGCCCTTTTGTGGTCAGGAAGAGCGTTGAAGGAATCCTACTTCAGCAGACATCTGAGAAGGCAACAATTTCATCTGCTGCCTAAGTCCGTTTTAATCCTGTGCCTTGGCTGATAGCTTTACCCCTAGTAACTGCATGAAAAAAAAATGTTTTTGATTGAGCCACTTACTCCAGAGATGTTGTGCTAATAATGGCAAGGGGCTTCCTTTAAGCAGACACAACCCCCCTCATTGCAGACATTGCCCCACTGTTGGGCTGAGCAACAAAAGAGCTGGACTGCAGACTCTCATTTACTCCTCGGCAGGTGCCCCTGACAAGGTAGGCCTGGGTCAGGCCATGTGCACCTGACTGATAACATTTTTTATAAACATTATAAATTATGCACGTATTTGTCTTTGTAATATAGAACATTCAGGAAATCAGAACAGCTGACTAACTGGATACACTTTTCCTATTTTCACTAGACTATTTGGCAGCATTTATACGAAGTCAAAATATTTGAGTATATCATACATATGCACTTTAAGGTGTTTAACTAAATTTGAGATGTCAAAACATTACATTTCTATGTGAGCCTATACCAAGTCAAGCATATTTATATACCCTGAGACTGTTGCATTAAAAAAAAAAAATATTTAAAAACAGACAATAAACACCAAAGAAGAAAAATATTAAAGAATTGAATCTTCTAGGGTAAGTGCTTGCCAGACAGGTTATAAAAATGTTGGTTTCTTGGGGCACCTGGGTGGCTCAGTTGGTTTGGTGTTCAACTCTTGATTTTAGCTCGGGCCATGATTTCAGGGTCATGAGGTCGAGCCTGGCGTCGGGCTCCATGCTGAGCCTAGAGCCAGCTTGAGATCCTCTCTCTCTCCCTCTCCGTCTGCCCCCTCCCCAGCTGCTCTTGCTCGCTCACTCTCTCTCAAAAACTAAAAAAAAAAAAATGATGGTTCTTTTTCCCATACCCATAGAGGCTGAGTCCAGACCTGACCCAGCCTCTGCAGTATCCATAGCAAGCTAAGAAGGTGTACCTACTTCTCTGGGCACTCTGGACACAAGGACTGAACCCGCAACTACTTTGAAACCCTGAAGCAATTCTGGATTTGACCTCGCCCCCAAGGGCTTCCCCACTTCAGGGAGGAAGTGGGGTTCGGGAATCTCGGGAATCTCTGTCCACATCTCCCTCCTCGCTCCACAGGGAGATGCCAAGTTGCATCTCACCTCCAGCACTGACCCAGAATTTCCTACTCCCCAGGGGTCTGTGAAGAAGGTGCCATTTGGCTGGTTTGGTGCTTTTCAGGCTGAGATGAAAACTATCTGCTGGGCAGCAAACAGAGGATATGTTTATTATAGTAATTTTGCCTGTGGGTTACAGAGGCATGAATAACCGCAGTTAAGCCTTCGTTCTCCAAGTACTTGTGGGTAGTTACCAGGTCTCCACCTAGTTGTTACTAAAATAAACCTCACATAGTTCTTTCAATCGTGACTCTTAATCAGTTTCATTGCTCCTCTCGAAAGTTTTTCCAGTGTTAGCCTACTGCTGTCTGCTACCGAGACATAAACATTTGGATAGCAATATAGATGGAGTCATTTTGAAATTACCAGTGTGGGAATTATTTTTTTTTCTCATTGGATGGTATAGTATTTTTGAATAAGCTCATAAAATTCAAACCCCAAATTCCCTTCAAACATTTAGCAAAATACCATTTTCACAACGGTGAGAGCATCACCCCATGCTCTCAACTTCATAGCACTGAGCTCTTACTGTCTCTGTTCCAGCCTCCTCAGAAAAGCCTAACCATACTGGGCACTATTCTTGGACACTGGACAATGTTTTGGAATTTAATTATGATAACTGGCCCTTATCAAGAAGATATTATATTATATGCCAATCACAGCGCTAAATGCTTTTAAGACTTTATCTCATTTCATCTTCATAATCCTTTCCTAAGAAAGATACTGTCATACGCCTTTTAGAGAATGAAATATAGGAAACTACATCTCAGAGAGTTTAAGTAACCTGCCCAAGGTCCTAAGACACATAGGTTGTAAATTGTGCAGCTAGACTTTAACCCAGATCTGTATGATCAAAACACCTGTCCTCCCAGGTGTGGTAGTATCGATTTTTTTAGTTGGAACACCCAGGGTAAGAATTTGTGGGTTCAAAATTGTATTTCTCTCGCTCTCTCTGAGGTCTCTTTTCTTCTACGCAGACTTCAGTGGCAGGCACGCTTTCTCCCATGGTGACAAAAATGTACACAAGACCCACGTTTACATCCTCCCATACGAGCGACCGCACGTTTGCTGGTTTTGAGTAGGCATGGAGTTTCAGTGCATGTCCTTGAGCTAACCTTATTGGCCTGAGTCAGGTCCCATGCTCATTCCTCAACCAATCCCTGAGATCCCCGGAAGGCAGATCCCCGACCCCAGGACCCGGGTCCGCTTCACCTCAACCTCTGGAAACCAACGTCAGAGGCAAGCGTTTATGCAGAGAAATACAAGACTTGCCCCAAAAATCCGTATGACCACATGGGCTGTGATGTAGGAGAGCCTCCTCCTCTGGGAACCGAACCGTGGGGGCTGGGAGACAAGCCAAGGGAATGGTGACTGAGTCCTCCTATGGAATACATAGTACCACAGGAAGGTATCATTTATTTTTTCCTTAACTGTCTTTCCTTGAAGATAGGCTTGAAAATGTGTGCAATATATTTTATCTTTTCAAGTTAGTCTTGAATTTTCCACCTTTCTTACTCCTCCGGTGAATTTCATTTGGCTTTTACTTTTGCTTCCCCAGTACTGTGATCTCTGCAAATTATTTATCATGGTCTTTTCAACATGGCGGCCTCCATGGACTTTCTTAATCCTGGATCTGTTGGCATCCTGACACAGGTTGTCAAACTCTGCTGTCATTTCTCTCTCTCTCTCTACTCTCTTTCTTCGTCTGTGTTTTTTGTTTGTTTTACCTTTTTAAAAATTTGTTTGTTTTTATGATCGCTTAAAGCCCCCATTTGTTCTAAGGTTTGGAAGTACAGTCTAGTGCTTTAAGAGTACAGGTCTGGAATTACACTGAAATACGTTCAAATTCCACTCGGCTACTTCCAGAGTCTGTGACCTTGGACAAGTCAATTAATCTCCCTGGGCCTTTGTTCTCTCGTGTGAAAATACCTAGCAAGCTAACAAGCTTGCTGTGAGGATTAAGTGAGGTCATATATGTAAAGCACCTGGCCTATCTTAAGCACTCAATAAGTAATCAAGATTGAAATTAATAATTCATCAAGGAGCTTTTATGTCCACTTTTCAAGAGAGGAATATGCTCAGCACTTAAGGAAATAATATTAGCTCTTCATTTAAGAAGCTTGTCCAGTTTTCCATAGCATTCCCAACTGTCACCTGGTCAGTAGTACCCATTTTTGAGTCACTTCTCTGATATAATGAGCTGTAATTGCTAAGCCATCTAGAGGGTTTGCTTATTTTTCTTTCATTATGATGAAAGGTGTGGATTTGGAGTTGATGCTCCACAGGACTTACAGTTTGGCAACTTTTCAAAGAAGTAAATGGAAGTCTCATACCAGGGTATGAGACTATGAGCGCCTGCTTCACCAGGCGCTGGTTGTCTGACTTGGAATTTTTTATTAATTTTCCACATTTCCCCATCAATAAAACTGATAAATCACACGAACTTGATGAGCTCTTGTTAAAAGTAGAGATACGATGTGTAAAATACCTAGCATAAAAAAATGTTCTGTAAATGCCAGTTCTTGGTTTTATTGTGTATTTAACTGTGGCTGGCGTGTCCACTGAGGTGAGCATGTTCATATGAAGGTGGAATGACAGTCTGTGACCCAGTTCAATCAGAACAATACATCGAGTGATAGCAAAGTTATCTTTTTGGTTGTTTTTTGTTTTTCTGTTTTTTGTTTTAACCCAGTGTATACTTGAGGCCATTTGGATAACACAGTATTATCTACATGACACATAACTGTTCCCTTGATTTTTCCTCTGAACCAGACAGGATTGCTGGCAAGATTTTCAGAGGCCTGGCTCATGCTGAAACAGAGACGAATACAGCGGTGGCCTCTATTTTCAGGGTTCTGGTTTAAAACATCATAAAAATACTTAAATTGATGATGGATATCCAGGTGGGCAGTCAAATTGAGAGATACTATTTACACTTTACCCGCAAGGTCTGTAAGGTAGGAAAGCTGCATTTAGCTCAGCCTTATTGGATCCTAATGCCTTTTCCCATCTGTTCGAAGTGTGGAGATCATGGCCTTCCCCCTACCATTCCTGGTGCAGTTGTGACCCTAGACCACATAACTGTATTAATATATATTACTATTATATTCCTATTGTCCATAATTGTTATAGGAAAAACAGAATCACTTTTAATTTCAAACTATACAAGTGAATTGCTTTATTTGTTTTTAAATCATAGAATAATATTCTTACTTTACATTACTGAGTGAACTAGCCTCATTATCCCTATTTTTTTCTTTTTCGATCATTTCCAGTTTCTGTTTCCTTCTCTATATAAATAATTTTAAAAGAATTTTTAATGATTTGATGAGGATTAAGCCACTTTTCTTATAGCCTAAGGCACTGTTCTATATATTTTCCAATTAGAAATTTCCCGGTATTCACACTTATTCAGTAGCTATTTTAGTATATTATTCCTATTTGCTTCATTTTCGAAGTTTGCATATTTGCTATCCAAGATAAAGCATGGAGAATAATTTTGAGTTTTAAAACAGTAACCTTCCAATTTGTTATTTTTAAAGTAGACATAAATATATTTTCACTCACATGAAACTGTTCACAATGTTAAGTAGAAATGAGTTACAAGATCATATATTATATGTATATATTTACATGACACACACATATATTCATACAAACACATGTACACACACACATAGATAAAGTCTGAAAATGTGAAGAGGGTAGTAAATTTTTTTTTGGAGCCGGGGCACTTATCTGTATTTTCTAGTTTCCAAATATTACTGCTGAATACATGTTTTCAATGAATTGGGAGCGTGCATTGAGTCGTGATGAGGGATGGCCTTCTCTGTGTGTCTCCAAACCGTCCCTCTCCACCAAATGCTCAAGCCAGCAATCTGCCAGTCCTTCTCAGCTCCTCCCTCTTCCTCACTCTTGTTTCAGCCCATCCCAAGTCTTGCTGATGCCATGGCTATTTCTCACATCTGTCCGCTTCTCCAAATCTTCACCGTCCTCTCGGGTCCCCTAGTCCAAGCTAGCATTCTCTTTCCCGGACTTCCATGCTCTCCACCCTGTAAATCTGATTGAGCGTGTCAGTGGCCCATTTCAAACTCTGCAGTGGTGGCCATTTTTGATGCACTATGGACAAGGCTGCTGAGCCTATGTTAGGAGGCTCAGACCCGGCTGGCAAGTTTCCTCTGGACTCACATCTTCTCACTCACTGTGCCCCAGCCCTGTTGGCATTTGTCTAGCAAGCTCTTCTTGGCCTGCATGCATTTGTCGGAGCAGGTTACTCTCTCAGCCTGGCCTGTTAGGCTGTCAACTCCTTTCCTGTGACACACGTGCTTTTGACCAGGCTAAATCCTGTTGATCCTATGCGCCTCCAACTAAATGTCATTTAAGAAAGGTCTTTTTTTGGCTCTCAGTCTCATTTAGACCACACTTTCTGTTCTCTCTCTTTAAAACTTGCAGGTTTTTTTGCAGTTTTTGTTACACTTTTTTTTTTTTTAAGATTTTATTTATTTATTTGACAGAGAGAGAGAGACAGCGAGAGCAGGAACACAAGCAGAGGGAGTTTGGAGAGGGAGAAGCAGGCTTCCCGCGGAGCAAGGAGCCCGATGCGGGGCTCGATCCCAGGACCCCGGGATCATGACCTGAGCCGAAGGCAGACGCTTAACGATTGAGCCACCCAGGCGCCCCAACACTTTTAATTGCATATTTATTTGTGGGATTAATTATTTAACACCCCCCCGCCCCCATCTCCCCACTCATATTGAAAGAGGATAGAGACTGTGGCTTGTTCATCTCTACATTTACAGTGCCTCTCACCATGTTTGACATGTATGATGAGTGAATAAAAAAATGAAGGAACACTAGTCCTTGTGCACAATTTTATACTAATGCATGTAGATCCATCCCATTCTCTTGAATTGCTGCCAAGTGTTCCTCCAGCTGGGCTTGTCTTGCTTTTTCATCCAATCTGACATTCTCTGCCTTTTAACTGGTGTGTGTAGATCATTTATTTTTATAGTTAATATGATTGTTGATACGCTTAGGTTCCTCTTTTTCTATCCATTTACTTTTTTTTTTTAAGATTTTATTTATTTATTTGACAGAGAGAGACACAGCGAGAGAGGGAACACAAGCAGGGGGAGTGGGGGAGGGAGAAGCAGGCCTCCCGCTGAGCAGAGAACCCAATGTGGGGCTCTATCCCAGGACCCTGAGATCATGACCCGAGCCGAAGGCAGACACTCAGCGACTGAGCCACCCAGGGGCCCCTTCCATCCATTTACTTTTAACCTATTTGTGTCTTTGTGTTTAAGCATGTTACTTAGAAGCAGCACATAACTTTTTTTTAACCAATCTGAAAATCTTTGCATCATGTGGGGTGTTTAGACCATTTACATTTGTTGTGATTATTGGCCTCGTTAGATTTAAGTCTGTCAACTTGCTGTTTGTGTTCGTTTTGCCGCATATATTCTTTGTTCCTCTCCTCCTATCTTCTTTGGATTAGTTGCATATTTTTTATGCTTCCAGTTTTTATGATTCCATTATTTCTTTTGTTGGCTTATTAGCTGCAACTCTCAGTTTTCTTATTTTAGTGGTTGCTTTAGGGTTTAAAGTATGCACCTTTGATATAACACAGTATCTCTTGAGGTGATATTTTGCCGCTTCCATAGTATAAAAACCTTACAACAGTACCTCTATTATAAAATTCACAATATACTGTTACAATTTATATGCAACCAGTCATCTATCTTTAAAAGAGATTTAAATAATAAGAAAAATATCATACATGTAACCACATAGCTGCCATGTCTGAGTGCTGTTCTTTCCTTTGCATGGATCCATATTTCTATCTGATGTTCTTTTCCTTCCATCTGGAATGCTTCCTTTACATTTCTTGTAATGAGAGTCTACCAGTGGTCAACTTTTGTACATTAGAAAAGATAGGTATTTTGCCTTTATTTTTGAGAGATATTTTCATTGAGTATAGAATTCTAGAATGACAGGTTTTTGGGGTTTTTTTTGTTTTTTTGTTTTTTTCCTTTCAGCATTTTAAAGATGTTACCGTACTTAGTCTTCTTGCTCACGTTACTTCCAACAAGGAACTCTGTATTTTTTCTGGGTCTGCTTTTAAGACTTTCTCTTTATCACTGTTTGTTGTTGTGGTTTTTTTTTTTATATACATGTATAATTTTGATTACAACCAAATGCCTTGGCATAATTTTCTTTCTCTTTCTTGTGCTTGGTGTTTGCTGAGCTTCTGGGAATCTGTAGGCTTATAGGGTTTATCGAATTTGAGAATTTTTCAGTTATTGTTTCTCCAAATTTCTTCTGTTCACTTCCTGTTTTTTCCTTCAGGGACTCCAGTTACCTCTGTATCTGTGTTGATCACTGAAAGTAATCCCATATCTCACTGATGACGTATTTATATATTTATTCTCTTTCTCTGTGCTTCATTTTGTTCAGTTTCTTTTACTGTATCTTTAAGTCCATTTACCTTCTCTTTGGCAATGTGAATCTGCCATTCATCCCATCCAATGTATTTCTCATCTCAGACATAGTTGTTTCATCTCTAGAAGTTTGACTTGGGTCTCCTTTTTATATCTTCTCTGTTTCCATTTAATTTCTTGACCATATGTAATTCAGTTATAATAGCTGTTTTCATGTCCTTGTCTATCCTAATACCTGTGTCAGTTCTGAGTCAGTTTCAGTTGACTGATTTTTTTCCCCCTCATTATTTTCCTGCTTCTTGGCATGTTAGAAATCTTTGATTGTATGACAGACATTGTGAATTTTACCTTCTTGAGTGCTGGGTATTTTTGCATTCCTATAATATTCTTCAGCTTTGTGATGGAATAGTTAAGCTATTTGGAAACAGTTTGAGCCTCTCTGGTCTTTTAAGGCTTCAAATGAGAGCAAAACCATGTTTAGTTTAGTGCTAAATTATTCCCCACAACTGAGGCAAGACCTTTCTGAATACATTACCTAATAAATTCTGTGGTTTTTTCAATCTGGCTAGTGGGACTATACACTACTCTTGTCATCGTGTGAGCTCTGGATACTGTTTCTGTAATTTGGTGGTCCTTTAGAAGGGCAGTTTCCCCCCATGGGACATTTGGTGATGTCTGAAGATATCTTTTATTGTCATGACTGGGAGCGCTACTGGTACCTACTGGATAGAGACCTAAGAGTGCTGCTAAACATCCTACTGTAGGATAGCCCCCAACAAAAAGGAATTTTTCCATATAAAATGTCAGTAATGTTGACGTTGAGAAACTCTGTTATAATCCTTCCAAATTGCTTGTTCTCTGGCCCATTGTAGTCTCACACACAGGTCCTGATCAGTACTCTGCTGAATTCTCAAGAAGGATCCTCTGTAATCTTCCAGAGTTCTTCTCCATGCAGCTTTCTTACTTACTATTGTTATCAAATGTCATGTTTAAAGAAAGAAACTTGCCTTGGGGCGCCTGGGTAGCTCAGTTGGTTAAGCGTCTGACTCTTGATTTCGGGTCAGGTCATGATCTCGGGGTTGTAAAGCTCAAGCCCTGTGTTGGTGCTCAGCAGGGAGTCTGCTTGAGGATTCTCTCTGCCCCTTCTCCTACTTGTACTCACTCTCTCTTTCTCTCTCTTTCTCTGTCTCTCTTTCAAATAAATAAATCTTAAAAGAGAGAGAGAGAGAAAGAAACTTGCCTTGGTTTAACTTTCTCAACCACTAATTAATTATTCACTATATTTATTTTTTTCTGTATCTGTATCTTCTCAATAAGCATCACTTTCATTACTCCTAGTAGACTCCTCTTTCCCCATATTTCTTCTCACAATTTTGTTTGTGTTTTAACTTTGTGCTTCAAACAGGATATCTTAATTCACTTGTATTCTTCTATTTAAAACTGTAAGCTTGGGGCACCTGGGTGGCTCAGTTGGTTAAGTGACTGCCTTCAGCTCATGATCCTAGAGTCCTGGTCAGGCTCCCCGCTCAGTGGGGAGTCTGCTTCTCCTTCTGATCCTCCCCCCCAACCCTGTGCTCTCTCTCTCTCTCTCTCGCTCACTCACTCTGTCTCTCAAATAAATAAATAAAATCTTTAAAAATAAATAAAACTGTAAGCTCAAATTTTAGTTGTGCTTGAATTTAGCTTACAAAAAATTCATCATAATATAATTTTATTTTTGCACTTAATTGTTTTAATTCTTGGATTTGTAAATTTGTCTCAGGAAACAAGATTTCCTCTAAAATGAACAATAGCAATTGATTTCTTCTTCTGCTCAATTGGCATTCATCTGGCTATTCAATAAAGGAAACACTTAGAGATTCTTATGGTGTGGCAAAGTTGTACTTACTGCTTGATTAACATAACTGGTAATAAATCATAAATACTAACTTATTAGGGAAAATATGAATTGTGAATAACAAAAGGTAAAATTTTCTTGATATTGTGTACAAATAGCTTAATTTAGATCTATAATCTAAAACATGTTTGTGTAAATTAGTGTTTTTCTGAAGTCCGCTTATTCTTTTGAGTGAGCTTTTTCAAACTATTATAAATGTAGTAGGACAATCTGTGCAGAAGATATTCAAAGTGACATTCAGGAATTTGTAATTCTTACAGAAAATAACTAACAGTGGGAGCATGAGTGAATTTGACCAACAGGTTACTTAATCCTTTGGGCTTGAATATTTGTTTTTATTTCAGTTGCTAGATAGACACATAAGCTCATTGAACTTTTTGAAGTACAGATGATTCTAGGGATGTTTGTTATAAGCCTGATACATTGTAATCATTGGCTGAAGGGTTTTAAAGATATACTAAGTCCAATTAAAATCAGATTACATGCTAAAAATATAATTAAAAAATGTTTCTTTTGAATTAGGAACATGTTATGAAACAATATAAGACTGTTGCTAAGTTCTGTGGCCAAGTTTCAAAGCAGGTTTAACTAATATATCTGAAATAGATGATATGATTACCCTAAATCTGGTGTCCTGCCTCTTCATTTAGTCAATCAAATACTTTGCAGAAAAAATTGAGAAAAAATTAATAACCCAATAATGGAATTTGCTTTAACAACAGCTATGTTTTCCAGAGGTGTGCTGTGGTTAATAACTGAGTTTGATCCGTTTGATATTGTTATATACATGCTGTAGCAAGTTGAATCAGAACTTTTTAGTCAACTTTATTTCTAATAGTTTTTCCTTATTTTTTCAAATGCCTTGCCCACCGTTGCAGCTAAGATCCTGTTCATTAAATGCTTTATGTGGAATATGTGCACAGTGATGCTTTTCCTGTGTAGGACTGTGCAATCACCATCAAAGTGCTTCAACAATTTAGCCCTACTTAAGCAGCTGCATTTCTTAACCTTCAAATCCTTAGCTGTGAGTGCAGAAGATAATGCAGAAAACTGCCTTTTGAAGTCATATTGAACTCATTGACTTCCATCAGAAGCATTACAGTGGTTGCAAACATTACAGTGTAGATTAAATCCTTGAAGAGTTTGAACTATGTACAAAAATGGAGAGACAGATGCAAAAGACTTTTTATTGTTTGGAATTGCTAAGATCAAAATGTCTTTGTCTTTGATGGTATATTTGAATACTATATCTCGATTTATCATGGCACTTCAAAATTGCTTCACAAATAAAGAAAAGTCATATATTTGGTGCTAGAGATATTCTATAAAGCTCAAGAATACCTAAAATTGTCTTTTTATTCCTCATTTATTAACATTTTATTGTTATTGATTTATAAACATTGGTTTATAAAGATGCATAGGGATGCATCTTTACTACTGATGATATATATTTGTATTACCACGTTAAAGAGCTTATTATCTAATTTGCAAGATCGTCATATTGTATCATGGGTTGTATCATAGAGAACACATTTTGCATTCTGAGATCCAATTAAAGACAGAATGGAAATATGGATGATCATTTTTTTCTGTCAGAGCCAGACAGTAAATAGTTGAAACTTTGCAGGCCGTCAGGTCTCTACATTGGTTTCCTAGGACTGTGGTAACAAACTACCACAAACTCAGTGGCTGAAAACAACAGAAGTTTATTTTTTCAGTTCTGGAGGCAAGAAGTATGAAAATGAAGGTATGGGCAGTGCCATGCTTTCTCTGAAGTTCTTGGGAAGAATCTGCTCCATGCCTTTCTCCTAGCTTCTGCCATTGGCTCGCAACCCTGGGTATTCCTTGGCTTTTAACTGCATCACTCAACCCCCATCTCTGTCCTCACATGGTCTACTCTCCTGTTTGTCTGTACATCTCTGTATCCAAATCTCCTTCTCCCATCTCTTAGAAAGACAGCAGTCATTAGATTTAGGACCCACCCTAATCCAATATAACCTCATCTTAACTTGATTGCCACTACGAAGACCATAAGGTCTCATTCACAGACAGGTATTAAGGGTTAAAACTTCAATGTATCTTTTTGGGAAACACAATTCAGTTCACTACAGTCTCTGTTGCAACCATTCAACTCTGTCTTTGTAGCATGAACACGGCCAAGGACAACATGTAAATAAATACCTGTGCTGTGTCCCAATAAAGCTTTATTTACAGAAACAGGTGATGGGTCAGATTTGGCTGATGTACTGGAGTTTACCAGTGCCTGGTCTAACTAGCTGAAGCAAAATTGCAGTGGAGAAAAAAACAAAACAAAACAAAGAAACAATTTCCTCTTGCTTCAGTCAGTCCATTTTTAAAGCATAAAAATGCATACATACGTGTATATATAGCAGCACTTATTTTAAAATAGATGTCAACTCAAGGTAAGAACTGGAACTTTTGTAATAATTTCAAATCCCAAAGTTCTGTTACTAAAAATGCATGAATTATGATATTTATCTGGCCAGTTGAAAGCTTTTTGATGATCATTTAGTTATGAGAGTTAATACATACAGCCTTTTTTCCAAAGAGATTGAGATCACTATGGAAACAAGATTTTTCTTGAACTCAGACATACACATTCACTCTATTAGAAAGAATGTACCTGATTCCCCTCCACAAAAGGTAGGCTCCATGAGGGCAGGGACATTGTTTTATTTAATGGTATGTCTTCAGTATGTGGAAGAGAGCCGAATACATAATAGTCATTCAATAAATATTGACCTAAAGTAACCTTTGTTTTCCCTGGAATAAAGAGAATGAATTGGTGTGTTATTTTAAACATGTCATATAAAAATATGTCCCATTAACAGTATCTTGAAATTATTTATTATCTGAAACTCAAAGGAGAGCTACAATAAGAGAAATTCAATTTCTATTAAGAGCTTTTGGAAGAATTTGTAAAGAGAATAATGGGGTAATGAATCAGAAGGGGTCAGTGAAAAAATGTAATTTTTTTCTTATTTAATCAGATTCATGGAAAATCAGAAAACGGTAGGGAAGTCAAGATGTGTTTCAACAGCCCAGGTAAATAATAGCAACTACTTTTAACAGCCCATCTCAGTTCGGTACCAGGGAAATGTGGAAGCCCATGTGAAATAACCCTTCATGGGCAGTAGGGATAGGAGAAGATACAATTTGGTTCAAGAGATAGCAAGAGGAGCCATCCAGATTTTCCAAGCATGGGCTCTGGAACTCTGTGATCATTCCAGCTCAGAATTTCACCACTCTCCTTAGAGCTGTATGGAAGGCAGAAGTTAGAAAGTGAAAGGTAGAGGAGTCATAATGTTGCTCAGACAGAACAGAGGGTTGTTGACAGCATAGATGTAAACTGAGCCGATGTGAGAGAGTCAGCACCACAGTGCCATGTTGAAAGCACTTTAAAGAGAGGTGTGATGTGTATAATGATAGCCAAAGATCAAGAGAGAGGGAGAGATTCCTTGGGAAAGGGATTCTCCATGGGAGAAAATATCTAAGAAGTCACAGCCCTAAGGATGTGGAACCAAGAGAAGATCTGGGGCCACCAGAAATCATTTGTTTCAAGTTGATTATGGAATCACTCCAATAAAAAGTGAATTTAGGAAAGAAGGAGTGGAGTGGGAGCAAACACAGAAGGCCTTTGGGGACCTTCAGATTTAAGAGAAAGATCAAATGAGAAAGAGTAAAGACAACAGAGGATCATTTAAAATGCAGATTAGGCATGCCTGGGGGCTCTGTCAGAGGAGAGTGACTCTTGATCTCAGGGCCTTGAGTTCCAGCCTCACATCGGGTGTAGAGATTACTTAAATAAATAAATAAACTTTTAAAAAACTTAAAAAGTGAAATGCTGATTAGCCCTGGGCAGCCATCCCTACTTAGGCCCAGTCACTTTTACCCCTGTCCATTGAGCAAAATCAGGAAAAAACAGTTGCTAAGCAAAGAAACATAATTCGCCTTGCGCCTTCTAACTTAATTTTGCTACTGGCAGTTGCAAAAACTACACCATCAAATTAGCCACTTGAATTGCCTTAAAATAAGAATAAGAATAGCACTTTTTTTTTAAAGATTTTATGTATTTATTTGAGAGAGAGAGCACACACACCCGCACGCAGGGAGGCAGGGAGTAGGGGGAGGCAGAGAAGCAGACTCTCCGCTGAGCAGGGAGCCCCATGCGGGACTCGATCCCACGACCCTGGGATCATGACCTGAGGCCAAGGCCGACACTTAACTGACTGAGCTACCCAGGCACTCCTGGGATAGCACAGATTAAATTCATTTTCTAGAGAGGAAAATGCACTTTTAGGAGAGGAGTAGGAGAGAAGGATCTGCTTTTTCCATGGTTGAAGACCTTTAGGTCCTTAAAACATGAAATTGTGCCAACAGAAGAAAAAGTCTTTGCAAAAACTAATAAAATGTTCAATGTATCTGACAAAATTTCACTTCCAAGAAGCTCCCAATTTGCTCCTGCCCTTAAAAAAAAAAATCAAAAGATGGGGCGCCTGGGTGGCTCAGTTGTTGAGCGTCTGCCTTCGGCTCGGGTCACGATCCCGGGGTCCTGGGATCGAGCCCCGCATCGGGCTCCCTGCTCCGTGGGAAGCCTGCTGCTTGTGTTCCCTCTCTCGCTGTGTCTCTCTCTGTCAAATAAATAAATAAATAAAATCTTAAAAAAAATCAAAAGAAATAAAATAGTATAATTTTTGTAAGAAAAAGAAAGGGAATTTATTTGTGAATGGAGAAAATGCTGTGAGAGAAAATTGTCCCATTGTGGAAAATTTAACAAACATACTGAGGCCAACTTTGAGCTGGCTTCTGTAGTGAAATTTGATCTTGGCTTAATTTTTTTTATTAATGTGAAAAATCAGTTATAATACTAATACCTTAAACAAGCATCCATAACTCTCAGTAACAGAAAGTACGCCTCACTTCCTGGTAATACTGGATATTTTACAGTGATTTCACAAATTTTCATTTTGTTGTTGTTGAAAGCAAGTTTTCTAGATAGGCGATAATATTACTTTCCACCGTTTTCCAGATTGAGAAGGATGTAAGGCAGTCTGTTTTTAGATGAATGTTATGCTGACATTATGCAAACCTTTTATCTTCACAGAGAGGCCAATGAGAGTTGAACCCTGAGTGTAATTTGTGCCAAGCAGGACTGATGTGCGCCCAGAAGGAATGAAGTATGGATGTGAAAGAACGTAGGCCTTACTGCTCGCTGACCAAGAGCAGACGAGAGAAAGAACGGCGGTATACAAATTCCTCAGCGGACAATGAAGAGTGTAGGGTACCTACACAGAAGTCTTACAGTTCCAGTGAAACCTTGAAAGCTTTTGATCATGATTCCTCACGGCTGCTTTACGGAAACAGAGTAAAGGATTTGGTTCACAGAGAGGCAGACGAATACACCAGACAAGGTAGGTCATGGTTCTCATAAAACATGGCGCGCTCCAATGGTGCCAACTTGTAGGTGTCACTTTTTCTCCCCCCTCCAAGTTTGATGCCTATCACTCTGATTCAGATTTTTGAGGTATGAGATGGTCACATCGTATTCCAGAGTAAAGGTAGAAAGCCACCTACAGGCCCACTGACTCCAGGTAAGGGGACTGACACGTGTAGAGAATCACTGTACACAGTTTGTGTGTGAGCTTTGCGATTCTGCACATGGCCACTGTGTGTGCATAAACTGGACACCCACGTCTCTTGGGCTCCCTCACTGTCTCATGAAGGTGCTCACAGGCATTGTTTCTACAGTTAGAACTGATGCGAGGGAAAAGGAACAGTGGTAAGAAAAGCCCTGTTACCCTCATTAGAAAGTAAGAATCCTTATTCGAATAATCTCATGATCCACGCAACCTCTCTGTAAAGACAAGAACCTGCTATGGGAGGGTTCAGTTTTCTCTCTGGCAGGCAATCTAGAACGTTACAGTTACACCTAAAACATCCTTGCTTCTCATAATATAATCCATGACGATTTGGTCATTCGCATGTATTTGTTGAACATTTTTATGCTCTGTTTGCTGCCTGCATATTCTACCCGCGGCATAATGACTTCTATAACTACTTCACAATCTTAAACCTACCAATTTCCACGCTTTCAGACAATAGCTTATTTTAAACTTGGCATCTGTAGTTCTATTTTGTTTCTTCTAATACATTTTTGAGATGGGGGCAAGATTACGCCTAATAAAAATGAAATCCTCTTACATTTGTATTGCTTAGTCAATTTGCATAGAACTTAGCATCCCTTAGCTAATTTAATCAGGAAATGAGGAAAAACAAATTGAACTTCAAATGTAAAGAATATCTTCATTCTTTTCCAATCACCTTACAAACAGTGTGACTAACAGTTTGATATTGAGCAGGAACAAATTTAAGAAAAAGTAATAAAGCAATAAATCATTCAAAAGTTTGGAAATTTGCCATGGTTCTTTTCTTCTCTACCTTGTGGAAAGAGCCATCCTAACTAGATTGAAACAGTGTTCACTCACCCAAACCAGTTTACCTCAAAGAAGACTCATTTGATTTGCTAAAGAGAGATTTTTTTTTCCCCTAAAGCATGTCTTACGAATATTATAAGTATCATAGTTTATGAAAGGGGACAAAGTAGCTTAACATTTTTTAATCCAGTTTTTAAGGGAAGATCTAAAACATATGTTTAAGATAACTTCTCTGGGTCAGTCAAGGGACTTTAAGTCATTGTACAATGTCTTATAATTTCCAACCCAGTTATTTTCTTTCATATTGTCTACACAGCTGACATAGATTATCAGGGCACATTTTTTCACCAATTTAAAAAATCGTAGGTACTGTGAAATGCATGCAATCTGAACTCAGTGTGAAGCCTTGCTTTTTGTAACAAAAACAACTGCTTAGTGCCCT
The DNA here is from genome assembly GCF_037043125.1 of Eumetopias jubatus. NCBI lineage: Eukaryota > Metazoa > Chordata > Mammalia > Carnivora > Otariidae > Eumetopias > Eumetopias jubatus. Next base: position 14,013,954 of record NW_028274808.1, read on the forward strand.
CTTGGAAAAAAAGAAATACATTGTGGAATACCATTAAAGGAAAAAAAAACCCGCACATGTGGTGTGATGCGTGGAGGAGGCTCATCTCCACCCCAAGCAAGCATTTAGTTTTGGCAGCAAAGAGGATGCTTAAACGGGTTAAAAATAGCGAGCTGAAATTTTCACCTCCTAGGCAGCGCTAATCCAGTGCAGACTGTTGTGGATGACATGGTGGTACCATCTGTGGGGACCCTGGAACCGAAGCTCTTAGGGGACCAAAGAGTACGATTACTCAGCTTCTCACCAGCCAAGGAGGGGAGAAGGAAAGGGGGCAGAGGAAAGACAGAGTGAGGAAGGAGCAGAGGGAGGCCCCTTGTCAGGAGCCGCTGAATGGAGGAAGGAGAAGAGGTTTCAAGGCAGAAGAGAAAGGAAAAGCAAGAGTGTGACAGTGCTGCAGTCCACCTGACATGTCCATAAATCAGGCCGTGTTAAAAACGTAAATGGAATGTACTGCTGTTTATAGCCAACATGCGCTGATTCCTTAGTAGGCTCCAGGCAGGGCGCTAATCAGGTTATGTGCACAATCAGCTAACCCTCCCAGTCACGGGGTATCTGTGGGCAGTGGTTGGGGGGGGTCCCAGTAGCGCCCTTCTCTCCCAGATGGAGAGGTCTCACATCCCACGGCTGGCCACAGCTGAGCTGGCACTCGAACCCAGGCCGGTCCACCCCTAGCACTCGGCTTCCAACCTCTGGGCAGGGACCACAGCAGAAAACGGGCAGTTCCGTGTAAGAATCGCCCTTTGCTTGAGCGGTGTCAATTTGGCCAGTTTGGCTGGTGTGGATAGAGAGAAATGGGGAGACATCTTTAGGAAATAAAATTGATAGGATTCTTTGTGACCAGGTGGGGTGAGGTTGAGGGAGAGGGTGATGTTGCAGATACTTTGATTCTCCGGTGGTTTGATACAGGGAATGTGTATGGCAGGAGCAGTAAATGTAGCAGAGCAATGACTAAGGAGAGTCTGCGATCGGATTATGTTTTTCTCTAGCAAGCCGAATGCAAAATCCTCCCAGGCTTTCATTTTCTTTGAACCTGACAAATGTCAATTTTTCCTCACTGACTATTATGCTGTGGGATTAATTATTTAATTGACAAAATGTGCTTCCTGCCACAGCTCCTGACATCATGCACATAATAAAAATGAAAGATGAAAAAATACTACGAGTAGCCAGAGATCTTTGAAACAATTCCAAAGAATCATGCTCATTTAGCTTGTCCATGGAGTTTTAAAACAACTTGTCAATTCTCCATCCGCTGATTCTTTGAATGACACGGGAAAAGCCGCTCCAGCCAGAGGAAGGGCTAAGTAGAGACCCTTCTTAATGCAATTACGTGGAGAATTCAAATCTAGAAACACCATGTTTTTATGTTTCTTGACCAATTTTGTGGCCTGTCATCAAACTTGATTTTAATCATCTTTTTGTGACTTTCCTGACTGGCAGGTGACTCTCGTTAATTACATGTTCTAGTTAGATGCCATAAAGCTGGAGATGATTTCGTTTTCACAATAATGTGTAATCTGACTGGATCTCACTAAGGTCTCTCTGTCTCTCTCTCTTTTTTTCAGTCTCTTCATGTGGTTTATTAGGTGATGGAAATAGTTGTTCTTTTAGCAGTTGTGGAACTCTCTGTAGGTGTGATGGGGTTAGGGTAACAATGGCTTGTTTTGCATTCTTGGATACCATTTTCTTTGATTCATCTTTGAAGAGAATTTATCCTGTCAGGTCTAAGACACATTTCTCACGAAACAGCTGCAGAAGATCATCCCACAGTTTTAGAGAAGTGATAAAATAAGAGATCGTTTTTTTTTTTCTCTGCACTATATACACTGTTTGTAGTGTCCTTAACCAAACGAAAATGCTTATCAACTCCAACAAGGAATGTTGGCCATGAGGGTGATTTTTTGAAACAAGGTGGTGTCTGGAAGTCAGAACGCTTTTGTTCCCCAGAACCATGAGCCTGAAAAGAACAACTCTGTGACAGTCTTCGCCCAAAAACATTTACCAGTCAGTCAGTCATTGCTGTTGGGTGGTGAATTGCAGAATTTTAAAATGAAAAGACCACCATTTACTCTTCATTTATAGAATGGCAATGGGGAGGAAGGTTATCCGTTTTTAAATTTGAACAACAGATAACATTATGTCTGTATTTATACATACCTGACATCAAAACAGAACATAAACTTGCAAAGTAGGAAAGGGAAGCAGGAGGGCAGGTTGACAAAGATAGGCCCTCGTTGATGTCTAAGTGTGGCTCAGCGCAAGTCTTCCCTGACAGCTTGCTTCCGGCCCCAGAAACTCTCCTTTTTCCTTACTGCTGCTCTGGGATTTGCCTTCTCTCCCTGCTTGTCATTGTCAGTAGCACCCCTGCCCCCAGCTCTCATAAACATGGCTTCGGCTTCTCCCCTCATCACATTGCTGGTCTAAGACCAGTTCAAGTGTAGTAGATCCCACAGAACCTGATTTTTCACTGCTGTACCTCCTTAATGGGCTGCCTCCTGAGTCCATCTTTTCTACAAATACTCTTCCTTACCAAGGATAACCCCCTTTTGTGAAACAAAAGCACGGTAGAGGAGTTGTCCAGGTTTTCCTGTAAATACGTGTCCAGGATTCCAGCCCGATGGGGTATTGAATAATGCCTCATCTGCCCATCCCCTAGCCAACTCCTTACCTCCTCCGAGCCGAGCGGTGATCTAGGGTGCAAGGGAGATCTAGAATTCTACAGGGCCCTGAAGGACAAAGCTGATGTGGGCAGTTTTTCCCTTTGGGTCAGATGGGAGCTCAGAATCGGGGTGCAGCCCTGGGGTGAAGATCAGAAAGAAAGCTGTGACTTCGTGGCACCACAGAGGCTGACCTCCCTCTCCACAGTCCTTCCGGGAGTGAAGGTTGCCTTATGGGAGCAGCTGGTGTCCTTGGTCCCTCAGGAGCTGGGGAACCCAAGCAGATGCATTGTCTCCACTCTGATATTGTGAGAGTGCCAGGCAAGGAAACAGGGAGGAGAAAGATTTGTCTCTTGGTCCCTCAGGAGCTGGGGAACCCAAGCAGATGCATTGTCTCCACTCTGATATTGTGAGAGTGCCAGGCAAGGAAACAGGGAGGAGAAAGATTTGTCTCTAGAGTCTAATAGGACTTACTAAAGCACCCCAGGAAAGCCACAACATGCTTAATGGCACCCAAGAGGCAAGAAGTAGAATAGGATGCAAGGCAAGACAAACAAATTAGGAAGCTGCTCATGAAAATGAGCAATGGAGATAGAAGAGGAGAACTTGAACCCAAACAAAGAAGTAGAAGAGCACTTACAGAAATCTAAGTACGGAAAAAGGCAGCAACAACAAAATCGACAATAACCACCAAATGCTGGGGCGGGGGGAGGGGGAAAGCCATCATTTACAAATGAAAAAATGTAATAGATTCATTGAAGAAGAGTATGTACTCATCGACGAAATCCAAATTAATAGTTTTGAAGAACAAGTAGAAGAAATAACTCAAAACAAGAAACAAAGTTCCAGGTAAAATTAAAAAGAAAACACACACGTGTACACATATACACACCCCTAAGCCCATCCTAGAGAAATTTTGTGACTTTTGAGAGAAAGATATTTTATAAGATTCTATGGAGAGAAAACAAGTTACTTTTCTTGTTGCTTACAAAAGAAACAAAAAGATGGGGCGCCTGGGTGGCTCAGTCGTTAAGCATCTGCCTTCGGCTCAGGTCATGATCCCAGGGTCCTGGGATCGAGCCCCGCATCGGGCTCCCTGCTCGGTGGGAAGCCTGCTTCTCCCTCTCCCACTTGCCCTGCTTGTGTTCCCTCTCTCGCTCTGTCTCTATCTGTCAAATAAATAAATAAAAACCATAAAAAAAGAAACAAGATTGATGAATTTCTCATCTACAACAATGAAAGTAGAAGACAATACAATACCATCTACGAAGAGAAAAGAACCACAGCCCAGGGATTCTCTATGCAGGGAAGACATCATTCATCTCTCAGAGAAAGTGCAAGATAGCTAGGGACCTGCAAAGACCGTATCAGCAATGTACACCATCTAAGGAAGTATTCAAGAAAGCAGTACCGACTGAATCAGAATCACAGCCCATGAAGAGGAGAGGAAACAGTGATGAGCAGTCAACTTTGCAGTACATATGTGGATAATTCCCAAATGATGATGGCAGAGCAACTGGAAACATATACGAAGCATTACAAGGGAGACTTTAAAAAAAGGCTTGAGCTAAAACTGATCACTTATCTCAGCAATATCCAGTAGCTGGAGGAAAGTAAACGTGTTCCAAAATCTCACCTAAAGAGGGAGAGGGGGAAACAGTCATGGAATAGAGTTTTAATGGGGGAAGATAATTGCTACCTTGCGTTCATATAATAAGGAAAAACATGTATTTGAATATGAATGTCAGGAAAGGGAGGTAATCATTAGAGCAATGAGAAAAGCATAATAGACCTACCTAATTAGCAAGAGGGGGAAAGGAATGAATAGCAATCTGATCAATTTAGCAGAAACTGCTCCAAGGAAAAAGAGGAAACAAGTACAATCATGAATAACCATAAAACAGGACGAAAGAAGGCAAATCTACTATATTACATATTACATGAAATGTAAATATGCTGAATTTTGACACAAACAGAACTATTCTGTTGGTTTATAAGTTATTGGCATTTATAATAAATGGACTTAAAATGGTAAAAGAATGGTTGAGAATAAAGAGATGGATAAAGAAGTATCAGGTAAATACCAACAAAAACAAAAGGAAAGCAAGAATGGCAGTAATAATATTAGGAACAGCAGAATTTACTATTAGAAACACTAAACAAGACAAAGAGGACCATAAATCAAATGATAAAAGACAGAAGGATGAATACTCTTCAACTGCACACATTAAACAATGTAGTAGCTAAGTTTATAAAGCAAAAAGTATTAGAAAAAAATGGTTGTTAAAATACATTTATTGGGGGATATTTTGGTTCACCTGCTTCAGCATCAGATCTAAAAGACAAAAATAAGGGAGCAATTATATAATATTAATAAAAATGTTCAGCTAAGATATATGTACAGACATTTATAACCAGCAGATGGAAGGGATACAAATTTTCATAATTCCGTAGAATAGTTGCAAAAACCGATTGTGCCTTTAGCCACAAAAAGAAACATTTAAAAAAATCAGAAAAGTAGAGACTTTATAAGTCAAAATGTTTGATCATATAATTCAGTAAAATTTGAAATAAATAACCAAAAGATAAACAAAAACTCTTTCCTTCCATGGATTATGGCAACCCTAGATTTTGATAAGAAGCAATGGAAAGCAAGGAAAAGAAAGTTCTGCTTTCAAAATTTATAGGAGACAGAGAAAGCCATAATCATAGGGAAAATATATTGTGAAGGACTATATTTAAAGAATAAAGACCAACAAATAGGAATTTGCTATCCATCCTAAAAAATGGGTAAAATATCAGAAAAATAAACCAAAGGAAATGGAGGTGGGAGATAATCAAGACAAAACTGAAATTAAAAACAAACAAAAAAGCTGATTCTTTAAAAAGACCAAGGAAATAGAAAGCCCTGGATGGTCCCAATTAAAAAATAATGAGAACAAAATAGAGATACTGAAGACTGTGTAACAACTAAAAGGGACTGCTCCACACAACAGTTTAAATCTAGAGGAATTTATTTTTTCTTAGCAAAATATGATTGACCCCAAATTATTTCAAAACAATGGAGAGAACTTATCAAGACCAATTATCTCAGAAGAGATTAGAAAAGTTGCTGAAAGGGCACCATTACCCAGGAAAGAGTTCCTTCTGGTGAAATTTCTGTTCCTAGGTAAATTTTACAAAACCTTTAAAGTGTAGCTCAATCCAAGGTTCAAAAAGCCATTTAACACCACACGTAAACACCCAAAAGATTGAAAGTACTGAAATTCATATTATGAAGCTGGTATAACCTTACTAACCTGAATACTAACTTGATTAAAATAGTACAGAAGAGAGTCTATCTAGAACAAAATTACTTCTCAATATATGTGTAAAAATTAGTCTATATAACTGTTCGCATGTAAGAATCTAGCAATGTATGAAAAGGGTAATCTTCTAGGCCAAATTAATAACCGAGTAGTTACTAATCCTTGGTATAATGTGAGGATTTTTCAATGTTAGGAAGTCTATTAAAATAATTAGATTAATAAATCAAAGTGGAAAAACATTATCTTATCAATAAATGATGAAAAGGTTTGAAATAAAATTTAGAAACCATTCCTTATTAAAATAAAACTCATTAAGTAAAACAAGAATTAAAAACATTTAAATATCTTAGTCATAAATAAGATGATCAGATCATCAAAAAAAAATTAAACAGTATTCTAATTGGTGAGATCCTAGGACCATTTGAACTAAAATCAGGAACATGAGAAAGGCTCACCTACTCTCCCACAATCAAAATTCAAAATTGTTTTAGATGTTTTAGCAATTGCAGTAAGAGAAGAAAAATAATTGATTTATATATTGGAAACAGTTAAAATCAGCACTTCTATTAATTATATATCAATTGTGTACACACAAAAGTTGTGTATCTCTAAAGTTAAAAAAATATATAATTTGAAGCAAGGTACCTGGAGGAATACAGGATAAATATATAGACATCATAGGTAATGTAGCAGAGTAGTTAAAAGTATAGATTCTGATCCAGGTGCTCTGTGTTTGAGCCCCAGATCTGCCATTCATTAGCCAAGTGGCAAGTGGCAAGTGACCTGATCTTGGCCAAGCAACTGGCTTGGGCCAATTACTTAATTCTCTGTTCAATCTATAGTTTATTGAGAATGAAATGAGTTAATATATGTAAACTGCTTAGAATAATGTCCGGTGCATGTTAAATACTATTTTTAAGTAATTATTAAGTAACAATTGGCTAGATTTGGAAGTCAGAAAAAAACTTCCTATCCCAATAGCAACAAACACTATAAAACTCTTTGGAATAAATTTTATAAGAGTGGTATGGGACCTAATATGAAGGAATCTATGAAATGTTATTGGAAGACATAAAATAAGATCCGAATAAATGGGAAGACAGGCAATGGTTTTAGATGGGAAGATTGGTATCATAAGACTCTCACTTCTCCCAAAATAAACGTGTGGAGGTCAAGGTTTGTTTTTAATTGGAGAACGGGGTCTTAAAATTCACATGGAGGAATAAATCTGGAAATAGCCAAAAATATATTTAAAAGGCAAATAATGAGGATAAAATGGCCTTAACATATCTTTTTTTAAAATGCTATGAAGCCACTGTGATCACATCTATATGCTATTGGCATAAATAAAGACAAGTCAATTAGTGCAAAAGACTAAAATTTCAGAAATAGATCCTAGTATATAGGGAAAGTTAGCATAAAACAGAAAATGGTTTTTCTATTCAGTGGGATTTGATAAATGGTGCTGGCACAACTGGTTATCCATCTGGAAGAATATAAAATTGGACCCATATCTCTCAGCATATTCAAAAATAAGTTAAGATGGATTAAAGACAAATGTAAAACGTAAAGCAAAAAAAAAAAAATTCTAGAAGTTAATTTGAAAGGTAGAATAAAGGAGGAATGACTTGATCTGAGAGTAGCAGGAAGCTCCCCAAACAATGGCTTAAACATCTAACAATTAATTATTTCCTGACAAAACAAGAAGTCCAGAGGTAGACTGTTCAGGGTCCGAAGATGCCATCAAGGACCCAGGTTCCTTCTGTCTTTGTTTGCTCTGCCATCCTTAGCGTGTGGCCTTTGTCCTGTGGAGGCCCAGATGTTTGCTGCATTTTCATATTCCTGGCTGAAACAGGATAAAAGCAAAGGGGAGAAGGCCTTCCCTACTCTGGACTGTTTCTTTTTATTCCCCAGAGACGTCTTCCTACATCTCTTTTTTCAGAACTGTTATACTTGGCTATGCTTAGCTGCATGAGAAGAGGGAACATTTACTATTTTTGCTTTCCAGCTTTTATAACAGAGGAAGGCAAGGAAAAAGTGGTTGTGAATCCACACAGCCTGCCCCAGAGACCACACGTACACCTCGAAAATAGGGGAGACCATTCTAATAGAAACAGAAAACCCAGGAAGAAAAGCTTAAATGATTAATTTTCTTATTTAAAACCTTCGATATGTAAATGAAAATGCCATAAGCAAAATTATCATTGGGACGTGTGTTTACAATTCCTGTGACAGATGTAAGGTCTCTACATAATACACTAAGAGTAACTTTTACAAATTGAAAACAGAAAGACAAACAATCCAATGGGAACATGGCATGACTAAATGACTCACAGAAGAACAAATTCAAGTGGTCAGTAAACACATGGAAAGGTGATCTGTTTTTCCTGTTGGTCTGAGAAAGGCGGTAGCTGATCCCCCCCGCCACCATACAGCTCGTATCCTGACTTCTGGCGCTGAGCATTTGTGTACCTCGTGACTACCAGCGGTGTGCCTGGGGAGTTCCTCCCACCTTGGAAAGCAGAAAATTAATGGAAGAGGCTATGGTGATGAGAGGTTTTCCCTGTTGGAATTCTGAACACATTTCTTCAAGGAGACAGCCTCCTTAGCTGGATGTCATGCTCTATTGTGCTGTTAATCCAGTTCCTCAGATACTGCTAACTTAATAGACTTACATGTTCCATCATGGCTTATTTTCATGGGAAAATATACCCAGGTGACCCTTGAACAATGTGGGTATTGGGGACCCTGACACCCCACACAGTTGAGAATCCACGTCTAACTTCTGACTCCTCCAAAACTTAACTACCAATAGACTACTATTGACCGGAAGCCTTACCGATAACATAGTCAGTTAACATATACTTGTATGCCTGTCTGTTACATGTATTATATTCCCTATTCTTACAATAAAGTAAGCCAGAGCAAAGAAAATGCTATTAAGAAAATCATAAAGAAGAGAAAATACATTTATAGCACTGTACCATATAAAAAAATCCACATATAAGTGGACCCAAGCAGTTCAAACCTGTGTTATTCAGGGGCAACTGTACTGATCCCTATCAATTTCTGAACACAATGCATTCCTAAAGTGAGGACTTTCTAGACAACTGTGAAGTTTGGGCTTAGGAAGAAGCCCCCAGAAAAGAGCAATTTATGAATTGCTTTACTCAAAATTTTACTCAAAAATATTTATAAAGGTATATGAAGTAAACACAACAAAAATCCATAGAATTGGTGAGAGAGAGAGTGAGAAAAAGAAAGAAAGAAAGAAAGAAAGAAAGAAAGAAAGAGAAAAAGAAAGAAAGAAAGGAAAGAAAGAAAGAAAGAAAGAAAGAAAGAAAGAAAGAAAGAAAGAAAGAAAGAAAGCAAGCAAGCAAGCAAGCAAGCAAGCTGCATGTGTAATTAAATATGGAAAATTTGGGGTTTTTATTCCTCCTTTCATCCAGCTTCAGCCAGGGTGAGATTTCATTTGGTGCTGGGCAGAGGCACATTGTCTCAACTGAACCATAACCACAATCCTCTTAAAAACAACTTTTGCTGGCATTGCACTATAATGTTTTGCTGGATAAAGACATATTGCCCATTAGGATAATAGCATCCACAACATATCCAGGATTGTGCTGAGGGAGAGAACGAATGAAGAGTTGGTGGTAAAGGGATGGGACTGTGCCTTTAAAATATTTTCATCAATTTCCAAATAGAAAAAGGCCCATTTTTAGCTCTTAGATATAGATCACTTCGGGGGAGGGGAGCAGTTTTATTGCTGGAATATTACTAAAATGATAAATAATTTAAAAATCTTTTTATATGCTGTATGTTCCAGAGAGGTCAAAAGAATTAGATTCATATTTCTTAGATGTAGAACATGAAGGTTGTACATATCATTTTAGAATGTCACCAATAGCATTGGGCAGATGTAAAAATAGTATTGACAGTGCCTTCAAGATACCAATTATGTGTCTTTCTATACCATTTTATCCTGCTTCAGAAGGGAAATGGAATGCATTCATTTTTTTTCTTACCCCTTTTATTTTTATTTTATTTATTTGTGTTTTTTGCATTATGAAAATATATTAAACATCCCAGCATGTTGGAAATTGTGAAAGAGGAAGATTTGAGAGCCAAGAGCAAAATGCTTTTAATTTTAAAGACTGAGATTTAGTTTAGTCTTGGATGCCATTATAGTGAATAATGGGAACTGATCCTAGACTTCAAAAGAAATGTGACCATATGGTCTTACCATTCAGCACTTAATGCTGCTATGAATTTCCAGTTATACCCCAAACTTTTCATTTCCCCAGTGTTCCCCCTCACCTCTGTCATCATACAAAAATGAAAGGAATCTGAAACCCTTTTTCTGAAATACTTCTGAAGATACTTACTGGTGCCGAGAAAACTTTTTCTTTGTGAGAGCAGGGTTTTATGAAGAAAGACAAAAATCCGAAGCATTAATCAGATCCACCAGGCTCATTACCGCAACTCCAAAGTTTATTACTTTTAAATATTAACTACTTAAAATGATTCATTTAGAGATCACAATGATTAATCCTTCTCAGTCACTAGAAATGTCAGCGGCAGGATTAAAGGATTTAGATGGTCATGTTTACTCAACCTTCCATTTCTGTACTTAAAGACACAAGTTAAATAGCTTCAGTTTATCATCACCTCACGTCCATGTTTTCCTCTGAGCTCCCTCTTTTGGCTCCCCTGCCTAACTGATTGTTAACTAATTTGGGCTATTAAGGAGGAAAGGGCTTCGTTCAGACTTGGCGGCCAACCTACTTTGTGGATTACCTACCAGAAGGTGTGAGTACATAGATGTAGCTCATAGCCCTTCTCTGGCCACAGTGGGGGTAATCCTTTCTCCCTGCCTCGGCCTTTATTGGTCTGATGTCTTGAGCCCCCAGCTTCCTGCTAAGTCTGCATCCCGTCCTCACCACGTGGCCGGCTTTGGATCCACGTTGTGAATCACCACGATGCCTTCAGTAGGAATTATTAAACACCTGCTGCTTCTTGCCTGCCCTATGCCTATTTATACCAATACCTACTGTGGATGCCTCAGACATCAGCAGATAGGCGGGAGCCGTGTTATCATCCTTGGGTCTTGGATTGTTCCGAAGAAATAAATACTATGTGAAAAAAGAAACAAATTCATTTCAGAATGCTTTTGATAAAAACCAGTTGTTAAAGTTATTTCTCTAATTACAAATGGCCGCCATTATCAAAGTGGCACTATTTCGTGGTTGGGTATGTAAATCCTTCGTGATTCATGCTCGCGAAGATGCTGTTTCCTTAGAAGTCAGCAGGCTCGCAACCCAACGTTTCGGAGATTTGAGCCACCAAGCCTTCTCTTCGGTTTCTGGGTTTGCCCTCCCCTGGAGCTTCACAAATCTTCTCTTGAAGAAAATATGGATTCTCTGGGCCATTCATTCTAACCCTGCTTTCTCTGCCTGTTCCCTTCCCGCCCTCCTCACCAAGTTCACTGTGGCACCTCCGCCTCCTGTCTTCATTGGCACACAGGTGCCCTTCCCAGCTGAGTTCAGGATGAATGCCATCAGGGCACCCTGCAATGGCTTCCATTAGACTCGTGTTTTGAGTAATAAACCGGATTACAATTATGACATGCAGTGGTCATGTTCTCTGTCTTCTAAGAATTAGAGATTATCAGTCTGTGGTGATGGATGTTAATATCACATTAACAGATAAAGGGAGCAAGCTGTTAAAGGTACTTGCATTTTACATACAGAGTAACATGGGTTGGAACGGTTAAGGTATTTAGTGGGATTTAAAGTTAATTCTTAAAATGTAGTTTTGTGTAGTGCCTTTTAAGTAGAGATGTATACCATCACTGAAATTTCTATTGCATGTTCAAGGATGGGTATTCTATTCAAATAGTGACAAATTTAGCATAAGAAGGTGAAAACGTTTGGATTGTCCCATAAAATATGCATTAGGTCTCAAAGGGGAAAGAGTTACATACATTTCTATTTTTGCGTGATCTTATCATTTTGCAAACACAGCAAAAAAGGGAACGCCAGATAAGATGGTGGTGACATTAATTCCGCAAGCATCAAGTAGGAAATATTTGCCCAACTTGTCGTTTTGTGTTCTGCTCCGCCTTTGGAAGAACATCAGTCCATGCCTGAGAACGGATAATCCACGCAAACTCACAGCAACCAAGGAAAATATTTAAAGAGAGTTGTAGGTTATTTTATTTCGGTCTGCTGAGTGTCTATTGATTCTTCTATCCATTTCCCAAACTCAGTTTGGAGCATTATTATTATAGAAGAAATGGATGGGTATTCTTTTTGCAAAGCCTTATATGTTGAAAGGGCAGAAAGGAAGTGAGAGACAAATATTGCTCCAAGCTTTCTTACATAACTTCACTTCTTTACAATTAACGAGGAAGGATTTTTAAAACCCAGCTTTTCCAAGAGGGGCTAGTAAGTTAAAATTCTAATTATTGAATAGGAGCTATTAAAGAGCAAATCAAAAAAACCATATATTTGTTTCTGTTAAAAGGAGATAAGCTTTAAGTCTTCTTTATTATGTTTTTTAAATTAAGGAAATTATCATGCAAAGTAAAAATTCAAAACTATAAAATAGAATATCACTAACTTCCTTCACTTGCCGTCCCTTCTAAATGATCATCACAACAGTTTTCTTGCCTTCCTCACCTTCATTCACACTCAAAACCAGAAGCACTCACATAATCTGTTGGTTCTCTCTCTTAGTTTCCAAAAATGGCATCAGACTGTACACACCATTCTGCAACTTGTGTTTTTTTGCTTAAAATATGTATAATGGGCTTCCCTCCAGATCCAAAGAGAGAGGTCCAAACTCACTGTTTATGCTAGCCACGTAATGTTCCATCGAATGGGCTATATATAATGTATTCAGCCATTTCTGGTAAGCATTCCAGTTATTTTAATTCATGCAACAGTGCCATAGGAATCATTATTTGCACATGTATGTTTAAAATCAGGTGATTTTAGTCTCAAAGGTAGACTTTCTGAGCAAAAGAGCAGTTTTCATTTTAATAGAAAATCATTTTCAAAGAATAAATCAGCATAATAGAAAGCAAAGAAAAAAATAATAGCATAAAATTATAATGAATTCACATAGCAGGCCCAGAGAATCAACTACTGTTTAAAGGAACAACAATTCTTAGTTTGTCTCCCAAATTTCAGTGCCACTGACCTACATCCCAGTTCCCCACTGCAAACCTGCTGTGTGATATACTCGCTCGCAGTGTGGTATAAGAATCTACCGATAATAGCAGGTCCTGGGGAGGAATGATATGCAGAAATGGGACCCCTCACACACTGCTGGAGGCAATGTAAAATGGTGCAGCCATTGTGGAAAACAGCCTGGCGGGGCTTCAAAAGGTGACACATAGAGCTAACATATGACTCAGCAGTGCCTCTCACGAAGACATATATTGACAATAACTTGTACATGGATATTCACAACAGTACTTCATAATAACCAAAAAGTAGAAACAACTCAAATGTCCATGAACTGATGAAGGGGTAGGTAACTGAACCCAAGTGCACCTGCCTGTTGTGTGGCAAAGCCAATCACGGAGACATCGGGGGTGTACTAAGGAGACCGTCTCTTCAGGAGGCAGGCAGAGGAGGAGATGGAAGGGCGAGCTCAAATCCGCTTCCCCAAAGGGGGACAAGAATAGGTTTTTATAATCATAGGGGTGAGATTCCATACATATTGATGAAAAGGGGCCGCAGGGAGACTTAAGGTTAGCCATGAAGAAAGATGGAGCATGCGCATTGAGCAAACATAGATGTAACATACGTCCCGTGTTCACTTTGGGATGGAGACTTAACATCAGAATGAGGCAGAATTCAGCCCCTGACGTCCGGAGGTTATCTTGGGACAAGGAGAAGGGGCTGTGGGCACGCTCTGAGAGCTGGTATAAGCTGGATGGGGTCTTGGGCTAGTTACCCCTGGGTAAGGAACGCGGGGCCTTGCTTCTTCCTAGGCTGGAACCATATCAGTTGACTTTGAATCCAGGCCTCTGCAGAGAACGCCAGTGAGTTTGTTAGTGGGGTCTGAATGACACAATAACTGATTAAGGGAAACAGTCTCTGGAAAACAAGTTTTAAACCCTCTGCTCATTTTAACCTCGTTAACCCTTTGGGGCACAGATTCAATTCCCCCCTGCGTTATGGTCACTGCTCAATCATGAGGACTTGGGACGATGACCACTCTGGCTACTTCTTGATCTCCTCAGGGGTAGGTGTTGGGTGAAGAGCACTGTTTGTAAATCTTGGCTGTGACATGCCCACAGGCTGGGCTAAACAGAAGTTTTTAACCTAGAGGTCACAGCAGAAAGGGAAATAGAAGCTATGTGAGGTCAGACATGCTGAGTTTTTCCCTGTTAGCGATATTCCATCCGTTGGAATACTATTTGACCATAAAAATGAAATACTGATATATACTACGGTATGAATGAACCTGAAAGCATTATGCTAAGTGAAAGAAGCCGGTCACAAAAGTCCACATATTGTAGGGTCTCTTTTATTTGAAATGTTCAGAATAGTGACAGAGAATGGATCGGTGGTTGCCTAGGGCTGGGGTGAGGACGGGTGGGTACGGGGGACAATGGGAGGTGACCGATCATGGGTACAAGGTTTCTTTGGGGGTGATAAACCTGGTCTAAAACTGTTAGTGATAGTTACACACCACAAGGCATTTACTAAAAACCGTTGAATTGCACATTTTAAATGGATGCAATGTATGGCTTATGCGTTGTGTCTGAATAAAACTTTTTTTTTTTTTTTTAAATAACAAACAAGGGAGAGAGAAAGCAAAATCTAGGCATAGAGAAATCTAGACTCTGGAGGGGAAGAAAATACCATGAGTTCAGAACTGGACCACCCAATAGTACGGTCTGTTTCTTTTCAACTCACATAGAGATAGTAGATGTCTCGCTGAAAAATCCTTCCCTGCTCTGACTGGGTTATAGATGCGGTGTGAGAAAAAGGCCAAGTAGCTAAGCCATTTTTTTCAATCCCTTTCTTTTATGGCTTTGTTGCTATGTGCTGACCTTACCTGAAACATTTGTTCTTACCTGGTCCTGCCCACTTTATCGCAGACCTTCCCTCTCTTTTTCAAAATATGAATTTTTTTTAATGATACAACCTGCCTACATTGTGTTTATTCAGTTTTTAAAATAGATTTTCAAATTTATGACTGTTGTAAAACACAAATGCCTAATCCAATCCAAGCTAACCTTGCCTTTTAATCACAATGACACTCATGCTCAGGTATACTTTATTCTCGCTGCAATTTATTGTTTGGGTACCGCTTCAAATTGTAATGGGAAACTCTGTGTTGGCCCTGCTGATCAAGGTTACCAAAATTCAATGTGCAGGAGACAAATACTTATTTCACCAGTTTCAGCCAAATAGAATTAATGTAAAGACTCTAAAAAGCAGAGAAGGAAATTAGGGACATGTTAGAACCAGTGCAAAGAACACAATCTGAAGAAACCCTGGAAAATAAGGACAAATGTATCGTTATCTCCTTTGTGTTTCTTGAAGTCAAAAGCAAGATGGTCAAGTTTTTAGCTGGTTCCAGAAGCATCTTTTCTGCCTTTCTCTTTGTACTTTTCTACATTGCCCTAAAGCCCTCCGGAACAACCTCACCCAGCCC
Source organism: Eumetopias jubatus (assembly GCF_037043125.1). Classification (NCBI taxonomy): domain Eukaryota; kingdom Metazoa; phylum Chordata; class Mammalia; order Carnivora; family Otariidae; genus Eumetopias; species Eumetopias jubatus. The sequence goes on from NW_028274808.1 coordinate 14,029,636, forward strand.
AGCCCTCCCACCTCCGTGATACCTCTGCCAACTGTCTCTCTTCCCCGAGTCAGAAACCTTTCTTCTCTCCATCTTCCCCCCCCCCCCCCGTTTGTCGGAACTGCATATGTTTTCCATAAGTATGGCCCATCTTGCTAACGCTGCTAGATTGTGGGAAATAACCCGCTAGAACTAATTTATTCTCATTTGATTGCTAGATCTCCCCAGTGGTGTTTGCATTAAAACAAGGGATCCCCCGAGCAAGAATCCTTAAAACCAAAGAGTGGAATTGACAACAATAGAGCCTGAAGCTCTGAGGCAGGTCTGGGCTAGAGGTATTTTTGAATAAAGGAAAAGGAAAAGTCAACATTGGTGGTGGAGTGCCTATTCTAAAATTATTTGGAAATGATCCTCTCCTCGTCGTCAAATTATATACTTCTCTATGATTGTTAATTACATTTGTCCAAGTGTTTATTTTTTAAACCGTTCTCATTAGCCTTGCTTTATGGTAGTCACATTTACAGAAAGCATCTCTTAAACCAAGTCACCAGAGCTCTGAAAGACGAAAGAAATAGAAGAGTAAAATGACTTGACCAGAGGAATGAGTGGCTTAACCGTAGATCTGCCGGAGGTCAGGTTTAATGTTCTTTCCTAGAGGAAATGAAAGCAAACTTTTTAATTCAGGAAGGCAGTCTAACAGGGACTCCTCTGCTTGCGCTTGCTTTCCGTCTTGCATTTCAGAAAGAGCCTGCAAGAGTTTTGAATTATTGGGAGACATTGATTTCAGAGGGTCAGATGTTGAAGGAGTTCGGGATACACATATCAGTTCACAGAGATGGTACCTTGGATATTTATTTGCAAAGTGAACTGTGTTTACATACCTGGATAACAAATACTAAAGATAGCTTTCTGCTTTCCTTCACCTCATAGATTTTTGCATCAAGATGTTAGCAGTGTGAAAAGTCAATAACGTGGAAAATGTTTAGAGTTGCATTTCAGAGATTAGAAAGGAGTTTTTAACTGCTTTTAACCTCCCTCTTATTTTTATTCTCCAATGGGCACCTCCCAAAGTAGAGGAAAGATGCAGAGGGTCTTATCATCCATTTTCGCTCCTTAAAAATTACTTAGTATTCTTATTTTGAAAAATCAACATGTTTAATGGTACTATGTAACTATTTTAGACCCCTCTCCTCCCTCTCCCCATTTAAAATGTGATGGATAAGTAACAGTGGGTAAATTCTTCTACCTCTGTTCCATTAACTGTCCATGACATTGACCTTTTGGGGATTTACTTTCATAAGTACAAGCTACACTAATTATTTAAAAACTACTGACAATACTATGCCTTAATTCATTAACTTGCCCACTTTTTCACTGTTCCATGGTCTCTTTTTTCCTTTTCTTCTTTTTTGTTTTCTGATGTATTTTTTGGTTCAGATACTTATTCAAATCTCTCTGTTAAGCAGTTTGATTTGTAGCTAATTGTAGCAACCGATTTTCATTATTTATGAGTGTCATTGTCAGAACCCATTTGGAAGTCTGACCAAGATAAAGCTGATTCCAACTTCTGATATGACCACAGCAATAAGGCAATTAACCACACTAGTTAAAATGTGCGGAGGCCTGGAGGCTACTGATATCTTTGCAACCAAATATATACTATATCAGGCCTTATGTTTGACTCATTTTCTAGAAGATTCCACATGTTATTATTTTATCACAAATAATTTATGACACCCTCTTTTTTAAAAAACATAATGTGTGTTACTTCTCACACCAGCCAATTAACTTTAAAGCGTTCATAGATTGAAGAGATAGAAGTAGGCAAATGAAAACTCTGAGTGATATAAATGCTTCATATTCTTAAAAGGTTGGTATTATGTGGCAGCATCTAAATCAGTCTTTGTGTACTGTTATTCTTTATATGTATTTTGATTCTGGTCGGTACCTAAATCTCGGACTCCATCATTCCAAAAAGAGACAAGAAATGGAAGGGCCATATATCTGCACCGTACAAGCAGACATATTTCTCTCTCTTCTCATCCATACTGTCATAAAACATATGTGAAATTTCAAGAATAAACACATGATTGGCGAAGTCATTAATAAGAGAGGTCATTTTCAGGTGTCACCTAATTTAAATACTTTTGCTTGAAGTTATGGCCTTGCTGTGAGTTTTATTATGCTCCAATTTATTAGTAAAGCCCTGTAGGGTTCACAGGGAACTTGATTTTACCATTAATTTTTAAATACATATTACTCCTGCTTTATTTTTGGAGTACATTTTATTTGCAAAAATTGGTTTCCTCTGATCCATACGGATGTTTCCAGGTGTTTATTAAAGCAGAGTATCTAGAAAGTCAGATGTCTGCAAATTTTCAAGACGTTACACTCCAAAGCATAGTGAATATATGCACACACACATGATACATGTTTATGCTAGTAGCTAACCTAAGGAGGGAAGATGTAATAAAGACTAACCAAACCCCTGTTTCTATTTACCAAGTAACCTACTCTTTTTTCTCTACCAAGGGAGTGACATCTGGGTGGGAAAGATCCCATCGCTTAGGACTAGAGCCAAGACCCAGGAAATAACCGACAATTTCCATTGCTTCACAAGTGGCTAAACAAAACTCTATAGTTGATAACTAGTCCTTTCTCTGGGTTGAGTTGTCATGGTCTGCGCTCCTTGGCTCGCCCCTCTCTCTCTTGAGGTGCTTATGGGCTTAAGTGGTTGGCAGAGGAGCTCTAAGTGGGGCGAGTGGGAAATCAGCGGAGGAGCTCCACCCAAGCCTCCCTTAATTGCACCCACTTGACCATGTGCCACGCGATGCTAATGTAAACACCTGGTGCCGGTAACTGAAAAACCAAAATGCTTGAGTGTTTATTTTAGGGAGATTTCGTTTAAAAAAAACTGATACACATACTCACTAGTTGTTATCTTTTTTTCCCCCTAATTAGGACAGAATTTTACCCTAAGGCAGTTAGGAGTTTGTGAACCAGCAACTCGAAGAGGACTGGCATTTTGTGCGGAAATGGGGCTCCCCCACAGAGGTTACTCTATCAGTGCAGGGTCAGATGCTGATACTGAAAATGAAGCAGTGATGTCCCCAGAGCATGCCATGAGACTTTGGGGCAGGGGGGTCAAATCAGGCCGCAGCTCCTGCCTGTCAAGTCGGTCCAACTCAGCCCTCACCCTGACAGACACGGAGCACGAGAACAAGTCCGACAGTGAGAATGGTAAGTGCCATTTTTTTTTGCTCTATCATGTTGGCCTTCAGTGCTTCTGTCTGTTGTAGTTGACTGTGGGGGGCATGCTTCTCTTCCTTTCTTCTCTCCTTCCCTCTCTTTCTTTCTTCTTCCTCTCTTTTTGTTTTAATGCACTAGAACTCAAGAAATGTCCTTGAATCATGCATTTATTTTTTCCTGGAAAAAATCAATAGTCGTCATCAGATTGTTAAATTATGCAAGCGGTCTGTCATGTGTTAGCTATAGTTTTGAAAAACAGTTTAATTATGTACAGGAAAAAAAAAAAGATTAGCTTTGACTTATCTGGGACCATGTCACCTGGTATCCTCTGTGGAGTAGCAAAGCCAGTGGTGGTAAAGTTTACCCCAGAGCCAGCTTGTAATCAAAGATGTCTTTGTAGATTCCTCTTGAAGATATCTCAAAGAAGTTGCAGAATCTTAGAATGGATGAGTGAGCACACAGAATAGATTATTAACAGGGCTCAAGTGATTGAAGAACAAATTTGGTCATGCTTTAAACTTACTAGTTGATGAGAGCCAATGAAAGTTTGGTAAGGAGGGAGAGTATGGTTTTCGATGTGCTTTGGGGACCACAACCAAGTCTACACACAAAAGTCAGATTTAGGATATCCAAATAGCAGCTTTACATATTGTAAGAAAGGTATCTTTATAAATTATTGGGATTTTTTTCTTACAGATAATGCAGGATCATAAAAACAGGTCATTTATATGCAATAACAGATTTCAAAGGAAACTTAATTTTTAGTCAGTATTGCTTCTGAGAAGAACTGGAGCGTCAGTGCCAACATACCAGACAATGAAAGGACATTTCTCCTTCAGCATTTAATATTAACATTGCACTTGCTACTTCAATCTAGTTATTGATGCTATGTGAATATGATGCATCAAGAAGCAGGGAGAAAATTAAAATGGAAGAATTGCATGACATTTGAAAAGAAAGATGGTTGTTTCACCAACGGTATTTCATTTGTATTATTTATTGAACAACTTTGTCAGCCTTGCTTTGCAGTACGAAAGCAGGTCTATTCAGCTTTCAGTTTTAGCTAAGTCACAGTATGAAGTGATACCTATTGCTTCCCACTGTTTATTACCCATCCTTTCTATGCGTGAAAAAAAGTCTAATTTAAACCAACTAAAGCAGTGTGTTCTCTTATGTAGAATGCGTTAGTGCACTAAACCAAAGTCAAGATCAGTAATAACATGCAGTCGATGTATTCATTTTGAAAGTGCCAGCTCTTGGTGGAGGCTGGCTTTATTCCAACCCCACACAGGAAACAAGGACAGTTCTTTCTGGCAAAATGAGTCTTCGAATCAGGCTGCCAATGTTTCCCTGAGCTAATCCATTCACCTCAGTTAAAAACTGTATTTATATCAGTTTTCATTGTGGATTCGGAAGTTACTAACCTTAAATGCGTGAGATTTGGTATCAACTTTGTTTCCCGTCTATCCGAACCTTCAGGTACAATGGTTATATTCAAATGTAGTGCTTGGTATTTGATTTCCCTAAAATACATGATAAATTTTATGGTAGTTATAGAAAAGAGTAGAACACAGCAAGATAAGGCGTTCGGTTCGATTCTCTCCATCATATCCATACCCGTATCCATTAAATATTTTCTCACATCGGGTCAACTTGTCCCTTCCACCCACAACCTTTGTAGCATCTCTTTCTCCTCCCTAATAACAAATGTATCCTGTATTGTATCTGTAGTGGTAAAATGTAAATTAATGTAGTGATTTTTAAGATTCTATATCTGCTAAAGCTATCCCACAGTGAATGCCCCAATGCAGGCCATTTTTTTTTTCTCTTAGGAAAATCTAAAACTTACCAAATTGTCAACTTTGAGTTAACAGTATAAAATATCCAACTGGTAGGGAGGAGGGAAGGAAGACTGAGTTTCTCCCACCACTGGCCCTCACCATCTGCATGGATTATCATTACCAAGAGGAAGAACGTGCTTCCCCAGGATTTCATAGACTTTGTTCATAGAGTGATGTCAAGGGAAGAAAAGGTGTGCTCTTTCCTCTGTCCAGGTGGTGGTTATGAAGCAGAATGAAGAGAGACAGGAAGAGGGTGTCAAGGGCTTTGCCTTGAAATTCAGAACATTTGTTGAGAGTAAACAGGTCAGCCAAGTTAAGAGTATAAAGCGTCAAAAACAATGTTTGTTGAGCTGGGCAAGTGATGACTTAAACTTGTGTTTACTCTTTTCCCCAAGGTTTGGCTGTGGTTGTTTAAAAACAAAAAAAACAAAAAAACATTTTAATGGTCCAGGAACTCCCAATGTGGTCAGCTAAGGGAAGGAAACAAAAGAGGAAATAAAAGAGATATGGCCTCTTCATGAACATTGGCTATTGCTTAGATTTAATATGTACGTCCCTATGAACGTTTCAGATTAGTTTCTTTGTTCTGAATTTTCAGTGATTAGTCAGAACAAGCAAGATTCCATTGACAGTAAATAATTGCATTAAGAGATGGGAAGGCATCATTTTCTGAGATATTTAGCAGACCTTTTGAATTGTGGAATGAAACAAGAGCATTGAGGATTTTTTTCTGATATAAAAACTGTGGTTGTTTTTCTTAAGCTGAGTTATAGGAGAAACTAAAATTTGTAACCCTACCATATGGTCTTCTAACATCTTTCTAAGCAATAACCTCAAAACTATTATATATTTTTACTATTACTACCTCTAGTCAAATATTTCTAATGTAAAATTACAGAAATAATTCAATTCTATCCTGTTATTTTTCATTGCTCTAAGTTTGAAAGACTATTGGTTTCCCAGTGAAATTTTCCTTTGCCTTTCATTAGTTTAATTGTCTAATATCATTCATTGTTGTACTAGCTTCAGATGCATCCTTGGAAGTTTGTTATACCCCTCTAGGTCGAAACAAGAAGGACATGTGTGAAATAACTTACCAAAATGAAACTAATTTAGGAACCAGACACTGACTTGTTTTCATCCGGTTTAGCATGGGAGTTCTCGTTGGCTGTTTTCATCATTTGAAATAACTGTGAATAAGGCTGCTTTCCCCAGAAAAAGAATGTTATTCAACATTTGTAAAATTATGCAAGCCGAGCGCCCGATGTTCTAGTTAGAACTTCAAAGAAGGGTTTAGTCACTAAAAGGGATTAGGTTTCATTTATTTATTGATAAAGAGGCCAACAGTTCAAGTTTAGAAGGCGCTAGCACTGCTGTGAGGCTAATGAAATTTTGATGGCCCGAGCATCCTGCAAGAGTAAAAGAACATTCGGACCATGTCACACGTCTCTGTGTTAGCAGAGACTCAAGACAAGTGATAAAATTTGTTCCTTTGCAAAACTAACTCTTCACCAACCATGGGGATTTGAAGTTAAAAAGCATTTTAAGGAATAAATGTTTCCAGTCTATTGAGTTTCGTATGGGATTCCGAATGTTCATCTTGTTCCGAGTTCAGGATCTTGGAGAAGTCCCTTCTTGACACAACGCTTACTGCGGTGGTCATCATCATTCTCAATAGTGAAGGGATTGGTTTGTGGCCACCTAGGAAGCAGCAGTTCTGGTAAGCGGTTGAGAGGTTATGAAATAACCACGATGAGCCGCCCTAATCAAAGGTAGAAGTACCGGTATGCTCTGGATTGTTTTAAGTGTCTTTCCTCTCTCTGATGTGTCATTAAAAGACCCCTGGCTGAATTTCCACTCTGAAACTTTGCAAGTCATCTGATCTCAATTCCAACTGTCTGTTTAAATGTCAGAAACAAAGGACTTTTTTTTTTTTCCAAGACATCAACCTTTAAGCTTTAAAAATGGTCGTTTGTGCATCGTTTCCCAGAAGCAGCCAAAACATATTAACATCCTTTGTCATCCAGCAGTGTGGTATCATGAAAGGTGCCTGGATTTAGAATCACCCGGGTCAGGGTTTAGGTCTTTTCATTCAACCAGTGAGGCTGTTGGCTCCTGAATCACCCAGAGCTCGAGTTCCCGACTTTTCCACTCTCCTTGCTACTTTGTCAGATGTACAGCAGTCCCAGAGATGTACTGGGTCCCCCGCTGGGGGCCCTCATCTTCTCCCTTCCCCCTCTCTCTACAATCTCTTATGCCCCTTGGAAAGCCATGACCTTTGAAGTTGGACAGACCCATAGGAACTGGCACTCCCCTTCTGCCTCGTGGTGATTCCTGACCTCGAGGGCCCCCACTGAGGGCAGTAGATGAGAACATGCTGTAGGGGGGCAGATTGCCTGGGTTTGATTTGGTCCCACCACCTCCTCTGTGACCTTGACCAAGTTACTTAACCTTCCTGTGCTGCAGTTTCCACAAGGGTAAAATAGAGAAAAGAGTAACTAGTAATCAGTCCTTATAGGGTCATTGTGAGGATTAAATGAGTTCAGATCTAGAATGTGCTTGGAACAGTGCCTGGAACCTAGTAACTTCCAAATAAGTGTGTGCTCTTCTTATCATCTGTAAAAAGTGAGAAATCACAGCTTTGTAAGTGGCAATGAAGATTAAGTTAGATAAACAATATCAAGTACCTGCATGGTTCTGGCCCACAGCACATCTCTCCTCCTTCCCACCCCCCACCCCTTTTTACTCTCCCTCTGTCTGCGTTAGTTTTATACATGTGGCAAGATGAGGGGGAGATAGTGATCTCCAGAAAAGGCACTGATAATTTGCATAGTCTGGAATTTCTGTCACCATTTATTGACTCTTTTATTTTTCTCCCAAACCCCACATCCTTTTTAATTTACTGTAATTAAATGAATCTACATTGAATGGTGCTGATAATTAGTCTGATGGCTGTAGACTTCAAAGACTTGAGCATGCTCCTTCCCCTCCTGGCCAAAGGAAATTTCAAAAGTCGTGTTTCCCTCAAAGGCATGTTACTTAGACAGCCAGTCAATTAAAAGGCAATTTAACTGATGCTCATCAGTTCACACGATAAAATAAATCATTCCTGGAAGACTTTATCTCTCACCTGAGGTCTTAGCAATATACCTGTTGTAGGACCCAACTAATGCCACAGTAATTGTGCATGATACTAAAGTATTAAGGGCTAATTTGGCGGACAAAGAGGGTATAACAATAAAGGGCAATATTTTTAGGTGTAATAGATACCTGCTTTGTACAGCTAAAACATTTCAAGGAACCAATTTACTTGTCCTTTGAAATACTATTTTAAAAGTCTACTGTCTGTATAGATAAAGTCTAAAAGTTGAGTTATTATACCTTAAAACGAAGAAGATATACTTCTTAAACCAATATGACAAACTATTGTAGTGATAACGTTTATTTATTTATTTTTTATTCTATTTTATTTTTTTATTATGTTATGTTAATCACCATACAGTACATCATTAGTTTTTGATGTAGTGTTCCATGATTCATTGTTTGTGTATAACACCCAGTGCTCCACGCAGAATGTGCCCTCTTTTAATACCCATCACCAGGCTAACCCATCCCTCCACCCCCCTCCCCTCTAGAACCCTCAGTTTGTTTTTCAGAGTCCATAGTCTCTCATGGTTCGTGCAGTGATAACGTTTAAAGCAATCTCTCAACAGAGGACTTTTCGCTGTTTTGCAATTCACATTACCATGTCACGCTAAATATGTTCTCTGAAAGAGTGGGCAATGCTCTTTCTTCTCTTTCTGAGAGACTGCATATAGGTGAGAGAGGTGTAGCTATTCGATTACCAATTGAATTCTAGAGTAGTTTGGGAGAAACTCTTGAATGGCATCGGAGTATCCCATTACGTCACATAATTGTGATGCTTCCAGCAACGACCCAGATAGCATTTCTCTCCTGGTTCTTTTCACAAAAGGGCTATTTGAGTTTTCTGAAGATCATTTGAAGAGAGGTGTATTATTTTGCCTACCTTAATTCCATTACTTCAACTTTATCCATGAACCTTTCCACCTACTTTGGAAATTGTAAGAATTAAGAAGGAATTCCGTTGCTGCAAGAAATAAATGATACTTCAGTGTTATTCTAATTTTATGAGATTCTGTTACACATACTAAACTCTAACTTGTATATCAATTCCATTATGGGCTCTCTTCTGACATGTAATGGTCACTTCTGGCATGCTCTGCTGTTATAAATTATATTTTATGTTTTAGGTGCTCTGGGATGTCAGAAACAGCAAAAGTAAGATGTATGCTTACCAAGTCAAGCTCAGAATTAGAGTGCTGCTTTGCAGAATACAGTCAAATAGTTTCTAATACATAAAAATAATTGCATTGCCTTGCTATGTATACATTTATGGTTTAATAGCTACTTGTCATTCTTGTAACAAAAGCTTCCATATGTCATTTGAGAATGAAATATATTTATTTCATGGATATGTTACAAGTCACTCAAGCCCAGGAAACTATGATTTAAATTAATTTTTTAAATTTAGCACTATGAAACTGGAATTAAGAAGACTATAAAGTCCACTGCCTTTGTTGTTATCACTTAAGTATTTATATACATTTATATTTCCCATCCTAAGAGGATTTTTGGAACCTCTTGGCAGTTTGCTACTCTTCACATGAATATTGCCGTTTCTACAAAATTCAATTTGTGTTCTAAGTATTTTTGTTCAAAGTATATGGAGTATATGCTCTCTCTCTTTATATTCTAAATGTTCTCTTAATTGTAGAGTTGAAATCAAAGTAAAGCATACCATGCACATATCAAAACTGATGATGTATGCTATTTTGATTTTTGAATGTGTTTTTGATATCCTTGAAAAACCACAGTGGTAGCAGTAAAATTGTTTTAATTAATGAATTGAACGGCAGCAAATGCTGAATCAGGTTTATTGATGTAATTATCACTGAAATAGAAAAATTAAATGTTAGAGCCATAGAACCTTAGTGTATTTGCCATTCTGGGGGTACTGAAGTGTTTGAAGAGAAGCTTAACTGGTGGTTTTTTTTTTTTTTTGTGGGGTTTTTTTGGTGCTATTTAAAGAATATTCTCAAGTCATAATAATTCTGTTTATTAACATTATACACACATTCAAGTATAAATGTGAACATCTTATACATTATTTACCGAGTAGTTTGAATGACAGTTTACTATATGGAAATTTTTTATATTTATCAATGGATTGGGGATAATTTTCCCATAATGAATAGACTGTACATAAACCAAATGTAAAACATTTTAAAATGCAGATGAAAATTCATACAAATGCATACAAGCTTGAGAAAAGGACAGTTAAAACATCTTATGAGTAATACCTTGCCTTTAAATATCATCACACAGCAAATGAAAAGTGAGTAAAGTTTAGATGTGACTTTTTGAATTGATTTCTTATTTAGTATAGCAACTACATCTTCATTCAATGAGTAATAAGTGCTGGGTATTGTACCAGGGGCTGGAAAAACAAAAATGAGTAAGTGTAGTCCCCGACTTCTAGAGATTCGTAGGCTAGTTGGGCCAACAGGCAAGCAGACCCTGTAATTGAATTTTAATGTGGTAAATGGAATTACAGCACAATATGCAAGGTCAGTGTCAACAGAGAGCAGATTGTTGCCAACTGAGACTGGGGAGCAGGGCAGGAGAGGATGTTTCATAAAGGAAGAAGGAGACGGCATTGAAACGGGCTTAAAGGATGTATAGAAATTCAAGAGGTAGACAAAGCAGCAAAGGAGAAAGTGTAAAGTCTACGAGGACTCTTTTGAGAGCCATGAGCTGTTTGGTACCTGGAACACAGGATGTGTGGGCAGGTGAGTGATGAGTTGAGGCGGTAGAAGCAGCCCCACGCCATATTGCAAAGGGCCACATGGCCATGCTAAGAAATCTGTACTTTTTCCTGGAGGTAATGGAGAGGCTCTGAAGGATTTTCATGCAGAGTGACAATGCAGTCCTATTTACATGTTACAGAGCATTCTGAAAGCAATACAGAATGTCGACTGTCTTTTCCACAGGGAGTAAGCTCTGTAGGGGCGTGGCTCTGTTGTTCACCATTGTATGTCTGTGCTAACCTCACAGTGTTTGCTGAGCAGAGACACAATGGACTTGTAGGTCAGACCCGAAGCAGATGGACCAACCAGATAGTATTATAACTATCCGAGTGAGAAGATACAGAAGTTGAAGCCAAGAACTAGAGAGGAGAGGAAGATTGCTTCCAATAGAAAGAATCAAGAGTTGATGATTTCTTCATCACGTTGGGGTTAGGGAAGAGGAAGACATTTTAAAAGACCCTCTAAACATGGAAGGATGGTAGAATACAAGTGATGGTATAATTCAAGTTGGAGGTTTGTGATAGAATTAGTAATTCAGACATGAGTAGGTTGTTTTTAAGGTGTCTGTGGGACATCAAAGTTCAGTAATCTATTAGGCAATTATATAGAGAGATAAAAAAATCAAATAGATTTTGTTTAAGAACACTTACCATATGATCTATATGATTGCAGTTAAAGCCATAAGGCAGCAGTAAAACTCTCCCCAAAAGCAAATATGATGAATGAAGAAAAGCACTGAAGGTAAAATCCCGAGTCCACCAATATTTACGTAAGGGCGTAAAATAAGTACCAATGAAAGAAACAAAGGGAACCTTCCATAGAGACAAAAAGAAAATCAACAAGATCAGTTCACAGGAGACGAGAGAGACAGGTCAGAGGAAGCGGAATCTAAACTTCCAAAAGTCTAGTAAGTTAAATGCAAGGATACTTTTTGAATTGCATAGGAGGTTATTCACTTCTGTATAGGGGCATTGCAGTAGGTGGAGAGATGAACAGAAACCTAAAAATATGGCACCAGCAAGCGTAGATTATTCTTTCCAAAGCCCAAGTAAGACAGGAGGGAGGTAGGCTGCTAACTCCTGAGACACAGAGGGGCAGGATTGGGTGACATTTCAGCATCTTTATAAGGAAAAGGGAGGAGCCATCCAGGAACGAGAAGGGGAAAGGAGAGGAGATTTGGGAACATTAATAGTATGTAACTGTGAATCCCTCGAAACTTTTTATCTCTTAAGGTACTTTTTCATCTTAAAAATCTGTGTGCATAATAATTCTAGTGCTTGTTATAGGAAAGCTATACTTTAGAAAAGTAAAATTCTATCTGTATTGATTGAAATCAGAGCAAATAGTAAGTCAGTGTAGTATAAGTTGATGATATTTGATGGAATTGAAAGTCCATGACATCAAAAGGTTTGGGGGAAAGTACATTCTTACTCAAAATTGATATTTTATTTCAAATAATTCTATAAAACTGTAAGAAAAAGGGGGGGCATCCAGAGTCCTGTGGAAAACAGGTAAAACTGGTAGCTGTTGACTTTGGAGCCTGAACTAACAGGACTGTTCGCAGTACTCCTCCAGATACATAGTAACTGCTTTCTTTTCTTTATCCTCTCCTTTGCTTAAAAACAAAATGCATGTTTATGAACATAAAATTGTATAACCAGATTTTATTATTAATGAATACTGTCAAGACCTTATCAAACATTAATTTAAAAAAAAGAATACAGGGGCGCCTGGGTGGCTCAGTCAGTTAAGCATCTGCCTTCGGCTCAGGTCATGGTCCTCGGGCTCTCTGTTCCGTGGGGAGCCTGCTTCTCCCTCTCCCACTGCCTGGACCACTCTGCTACTTGAGCACTCTCTGTCTCTCTCTTTCTCTGTCAAATAAATAAATAAAACCTTTGGAAAAAAAAAAACCCACAACGGGGGAGGGCCAGAAAATCATATCACAAGTGATATGTCCAAGAGAAATAGAAATACGCTGTAAAAAGCATGGAGCACTGGGTGTTATGCACAAACCATGAATCATGGAACACTACATCAAAAACTAATGATGTAATAGATGGTGATTAACATAACATAATAATTAAAAAAAAGAAAGCCAGAGTGGTAGTTGTTATCTGCAGTTAGGAAAATTGTGACTCTGAAATGATTATTCAGACTAAACTGAATAAATTGATTTGCCTTTAATTGGTTAATATCAAAGTGATCAGTAGGAAATAGGCTTGCCCTTCCAACTGGCTTTTATAGGGGTGTTAAAGTTCACAAAGAGAGATCTTAAATTTTTGACATACAGCAGCTAGAGATTCCTAGGGTATTTGAAAGTGCTTGAATGAAATGTCAGTTGCTGCAGAAAACAAGTAGAAAACATTCCCTTGTAATGGACTGTGTCTCATTTACTGTGACTGGAATACCACTGTATAGATTGCAGGCTACAAATTGTGCTTATAGATACTTAGTCATTGTTTAAATGAACCTATTTAAAAAGTTTAAGCATTCAGGGCGCCTGGGTGGCTCAGTTGGTTAAGCGACTGCCTTCGGCTCAGGTCATGATCCTGGAGTCCCGGGATCGAGTCCCCACATCGGGCTCCCTGCTCAGCAGGGAGTCTGCTTCTCCCTCTGACCCTCTTCCCTCTCGTGCTCTCTATCTCTCATTCTCTCTCTCTCAAATAAGTAAATAAAATCTTAAAAAAAAAGATTGTTTAAAAAAATAAATAAATACAAAGTTTAAGCATTCAGATAATCAGTAGAATTTTTTAAGCTTTCAATCATTGTTTGCACTATCCTGTCTCAATAATCCAAGTAAAATGATAGGTTATAACAGACGTGATAAAAATAGAACTTCAGATCAAACAAACTTAAGTCTAAAATATTGTGAGTGTTTAAATGCATGCCTTTAATGTATCTATTTTAATTATTTAGCGTTACATGTTCATCAGACAAAGCAGAGAAGCAAACAGATAGTATTCTCCGGTTTCTCTTTTGGCATTTCCGCTTTTATTCTTTTCTGTGTGTTTATTTTTTAAAAATTAAAATCGCAATTTATGTTTTGACCCTAAGCTTCCCCATGTTATCTGACATTCTTCTAGAACATAATATTTTTCCATGCTGTGCTTTGTAATAATTTGTTTCACATGTCTACTACTTTCGGACGTGTAGGTTCTTTGAATTTTCACTATTATAAACGGTGTTGTAGTAACTATCACAGTAGCTAAATCCTTGCCCCTAATTCTGTTATTACCCTAGGATGAATTCTTGGAAGTGGCACATCAGAGCCAAAGGGTACATACAATTTAAAGCTTTTGATATACCCTGTCAAAGTGCCCTGCAAAAAAATTGGTATCCATTTACACTCCCACCAGCAGTACAAAAAACAAAAAAGTGTCTTTTTCCACAAGCCATTGACAGCAAATATTGTCAAGCTTTAAGAATTTTGGCAACTGGATGGATAAAACATAGTATCTGACTGTTGTTGTTATTTATGTTCGTGTGATTGATAGGTTGAATCTATTTTCATGTATGTGTGGGTACAGTTCGTATTTCTTCTTTTGTGAATTGCCAACTCATGTCCTTTGTCCATCATTCTCTTGGGGTAAATGAAGAACTGGGTATTCTGGGACTTAAGAAAAACGAAGCGACAGTGGAATTCAAGGACACCAAGACACTGCCAGTGCTTTTTTTCCCCTCATATCCATGTAGCCTTGATGAGACAGGTTTGGTTATAAGAGGACCTGATATGTATAATCATCTCCTTAAATGTGGACCTTCTGCTCGTAGACATACGGATAAGCTGCACGATAGTGATGAATAGAGATGCGAACTTACGTATCAAATGTAAGATCCTCCAGTCTAGCAAGACACTGCCTTGCTTAAGTGGCTGTGCACTCTTTATTAGAGATTCTAGGTGCCAAGAAAATCTGCATCTACTCCAGCTCAGAGTAGCAGATTCATTTCTACCAAGTCTCTGCCTCGTTATTAAATAAATTAAAAACTTAAAGAAAGTGATGATAGCAGTAGGAGGTAAATCTCTTTTCATCAATTCTTAGCCTGATGGAAAAGATGCAGAAGATAGAGATATTAGAGATACCATATTTTTTTCATCTTGAATTGCAAGTACTTTCATATAATAAGAATCTTAACAATTCTTTGTCTCTTTTGAAATACTTAGATCTTAATCTTTTGCAGCTATTTTCCTTTGTTTGATTTTAAGATATTATTTATATAAGGAATTTTTTAAGAAACCTTTTAAAATATATTTCAGTTGTATTATTTACTTGTAGCTTTTTTATGGTTAGAAATGTTGACTTTATCCCTAGAGTAAATTATCATTTCTATTTTCTCTTTTAAAAAATATTTCTTTCATTTTAAATTTATTCTATCTAAATTTTGTTAATATAGTCTGTGTTATAGGGATTTAAAATTATTTTCTTCACACAATTCATTTTTCTAAGTGTCAATTAATTAGGTGATGCTTCATAATGTCTAATAAATGTATCCTACTATACTAAAATTTTGGCAATGAGACATCAATAAAAAATTGTGCTGTTAGGGGCGCCTGGGTGGCTCAGTCAGTTAAGCGGCTGCCTTCGGCTCAGGTCGTGATCCCAGGGTCCTGGGATTGAGCCCTGCATCGGGCTCCCTGCTCAGCGGGAAGCCTGCTTCTCCCTCTCCCTCTGCCTGCCACTTCCTCTGCTTGTGCTCTCTCTCTCTCTCTCTGTCAAATAAATAAATAAAATATTTTAAAAAATTGTGCTATTAAATCTTTGCAATGAAATAGGAAAAGGTTTATGAAATATATAAATAATAGTTTTTAGATACTAAATTCAGGTTTCTGGTTTTTTGAGAGATCTAGAATGCTAATAACTAAAAAGAAACATTCTCAGGAATACACAATTAGCTGCTAGCAGCATAGTATGTAACCTCTTTATGCATTGCAAAAAATGCAATAGTAGAAAAACAGAGTGAAATAGGTTTATGGAAGTTATATATAATGTCGCAAGCAGTTGCTAAGATCTATTTTTCATTAAAAAATCAAGCATTCATCCTGCAAACAGTTAGGATTTACTCTACTTTGTGAGCATCCTTATGTAAAATATTTTGAGAGATATTTGGGGGAAATAAAATATATCTCTCACCGTCAAGCTTATAGACTTGGAGATACAGGGCTTTACAAAGAGGAAACAATTAGAAGGCGAAGCAGCTAGATGGACTACATTGCTAAACTGCACACTGGAAAGAGAAAAGCAATGAAGATTCAGAAAAGGAAAGATTTTAGAGGATTTTTAGAATTTCAGCAGGACTTGGAAAGTGGTGAAACATGTTTCGGTATAGCAGAAGAGAGTGCCTGCTTACAGTTGGGACACCTTGAAAAAATGCTTGGAAGCAATAAGAGGAAATAATAGTAGCATCCTAGGGAGGCCACCCCATCTAGAAGAATCCTCTCAGGAAGCAATGGAGATTAAAGTTGACAGTGAAATGGAATCGATTTATGAGGAACTGTAAATGTCATGCTGAAGGTCTAAGCTTGTCGCTGTGGGTAGTGTCTGGCCAGCCCATGTCCTGAAGCAGAGTTGAGACATGATGGACAGATGATATGAAGGCGATCTTGGAACTGATGAGCCAAGATCCCATATGAACCAGGAAGGGGTTATTGTGAGCAAGGAGGAAGGAACAAGTTGTAGTGCTGTTGACGGGGCTTTGCAATGTGAGAAAGAAAGATAAGGAGCTACACATGACTCCCAGCTTGTGAGCGCCCAACCAGGGAGAATGTTGCTATCGCAGTAAAAGGGGAAAGGCCATAAATCAATAAAATAGACTTTCATCTAAACAATCACATAAAATCATAGTACATAAGAGTTCACGCTACAGTTTGGGAAATAGTCAACAGTGCGTAAAAGATGTTCTTGAAAACTAAAAATAAATGTGGATTTAAAGGAATATGAAGTGGTTTCATTAGAAAACAAGATGGACAGTGAATAATAGTAGAACTAGTTCAGACTCAAAGAGAAAGTTATTTCTCCGTATTTCCTGAGCCATCCTTCAGACCAGGACACTCAGTTGTTGTTCAGTGTCCAACAAGAACACCGCACCATGATGTTCCACCAAGCACTGATTTGCTACTAGAGGAAGAGGCTCAGCGACTGAAGAGCAGAGTCTGAGAATATTTTATCCCCCTGCATTTTAGTTGCTTCCTGTCAGATCTCAAAACAATCACGGTGTGAAATAGACTTCCTATGTTCTTTTTTTTTTTAAAGATTTTGTTTATTTATTTGAGAGAGAGAGAATGAGAGATAGAGAGCACAAGAAGGAAGAGGGTCAGAGGGAGAAGCAGACTCCCTGCTGAGCAGGGAGCCTGATGTGGGACTCGATCCCGGGACCCCAGGATCATGACCTGAGCCGAAGGCAGTCGCTTAACCAACTGAGCCACCTGGGCACCCCAACTTCCTGTATTCTTGATTGCGTGTTTATCTTCACCACAGCCATGATGAGAGTTTTGCAACTGATACATTTTCCATGGCAACCGCCGGAGAAGCCCGGGATTGATGTCAGGATGATGCAAGGAAGAAGGCTGCAAGGTTATTACTCCGCTTCCACCTGGGGTCTCAGTTCTGACAAAGATTATAAATCAAGATAGTTGAGTTCTGGAAATAGCTTGATAAAGGCACAGCAGATGTCCTGACACTTGGCCAGTGGCCCCTTGATGCTGGAGAGAGAAAGGATGTAAATTCCAGTGGTTCTTATTATTCACATTTGCATCTTGAAGGGTCTAGATGTCAACTTCCTGGTTTCACCATTAGTGCATTGAGCGTACTTATTATTTTCTATCAAAATATTAAGAGATTGGTGCAGAGGATCTGAGGGGAAACGTAGACTACAACATTTCTTTAAAGCATTGCTGTATTTTTACCTGTCTATTCCAAGAGTGATCTCTAAAAGGATAAAAAGTACTGAAAAGCAATCTATTTGGAGGTGAAAGTTTTGTAGTTTAAGAGATAAGAATATTGACGCTATATACCCATGAGTTTGGGTTGCTTTCCCCATATTTCAGGTAGTTTGTACTGAATGTATAGCTCATCAGTAGTTGATAGCTGTCCGTCAAGATTTCTTTTCCTGAAGAAATATCAGAAAGGGTGAGAGTGTAGGGTGACCCTTTCCATGAGATCCATTTCTTATTCTATTTTAATTAGAACTTTTCATCCACAAAAATCCTCTCCCCCCAACCAATTCTGGTTTCACTATTCAGATGTTATTCCTTGATGGAGTAGTCTGTATTCTCTACAAAATCCTTTGACTTCCCATAGAATGTGCCGTTACTATACAGAAGCATTTCGAAAACAGTCATTTTGTAACAGGGACATTTCCAATTATAATTGCTAAGGATTTGGGTTATGAATGTTGTTGTTATTGTCCTTTAGAAAAAATTATGATATGAGAATCCAAATGGCAGAGTAGAAGTTTGATAAGGATATAGGCAGAGACAGATTTTGGTTTTTATTGAACACCTATTATACTCAATCTACCGCCCTCTTGGTTTAGTCGTATTATCTCTATTTTACCATGGAAAGAAAATTAAGGCTTAGAGAATCCAGATATCTTGCTAAGGTCTCACAGATACTAAATGACGAAGCCAAGTTGTAAAGCCACTGTTTAATTTCAAAACTCACTGTAATACACCTCCCATTCTTAAGTGGAATCTATCAGTACCAGACAGCAGTAGAGTGTAGGTCCCTCAGATCACTTACTTTTCAAAAACCGGGAAAAAAAAAAAAATCTGCCAATGTAAATGTCTTCCTTGTCACCATGAGCTTCTGTGTAGTTGAATTTATTTCACACTTCTTAGTTTAAGACGTAATTCTACTATATTTAGACAAGAGTTTCATAGGCGCAGTGATAATGACACTTGATTAGAAGTACAGACATCTGATTTCTTATTCTGGCTCCATAATTAAGTCATTGCTTGACCTTGGACCATTCACCCAGTGTCTTTGGGTCTGAGTTTATTCAAACTGTGTCTTCTTATAAAATAATTTTAAAAATCTGCATTATTTTATCTTTGGTTAACATTACAAAGCTAATATTGCAAAGTTTTCTCTTGAGGATTTCCCTCAAGGGAGAGAAGTCATGTTGGGTTAGGATAGGTCCAGCAGAGGGATGATACAAAGCGTAAAAATCTAATAAACCAACTAAAGTAGCAAGAAAAATTAGATTTATTATTTACATCAATCAAACATAATCCAAGCTTCCTTTGCTTGTGTGCATGTCTCTGAGAAGTATTCTGTCTACGAAGAATGGAACTACGACCCTTGAACTAAGATAATATACATTATTGCCTACAAAGTTTTGTTATCTTTTGTTTTGTTTTGACTAACATTCCATCTATATTATTCAGTCATTTCAGATTCCTAAAATAATTTGTTTCAGTGCTAAGAGTCTTATCTAAATAAACACTAAGAATTTCTATGGGGTATTTTATTACATAAGTTTAGAAAATTTGCTTAGTAGTGATATTCAGGAAAAACAATTTTTAAATACCTTGCCATACCTAGCAAGGAGGTCCTTAATGTTTATTGGTGAATAACAAAATAAGTGACATTACCTAAATATTTCAATAAATCTTTTTTTTAGAAAGATAAATAGCCAGTTTTAGCCAACAAAAAATAGGCAACATTTTCTCTTCTTTCTCATCTACTTTTTAAAGAGGAAGATCTGGTTTGGAATATACTATTTTGTTTTGACTATGGTCATACTGGTTTTCATGTATGAATCATTCCTACCCCCGATTTTCCCCACGTATTATTATCTGTGTCTTTCTTGAGATACTATAGACTCTCAAAACACAATGTGGCTCAGGTTATTATTTCACTGGCTGAATGTTCATGTGATAATCAGCTTGTTTCTAGGGGAAATGATCTGTGCAAATCAATTCTGCTTTATGTTGCTAAAGGACCTGCCAGATAATTGAATATCATAATCATAAGTCTGACAGAGATCTTATGAGACATAAGTTATATTCTCTGTAAGGCAGCCTAGAGAGACATGACCGAAGTAGATACCATGATTTTCTGGAATTTGCCCATATCTGTGTTTAATTGGAAATTTTTTTCCTGATCTTTATCCTAAGTTCATGGATTGAAATAGAAAAATTTCGGTGCTTAGCTTCATGTCATAAGCCTTCTTATACTTGAGAAACAAGACTGTTGTCCTTCTTTTCTCAAAACTAATTAGGCCCAATATTCATTCCTTGTGATAAATTGATCCTACCACCTAGCCCTAATCATTTTCATTATTCACTGAACTTTTTCCCAATCTATCATGTCTCCTTCGTTTCTGAGGACCTCAAAACACACACACACACACACACACACACACACACACACACACACACACACAGGCTTTTTCTCTTGCTTTTTTAAAGGCAGTGACACTACATTTCTGCTCAGTTATTTTTACTGCCTATGATATGTATCAACAGTGTGCTAAAAAGCATGATGTCTGTCCTCAAAATATGTTTTCAGTGGTTAAATCCCCGATTAGAGTGCTTTTATTCAAACTCTGATCTAAGTGTTAGCATGCTGTTACTCTACCCATTGAAAAAATCCATTACCTATTACTTTTCCTTTCCATATAAATATCTTTGTAAATATTTCATCAATTTCTTTGTAGTTTCAATTCTGGATTTCTTTAGAACTGCGCATAAAGCTCTTGTTTCCCGGATCTAATTTCCTACTATAGATTATTGGATCAGAACTTTTTCATAACTCTCTTCTCAGATTGGTGGATTTTACTAATCTAATAACATTGTATTGTAATGTGCAATTTACTCTCCTGCTTAAAATGTCCCACTTTTTCCTCTCTCCTGTCATCTCTAAGTTTCAAATGCATGTTACTTTCAACCCACAGTTCCTAATAAGCCAGGATGAGCAGTAAATACCTGTTTGAAGGACTGACTTAGTACCTTTTCAAATCTTTCCCACACTCGAAAAGTCAAGGTAGCTTTCAAGAGATCTAGGTTTAAAAGCGAATACAATATGTGTGTTGGTGAAAGCCTGCTCCACAAACAGGATTTTTTGGTTATATCTGTTTTAAACAACAATAAGGGTACCTTATTTTAGTTTGTAGCTTAAGGTGTTATATAGGTAAATTATGCAAACACTCATTAACAAAAATAACTTGTTATCTTTTGCAAATATCCTTCCCGTTGGAAACCTGCTACTGAGGACTAGAATGGTAGCTGTCTTTGAGTAGCCTACTTGTTTTTTCCTAACGGGTATAAATCATTAGGAATAAATTGTGTTCTGTCATTGTAGCCAGTAATTGGTGACATTTTCTTGTCACTACAGAATTATAAATAACAGCAATATACATACTGTCAACAGATTCATTATGTTATGGAAAACATAAACCGGGAGTCTTTTAACTATACTTTGCATATTTTCTATATTAAGTATGACACTGACATCTTCACAAAATTTTTAGGAATACTCGACAGAGCAGTTTTCATCGTTAATAACTTCAAATTGTTTTATTATGCTTTAAATGAATTTTAATTATTTCTATTCCTTCTGTAGTTCACCTGGAAAATACATTCTTCCAAGGGTATTTTGTTTGCAGATATTTGATCAATAAAACAGATAGGGGCTTTTTTTTTTTTAGCAGTAAAACACACAAGAGACATGCAAAAGACTGTAAGCATTTGTAATGCATTTGAACATAGCTCATGTGATTAGGGTAACTAAAAATACAAGGGTCTCAAATTATATATAATAAATAGTGATGCTCTGTCCCGCGCTCAATGAAAAAAAAAAAATAAGGCATTTGGAGGCAACACTAATGTGGACCAAATCTCATAATTACTTGCTTCCTTGATTATTAAATCAGCACATTACTTTCCAGTTTGAGGGTCCTAGCACTATTATATACCCATCACCTCTTGGACCACCACTCCCTATAAAGGAAGGTATCCCTCGCCTTTGGTAGCTTTAGTACTTTCTGTATGAATCATTCCTTCAAAATTAAGACAGAAAAGCCCCTGTTCGGTTATGGGCCCAACAGGCCAACCCACTCCAGCTTTGATTAGACCGCCATCTTCCTGAACAAGTTTATCAGCCTTTTCTTGGAAGTCTCTGCAGTAAGACTTGAAGGATGTTGCTTCTGTCCAGTTCACTGGAATCGTGTTTGGGAGCTCTTGGCATCCTGACTTCCCCACCGAGAGGATGTCTTCTATGCTCTCTCTTGGATTCTCTCTTTCCAGTCATACAACATTTTTGACGTTTACCTCAGATTCCTCTACTTTGTGAAAATATCACTTTCCACATTTTTATTACTCTGTTTTTCACATATTTATTCGACAAATGTAGCCAAGGCCTTGCTCCTGACTGTCCAGGGGCCACAGGCTGAAAACACAAGCCCTACCAGGGTGTATTGCAGGGTATTTTAGAAATGACTCTACCAAGAGCTAGAGTGTTTGTACCTTTCAGACCTCCTCAGTCATGTTTGTCTCTTAATAGTTCCGTATTAACTTCTCATTTTTTCAGTCAATACATGGTTCAGCTGTTCCTTTTTTTCTCCTAAAGGTTAGCCCTTTAGCAGAATGTTTAGTTTTGTTTTTGTTTTGCTAATGGTGTTTCCAGATCTTTTTTTGTTTGTTTCACAGACTGACTCTGAATTTTGAATTCTGCTTTTCCTTTGGCCTCCGGATACTTCTTTGATATCCCTCCTGTTCTCTCCCTACTTAAAATCATGTTGCTAACTAAAGCTGCAAATATGAGCTCTGAGCTAAACATACTCTCTCACAATGGAAATTTTTAAAAGGATTTTGCAAATATAAGCTTCTGTAAAAATCTTTTAGACTTTATGAACCCACAGGCCATGCATTATATATTTTTCATCATGGCAATCAAAATGATTTCCCAAAGTGGAACTCAGTTTTCTATTTTTTATTCCCTCTTATCATTTAAAAATCACTTCTGAAATTTCAAGCTTATTACTTCATCTTCTCTACTTGAAATCTTTCCCTTTCCATATCCTTTTATCAAACTCAAACAATGTATTTATTTCAAAGCTCTCATTCACAATTCTGCTCTTCTTTTGTCCTTTCCTCGCATCTAAAAATCTTTATTTCTTTC
The DNA here is from genome assembly GCF_037043125.1 of Eumetopias jubatus. Taxonomy (NCBI): domain Eukaryota; kingdom Metazoa; phylum Chordata; class Mammalia; order Carnivora; family Otariidae; genus Eumetopias; species Eumetopias jubatus. The sequence continues at coordinate 14,052,712 of NW_028274808.1, forward strand.
CTGCAATTCTCTTGATTCCTGGCTCCAAAAAAAACAAAATGTCTATTCACCAGAGAAAACAGTATAGAAATTAAGTCAATCTTCTTAGGAAGACTTAAATTCTCTGAGCTTATCTTTTCTGTTATTTAAACAGCAAATAATCTTATCTTGTTCTTTTCCTTGAGGTTCCTTGTGAAAACATTATAATGGACTTTTCTTTTATGACACCATGTGCTTTCTTGCCTCTTTGCCTTGATCATGCCATGCTTGACAATCTACAAAACCCTCGGAGCTCCTTTTTCCTGATCAAATTCCTGCCCATCTTTCAAGGCTCTGTTTAGAGTACTTCTTTCTGTTCATGGTTCCTATAATCCAAAGGCTAACTGAGCTGGCCTGCCTCTAAATCACATTGTGTCTGTTTGCTCTACTTCTTCCATGACATTTAGCATTCACTACATTATTTTGAGATTCTCTGTGTATCTTAACTTTCCTACGCTGGGTCGTACATGTCTAGAGAAGAGGAACTCAGCTTCTAAATCTCTATCAGGGATTGTGTAGCAATAGAACTACACCCAAGAGAGGTGCCTGCTTAAATTTTTGCAACAACTGAACGGATGCATGAACAAATGAATGAATGAAGTGTCCATTGAACTAGGCATAATGTCAGAAAACGTTGGGAAGAATAAATGGAAAAACTTAGCTCCCTGCAGACAAACGTTGTGATCTTGGTAGGGAAATGCATATCTCTATACTCTGACCTGTAAAAATATTTTATGAAGAGTTTTATGCTGCAGATGTTTTTAAAATCACACCTGTAAAAAGGAGAATGAATGCCTTGACTTCCATGACATACTGTTTTAATTAGAATTCAGACCATTTGTGCATCCCTTATTGTGATTCCTTCCTGTTTGCATTCACTGAGTTTTCTTTTCTAAATGATTTATACACTTGCGGAACTTGAAATTTTAAACATTAAATTTATTGTACATTGTCATTATATATTAAAGTTATTTTCATAATCTTGAGTACTTTAATATGTCATATGTTCTTATATAATTTATGTTAAGAATTTCCTTTAGCAAGCTTTACAGTGTCATTTGGAGCACTTTAGAAATCAATATATTATAGAACACTATACGGAGAAAAAAATATTTCTAAAAGTACTCCCCTGTGTTCCCATTAATTTGTTTATTATCAAGGTCTTTATTAGGAATGTAGTTGCTAATATAAGCCTATAATAAACAGAGTATAATTGAATTTTCAATATTTTGTCACCTGGGAGTAATTTTCTTACAAGACCTCTGTTCCGTCTTCTGACTAATTGTCAGCAGTTACTCACTATCACCACATTAATGTCACCAAACACTGCAGAAGTATCTACCTGATTGCATTATATTTAAAGATATTCATTTCAAGCCCTTGATGTTTTCTCTTTAAATTATTTACCTCAATTTTAAATATCATTTAAAATGCAATAAATGTAATGAGCCGACATGTTTTAAAAATACAAATTCAGACATAAGCTAAGATTTGTTTGGTAGACGAGAAAGACAATGATGTTGGGAGTCCCACAGCACTGTAATGATGACAGGGGAGAGCAGGGAGCTGTCTGAACAAGAGTCCGTGCTCCAACATTACAAGGGTAGGCTTGGCACCCTCTACTCCACTGTGGTCAGGTGGGTTTTTGGTCGTTACTATTACTTTTTTTCTGTGAACCTCACCTGGGGTGAGTCAGATGTTATCCTGATATTATTTTATGCCGAATGATATCTTAATATTGTATCATTAAAAAAAATAAATGAAGACAATAACAGTTACGAACGCTAGACACAGGTGGATTGATGGGGAAAACAAAAACCTTTGTTTTTGTGGGTGGTGTGTGTTTAGAAATGAGTTTTTGACAAATCCAGAACACAAGATAACAGCCCTGGAACAGTCCAGGTTTATGTGTATTATCCCAGTGTAATCAATACTGCCCCCTCCGCCTTTTAAAAGTGTTTCTGTTTGGTCATTAAATTAAACGGTCACCCCACCTATAATACATTTTTTGTTTAGCACTCCCTCTGTCTCCCAGACAGCTTGCTAATCATCCATCCAGGAAGATTAAAACAATTGTGTTCTTGTTCAGGAATCCTACTCTTGACCTATTTTGCAAAAATTCTCAAACTCTCTTTGTTCAACAATTAAGTGTTGTTCAACTATTAAGTTTTGAATTTGGATATAAGCACCGTTTTTTTGATCCAGATATTTTCATTGTTTGCTTGTCTGTGATACCATATGTATACAAAACAAATCGTATAAATATAACAAATCATGTAAGTGTGTATCAGATACACGTATATGATTTTAAATTTTTAATTAGAAAGAAAATTCCCCAAGGAAAATTCTCACTATATGTGGAAGCAAGAAAACATGGTGATGCTAGCATATCATTGTACACTCCTACGTGTGTACTCACTTCACTGGGCACTGTGCTGAGTTTTACTGAAGATGCAGAGAGAAGGCAGTTCCCCGGCGGGGGGATTGTGGTTTGGAATGGAAGTGGGAGTAGCTACCAATTATCAGGAACCAACTCTGTGCAGACTCTGTGCTCAGCTTCTTAAAAGCAATGAGAAAACGGAGGTGAAGAGAACTGTGACTCTTTGTCGGCCTTGAGCGTCTTCATGGGCCATAGTGCAGGGCACAGGAAATGGCATGATGAAGCAAACAGGGACGTCCCCTGTCCTTAAGGGAGCCTTCCACGTCCAGGGGGAGAAATTGACCTGACACAGTAAACCACAAATATGAAATCATATCACACATGAGGAAAGAAACTGGCTTCAGTGAGAGCGAGTATCCAGCGGGGGAGGAGGAAGGGACGTCTTTGGATCAGATGGTCCAGGAAGTCTTTTCTGAAAAATTGACAAATTTAAAGCTGGGACTTGAGGGACCAGAAGAAACAAATCCGATGACCCAGCGGGACAGGTTAGGGAGAAGGAGGGCCTGGTGCTGGCCTGAGTTATGCAGGAGCTTGCTCTGGAGCATTTGAGAAACGGAAAGCAGGCCACAGAAGGGTAACTTAATGGTCAAGAAGACTGGATGACTTTTGAAATAAGGTTGGGGAATAGAGTTGGGTTGTGTAGGTTGGATTTTTTTTTTAATTTTTTATTGTTATGTTAATCACCATACATTACATCATTAGTTTTTGATGTAGTGTTCCATGATTCATTGTTTGTGCATGACACCCAGTGCTCCACGCAGAATGTGCCCTCTTTCATACCCATCACCAGGCTAACCCATCCCCCCACCCCCCTCCCCTCTAGAACCCTCAGTTTGTTTTTCAGAGTCCATCATCTCTCATGGTTCGTCTCTCCCTCCGACTTACTCCCCTTCATTCTTCCCCTCCTGCTATCTTCTTCTTTTTCTTTTTTCTTAACATATGTTGCATTATTTGTTTCAGAAGTACAGATCTGTGATTCAACAGTCTTGCACAATTCACAGTGCTCACCATAGTGCATACCCTCCCCAATGTCTATCACCCAGCCAGCCCATCCCTCCCACCCCCCACCACTCCAGCAACCCTCAGTTTGTTTCCTGAGATTAAGAATTCCTCATATCAGTGAGGTCATATGATACATGTCTTTCTCTGATTGACTTATTTCACTCAGCATAACACCCTCCAGTTCCATCCACGTCGTGGCAAGTGGCAAGATCTCATTCCTTTTGATGGCTGCATAATATTCCATTGTGTATATATACCACATCTTCTTTATCCATTCATCTGTCTCTGTCGATGGACATTTTGGCTCTTTCCACAGTTTGGCTATTGTGGACATTGCTGCTATAAACATCGGGGTGCATGTACCCCTTCGGATCCTGTAGGTTGGATTTTAAAAGAATTTGAATTTTTTAAAAGTTATGTTGGTTCCCAGAAGTCTGTCTTCACTCAAACAGCAATAGGAAGCCACCAAAGGGTTTTGAGCAGGGAGAGATCTGCTATAACTTACCTAAGATCTCGGCGCTAAAAATTCCAAGAGCTAGAATGGCTCTCGGGCCAATCTGACTTCAGAGTCCAGCTCCACACGCTAAGACACTGCTTCCCCGGGACTCGGCAAATAACTGAGTGCATGGCAGAAGGTACGTGCATTACCAGGCACCTACAAAGCATTTGGTGATTCTAAGCAGGAGGATAGAGCATCCATTTGGACTTTCATTTAAAAAAATCCAAGGGTGAAGGTGCCACATGTCTGGAGGCTAGCAGAACAATTCAGGAAAAGAAAAGAATGTAAAAACAGGGCAAAAAGTGGGGAAGGGGAAAGTTGGCTGTTTGTGGGGAAGAGTGAATAGTTAAAGCCCCTGAGTATCGCAACCCATGGGGGTTGGGCCGAAAACTGCTGAGGTTGGTTGAAGACTGAACAGGGCTTTCTATGCTAGCGTGAGAACTTTGTATATAATTCAGTTAACTAGTAAAGAGTCAATGAAGGTATCAAGGAGGAGAATGACACAGTCAGAGCTATGCTTCATGTATATGTCCTCCAAGAGTGTAAGGTGTATGAAGGAGAACTTTGTAAGAGGGTTGTGTACCCAGATGGTACAGTGGGTAGAGTCTAGCTCTGGAGCCAGAATGCCTGGCCCCACGTTCCACTAACTAGTTCTGTGGCCTTAGAGAGTTGTCTTCATCCGTGGGTGCCTGCATTTCCTCATCTCTAAGTGGGGCTAATTATAGAACCTACTTCACAAGTTTGTTGAGCAGCGTAAATTAGAAGATCTGGGTAAAAAGTGTTACCAGGGTGGTTGGCATATAGGCAGTACTGGATGCATGTTTGCTACCTCAAAAAAAAAGAACTAGAACAATAATACCCCCAAAAGGGAAACCTGGGTGGCTCAGATGGTTAAGCACCCTGCCTTTGGCTCAGGTCATGATCCCAGAATCCTGGGATCAAGCCCTGCTTCACTCTCTTCTGCTGCTGCTCCCCCTGCTTGTGCTCTCTCACTGTCTCTCTAAAATAAATAAGTAAAATCTTAAAAAAAATTAAATAATACCCCCAAGAGCTACTTAAGGTACAACTGGAGTGAAGGCAAAGTGAAGAGAAGGGAGGAACGGTTTGAAAGGGTTACATTAGACCAGAAACAACTTGAGGACAAGTACCATGTCCCCTTTGCTTCCTGTTACATCCTCAGGAGCTATAATACTGTACCTAGCATTGAGTAAGCATGCAATAAATATGTGTGGATTTGGGTTGAACTAATAAATGACATATAATAATTGCGTGTGTGTTCTGTTATGTATAAATTATGCTTGTGTAGAGCAGACACATATGCTGCTGATGACATTGATTAGCTTTGAATCATAGCAAGACAAACACCTTGAACTGCATATGAAAAATAAGCTAAAGGAAGGAAAGGTATTCAGAAAAATATTAAATTTTGTCTCCCAACTGTGGGAGTTTATGCAGCTCACAAAACTCACCAATTTCCCAAAATTTAACCGAGGCCCCATCTTGCTTTCCCATTTCAGCAGGAGGGTGATTCATTTACCAGTGACGCAACTGAGGTTAACCCAGGGTTTGGCTGACATCCCAGAATAATTTAGTAAAATCTTCTTGAAAGTCTCTACCGCATGCCCCCTCTGCCTTTCTGACCTCGTACCAAACCTCTTCTCATTTGGCCCCCAGAGCATAGGGGAAATTGATGAGGGGCCGGCCACGCTTGTGGGTTGGGCAGCTGCTGTTATCCCGCTATGCTCAGCTAAGGGCCGAGGTTGACCAGAAGTCTCCTTGTGCTGGAGCCTTTCTGTGGATTGGCTGCCTGGAGGGAGGCATGTGCTCTGACCAGCGACGAGATCGGACAGCTGTAGGACAGCCCGACCCGTACTGAGCTGAGGAGTGAGAGCAGGTGCTTTTGACAGCTAAGGAAAGAATCGGTTTGGGAATCTCCCTGACAGGAGGGAAATCACAGAAATTAGAGACAGAAAAAACCCTATTAGTCAATTCTCTTGCCAAAGATAAATTGATCCCTGGCGTATATTCCTAGCTACCTGGCCACTCCAGTTATATCTCTGTCAACATGTAAGAATGAGGAGCCATGGGGATGTGGACAAAAGACTCAGGGCACTAGGGTAGGCTTAGGTACTGGGATGAAAAAGAATCAGTAACCATTGAAGGAAAAATAATGATTTGGGGGAAGAATAAGAATAGTTGACTTTTTTTTTGTTGTTTTTAGGACTGAGAGTTGGATAGAAAATTCCACGCCAGGTTCTGTGGTTATCGTTTTCTTAATAGATAGCTAAGTAATAGGTATCCAAAGGGAAGAAGTGTTTTTATTCACATTTTGTTCATTTTTTGCCAGGAAGTAAAGGTGTCGAGTAAGTATTTTTGACATTGCAAGCCTAGAATTAGAATACCCATTTTGCTTCTGGAACAATGATAGCAAAGAAACTTCATAGGATAGTGCCGTGACAGAATTCACTGAAGAGGGAATTGTATGATAGTTTGTTAAATATATGGAATTGACTGACTAGACCTTTAAGGGAGCCAAAGAATTTTATTGCAAAGATAAGATCATATTTAGATGCAAGTAGATAGAGAATGAAATCTGAATTGGTTCTTAGTGGCTTGGACCATTTTAGTCCTCATTTACAAGGGAAAAAAAGGAACTAATTGTCAAAGAAACTGTGCGTTAGCAATTTATCTTGGTTTTAGTCACATTAAACAGGATGGCTGATTAATTGAACTGACTTGGATTATCTGATATTCTTTTCATTACTTCATGTTTTCTGGATATTTTCAAATTATACGCAGTCATCTTGTTGCGAATTTCACATTCAGAATAGCTGCGCTGAGCAATGTCATTCCCAGCCAGCCTCGGTGTCTTTCTCAGTCATGTTAGGGGAGCAGGACCTAGGCAGGAAGTATTCAGAGGACTTCATTCGTCTTATAGCATATTCATTTTCCAAGCTCAGAGTTTTAACTCCTGCGGCACCCTCCTTCGGAGGATTCAGGTCTTCTGGACTGAGGCTGCCTCTCAGATTTCGGCTTCCTGGGATCCGGATGCTGGCCTGATCCTTTAGCCACATCAACTCTGGGCATCAAAAGGCAGGCAGCGGTTGAAGCCCTAAGGTGCAAATCCAAACGGTCTTTAAAAACCTTTTCTCACACACCCTTTGCCTTGATCACACCCTCTCCAAGTCCCCCGATGCCACACCCAGGTGACATCTTGACCCCTGATATTTGGGCCCGTGCTTGTCACTCTTGCAGTGGTCCTCACCTTTCCAGTTCTTTATCTGGAATCTGGCTCCTTGTCTGGGACCACGTACAGTTGATGTTAAGGAAAAAATTATTCTGACACTTGTTAAAAGGGTAAGGAAGACTTTATTCAGGACAACCGCCGTGGGTGTCAAGTTATTGCAGTCTTGTGTTTGGGTTCAACTCTGAGTACAAGAACGCATAGGGATTTAGAGCCAAGGAGCAGGTTAGTCGGGGGAAGGGGCGTGGGGTGGATGGAAAATTACTAAGAGGAGGCTCCTAGAGTAGGAGGATTCTTGCTGAACTGACTTAACAGGATTCTTGCTGAAGGCAGGCCAAGGACTCATAGATCAAAGGCAGGGGATAAGGAATTTAATCCGATATGGAGGGTGAGCCCAGCAGGGATGGGAAAGGGTGGGGGTGGGGGGCTCAGGGGACCTGAGGGAAGTGTGGTCAAGGAAAGTCATGGTCAGGAGGACAAGTAAGTAGCAGTTTTGTCCTGAGAACATGTATCTAGAATTCAGCTAATTAGGGCCCTGCTAGTGGCAGGACTGTGTTTGCGTGCTCTTAAGCGCACGCGCTTACCACCCCCCTCCTCCCCCCCCCCCCCCCCCGCCTTCTGTCTGAGACATTTTGCGCACACCCTCCACCATCCTCACAGGCCTGAGAAGTCTGGCCTTCAGGTTTCACTGGAGATGGATGTGGGGGGTCGGGGAGGGGGTTGAGAAAGCCTTGAGAAATGGCTCAATAATGATGCTTACACATCTTTCACACTCACCCTGTGAAGCAGATCTTACCAAATGAAGAAATACACACCCCTCACATGTGACATTTTATTCAGAGCCAAAATTGTAAGGGAAGGGAGTTAATACTCAGAAAAAATTTATACTCAAAAATTGGCAAAGTTTTCTTTAAAAACA